>NC_061117.1:9979223-10087899 GCF_002878395.1 Capsicum annuum
ATATCTTAATAGCCCAGAATCTTTAGGGATCATGAGACTAAGTTTTACAAAATAAAAAATATATATAAATCTTAATAAACCCTGAATCTTTAGGGATCATGAGGCTAAGTTTTTACAAAAAATATAAATCTTAATTGCCCTGAACCTTTAGGGGTCTTGAAGCTAAATTTTGTATGACATAATTTTCACGAACTACACACACCTGATTCTCATCCTAATGAGATACGTAGGCAGTCCTTCATGGATTCATTGATCTTACACAAAAATTTTTTTTTGAACTATGATACATTAGTTTTTACCGCAATTAAAATAGTGTTAAGGTGGTTAGTTTGTGGTTAAGTTGACTTCTCATCCACAGAACTCCAGGTCCAAGGAAAAGGCAGGATAACCTACAAAAAATGATATATGGTCTGAGATGAAGTGGTGTAGACTGTTATAAATGAGGAATAAGAAGAAATGGCTAGGAAGGTGAAAGTTTGAAGCAAAATGTGAGAAACATGCAAGTAGTTGGAGAGAAAAAGAGAGTTTTTTAATGAGAAATTTTACATGTTTCATCGTTCACTTGCCTCTAAAATCCATAACACCAAAGTTGGACATGTACGAGGGTCATGGTGATCATTTGACTTATATGAAAAAGTTTTGTAATCAATGAAGAGGAGTAGGGGAAAAGAGAAATTGTTGATGGCTTGTTTTGGAGAGAGTTTGAGGTGATATATTCAAAATAATTGAGTTAAAAAAAGATGATGTAGCAATGATTGTGGAGACTCTATTAAGGCCGACGTGCAATTCAGTTAGCTGATCTTGAGTTAGCTGCTGTGGTCTTTTCTTTGAAAATATGGAGACACTATCTTTATGGTGTACATGTATTTACTGATCATAAAAGTCTGTAATATATGTTTACTTAGAGGGAGTTAAATCTTGGGTAGAAGAGGTGGTTAGAGTTGTTAAAGGACTATGATATGAGTGTGTTGTATCACCCGAGCAAGGCCAATGTAGTGGCAGATGCCATTAACAGATTGTCTATGGGTCGTGTTACGCATATAGAGGAAAGTAGGAAAGAGTTAGCTCATGAGGTGCATCATTTGGATAGACTGGGTATTAGGTTGATTGATTCAGCTGAGGGGAGTATGCGGGTGCAAAGTAGTTCCAAATCCTCTTTAGTTTTGGAAGTGAAAGAGAAGTAAGATAGGGATCCTAGTTTGGTCAGACTAAAGGAGCCAGTTAAGGACCAAAAGGTAGAGGTTTTCTCCCAAAAGGTAGATGGCGTGTTGAGATTGCAAAGTAGATTGTGTGTTCCACGTGTGAATAATCTGAGGTAGGGGATTATGGATGAAGTGCATGGCTCATGGTATTCTATTCATCCCGGCACTACCAAGATGTACCGTGACTTGCGGGAAATATATTGGTGGAGTGGTATGAAGAAGGATATAACTGAGTTTGTAGCAAAGTATGCAATGTTCCAACAAGTTAAGGTAGAGCACCAAAGACCTGGTGGTGTGATGCAAGAGTTTGGTTTACCCACTCTAAAGTGGGAAAAGGTAAATATGGATTTTGTGACTGGTTTACCTCTTTTATGTTGTCATCATGATTTTAATTGGGTGGTTGTGGACAGGTTGACTAAGTCTGCTTATTTCTTACCCATGCACATATCTTATACAACCGAGGATTATGCTATATTGTATATCCGGAAGTTAGTCAGTTTGCATGGAGTTCCCTTGTCCATCATCTCAGATAGAGGGTACTTAGTTCACTTCTCAGTTTTAGAGGGCGTTTCAGAAAGGTCTTGGTACCCAAGTTCATTTGAGTTTCACTTTTCATCCACAGACAGACGATTAGGCTGAGAGGACCATTTAGACTCTAGAAGATATGTTGAGGGCATGTGTACTTGATTTCAAAGGTAGTTGGGATGAGAACTGGCCACTGATCGAGTTTGCATATAACAACAGTTATCATGCTAGCATTAAGATAACGCCATTTGAGGCTTTGTATGGTAGAAGATGTAGATCACCCATAGGTTGGTTTAAAGTGGGTGAAGCTGCTTTGATTGGACTTGATGCAGTATTTAAAGCCATGGAGAAGGTTAAGTTGATTAGAGAAAAGGTTGAAGATAGCTCAGAGTTGTCAAAAGTCATACGCCGATGTGAGGAGAAGGGATCTTGAGTTTGAGGTGGGTGACTTGGTGTACTTGAAGATTTCACCCATCAAGGGGTGAAGAGGTTTGGTAAAAAGGGGGAACTTAGTCCCCGCTATGTTGGCCCTTATAGAGTTTTGAATCGTGTTGGGAGAGTAGCCTATGTAGTTGAGTTTCCCGCAGAAGTGTCAGCTATTTATCCCATTTTTCATGTCTCCATGCTTCAAAAGAATATCGTTGATTCTGTTGTAGTAGATCCTTCAGAGAACTCAAATGGCCAGAGTAGTCTTTCATTTGATGAGATTTTAGATTTCTAGATCCGTAGACTAAGGAAAAAAGAGGTTCCCTTGGTCAAAGTTTTATGGCGGAACCAGTCAGTTGAGGGCGCTACTTGGGAGGCTGAAGCAGACATGTGATGTGTGAGAAAAAGCTAACATATTTAATGATTTTTAGCTCAAAATAATTGTGAATTCTGAAGCAACTCTTGTTGTTTTGATGTGTTTGCTCATGATATTGTAGAAAAAGGCTAAAGAAATGAGAATAAATAATAATGGAGCAAAAGAGTTAAAAATCTGAGCAAAATAGAAGAAAACATGGCTGACAACCTCCGTAATAAGTCGTCAGCCTCGTGATAGCCTATCAGCATTGGCGTCAGCCTTAACCAGGGAGTTCTAGTTTGAGGAGCAGTTTTGACGACGCCGATGATATGGCATCAAAGTTGTGATAAGGCGTCCAGAATGGTGTCAACCTTAAGCAGAAAGTTAGCATGGGAAGAAGATATCTGACGATGGTGGTGATACGCCATCAAATCCCTCACGCGGCGTCATCCATATCGTTAGCCTAAGACAGAACCTAAAGGTAACTGAACCCTCTCTAATGCCATCCGTGATAGGGCGTCAACTTCTTAATGCGGCGTCAGCCTGGGCGTCACCTATTCCGAATAATTTTATTAATTTTGTTATTTTATTTCCTTAATCAGGCTTTAGTATAAATAGCATCTTTTAGGGTTTTTGATTTATTCATAATTCATCTATCTAAATAATTTTACTAGGGGCAAAAAAGGAAAGAATTAATGGATACACTACCCACTAAGGTCGAGAGATGAATGGGTAAATAATAGGATTCAACTCTTCTTGCAATTGAAGTGTCAATTGGAACTCTAAAGTGATTTGCAACCTAACCTATGTAAGCATCTTGGTAACCATCACTCTCGTGTCCCATAACATTGTTAAATCGAAGTGTTTATCAACTTTTGTTTAACCATTTAAAAGCCCCAAATTTTATCTTTTTCTATCATTTGTTTAAATTCAACTTATAGTTGTACTTTCAAATTAGTTTGATCACCAGTCACATTGTTCCTCATAGATTCGACTCCGACTCCAAAGTTGGGTAAATATATTGACGGTGACCGCCTTGCACTTATTTGAGGTGTAAGTTGAGCGTTATAAAAAATGGCGCCGTTGCCAGGGAACAATTTGGCGTATTGAGTTAGTTTTGAATTTTAGCCTACTTTCTTGAATTCAAACTTGTAAATATTTGTTTTTAGTTTTCTTTTATTTCTTGTGTTAGGTAGATTTTTATTCTAATTTACTTATTTCTATGGCATCTTGGAATGAACATGAATTTGGTGGTTGGAAATCGTATCTTGATGATCCATGTCTATATTGTGATGGACCTCACTTTTCTCAAGATTGTAAATATGCTCCTCGGAGAGAGATGTGTGCACCATCTCCAGTCTACTGGGGGTATAATTGTTCTTTATGTGGTGGTCAAGATAGACATTAGAGTGATTGCCCAAATGCCCCTTCCCCCTATTGTGCTAACCCAGGTTCTAGTTTTTCTTATGAGTATGATAGGTCTTATGGTCAAGAAAAGGAAGAATGAAACACTGGAAAGAGTGACATTGAAGCTATGCTTCAACTAATGTTGGATCGTACAGACATAATGAATGATACCATATGTGAATATGTCAAGACATTAGGGCATTTAATGAGGGAAGAGAAAGGATAAAAAAAATGGATATCGAGGTCAATCATCCAAAACACTTTTCTACATTGTGGTTAAATGATATCTTGTCTTTGGAATCATTTAACATAATGGATGAGTGTGAAGATGAGGAGCAATAACCCTATATCGATGTTGTGCTTGATGTTGAGCAGACCCTAGAGATTTCCCAACCAACTGAACAAACCATAAGGGATGATGCCAAGATTGAGGAAATGGTGCGAGAGGCAAAAGAAAAAAACAAGCCAATCTCTTATGAAGACTCTAGCCCAATTCAAAGTGAAAATATTGAGAAGATGAATAAAAGTGAGTGTGTAGAGGATAGTGTAAATTTTGACGTAGGATTTGTTGGGCCACACTCGAAGCATTTTTCCATATTATGTTTAGATGATATCTTGTCTGTGGAATCATCTAAACTAGTGGAAGACTGAACAAGAATCCTATATTCTTTATTTTACACTTGATAAACAATATAAAAACACACCTCACTTTAAGGTCGAGTTGTTTACCATGCATCATTCATTACTCGGCTTCTTAATCTTTGTACCACCTTTCTATGAGCGAGGAAAGAAGATGGACTCTAAGTTGGGGGTGAAATTCATATCCTTAAGGTGGAGGAAAAAGCTAAGTTGGGTCGTACCGCGATGTTAAACTAGGTTCTTCTTGGGAGGCAACCCAAGGTAATTTGTTGTTTATATTCGTATTATGTGATTGGCATCAGATCTTCGCACCCATGGTACCACAGGTATGTTTCTAACTCTCTTATTTTGATTTGACATGTTGGGAACAATGCATGATATTAAGTTAAGGGTGGAGCTACTTGTGCGTGTGAAGTCCTCCTGGGGTTTTTATTGTCGTGCCTCTTTTCCCCGAAGTCTTGTTCCTAGTAGAGCCGGCATGTTTAGGCGTATTGTGTTTGTTTTGCGATGTGTTCTGGTTAACTAGAGAAAAATAAGTATCTAGAGCAGTTGACATATTTTTTTTTATTTTTAAGACTGATAAACACCTCTCCATTGGTTTGTTTTATAACTATGTGATATGCATTTATATGTGGCTACTGTGAATCTTTTTATGGCATTAATACTAGGGACATGATAATCACTCCTAACAATTGGATGAACCGAATGGGTAGTAGCTTGTGATGTACCATTGTGCCATGTGTGTGTGAGGTCTTACTCAATTCCCTGTGTGTGTTGAATCTAGAACTTGCCTGGTTAGTCTTACCTTGGTTGAAAGATAGGGGTTAGGAAAGGATCATAGGCCGTTTTGATTTTTAAGTCACTTTTTTTTGCCTAAATGACCTTCCCTGTATGCATGATGTCTCTTGATCCCTATTTTGAGCCTGAATTGACCATTTCTTTCTATGACACCTATCACCTTCCCATTTAGATCATAATGAACCTGTTTTGGCCCTAGTACTCCTTGGACACTGTGCACCTTGACTTAGGAAAACAACCTAAGTTTGAGGCTGGCTATCATAGGGGTGCGTGATTTAAACTGGGTATGAAGAAAGGTAGAATAAAAGGAAAAGAATAAGTGAAAAAGAATAAAAAGCTGGGTGGTGTGGAAGAAGAATAAGAAAAGAAAAAGAATAAAAAATAAAAGCCATATCCATCCTGAATAATGTGTGATCAAGAAAAGGAGAAAAAGAAGAAAAAGGTTAATAAATGAACCCCAAAAGTTAAGGTAGTGCCAAGGAAGCTTAGTTACTCTAAATTCCATTGAATATCCTACCATCCCTAAGCCTATATTACAAGTTGAAGAAAAGACCTATAGTGATCCTAACTTATATGTCTGGACACCTTGGTAATGAAAATAAAGGCAAGCATATGGTATTTGACATGCATTGATTGGAATTTCTTTCTGAGAGTGAGTGTCTCTTGACAGTCCCCACATTGACATGCTTGAGTTCATATATGAGTAAGGAGGACTTCTTTGTTGTAAGGGCACATCGGTTCCATTGCTATCTGTTTACTTATTTGGGTAGTGTAACTTGTACATATACATAGTTATTGTTGCTGAATTGATGTCATATCTTGATTCCTTTGGGTCACATTGTTAATTATCATGGATATGCAAATTGGATTTATAAGTAATTGAACGTGCAGAATGGCATAAGTTTTGAGCTAAACTTGATAATCAACTATGATAGGTATCTTATGTGTCTCTTGGTTAAGCATCGTAGTATGGTGTTATGTAGTTGCTTAAGGACAAGCAATTGTTTTAAGTAGAGGGTGTTGATGTGTGAACAAAAGCTAACACATTTAATGTTTTTTAGCTTAAAATAATTGTGAATTCTGAAGCAACTCTTGTTGTTTTGATGTGTTTGCTCATGATATTACAGAAAAAGGCTGAAGAAATGAAAACAAACAATAATGGAGGAAAAGAGTTAAAAATCTGAGCAAAATAAAAGAAAATAGCTGACGAACTTCATGATAAGTCATCAACCTCGTGATAGCGTATCAGCATTGGCGTCAGTCTTAACCAAGGAGTTGCAGTTTGAGGAGCAGTTCTGACTGTCCCGGTGATGTGGCATCAAAGTCATCATAAGGCTTCAAGAATGGTGTCAACCTTAAGCAGAAAGTAAGCATGGGAAGAAGATATCTGATGACGCTGGTGATATGCCATCAGATCCCTAAAGCGGCGTCAGCCACATCGTCAGCCTAAGACAGAACCTGAAGGCAACTGAGGCCTCTCTAACGCCATCCGTGATAGGGCTTTAACTTCTTAACGTCGCGTCAGCCTGGGCGTCACCTATTCCAAACAATTTTATTAATTTTGTTATTTTATTTCCTTAATTAGGCTTTAGTATAAATAGCATCTTTTAGGGTTTTTGATTCATTCATAATTCATCTATCTGAACAATTTTACTGGGGCCGAAAAAGGAGAGAAACCTCTCATCGAGAGCTCCTAACATTCTTGTAAACATCTTCCATTTGAAGATTGATTGTGGGTATGATATATTACTTATTCTTGATTATGAATTCAATACATATTGTTGATCTTTGTATCATGAATAGCTAATTTTCTTTACTTGAGTTATGGGAACCTTGATGTGAATACTAATTTGGGTTGTGAATCTAATGTATGTCCATAAGAAATTGATGTTTTATAAACCTCTTTTTATTTTAATGATCTTTCTTGGCTGCAACTTAATAGGGTCAGCACTACAAATATCACTTGTCTGAGAGGAAAGTGTTTGTTAGGTTACTTCAATGAAACAATCACTTGTCCGAGAGGAAAGTGCTTGTCGAGCAATGTAATGATCTCTATTAGTTGCAACTTGAAAGTTGAGCCCAATCACTTGTCCGAGAGAAAAGTGTATGTGGGAAAAGAAAGAGTTTGCATGGACTCGAAAAATTTTAATCTTTAATTTAATAGAAAATGCCTTAACCGAATTTACCTACATGAGAACATAGTTAAAAAGAAAACACATCCTTTAAGTTCGAGAGAATTAACGGATACACTACCTAACAGATACATCCTTTAAATAATTGGATTCAACTTTTCTTGCAATTGAAGTGTCAATCGGAGCTCTAAAGTGATTTGCAACCCAACCTATGTAAGCATCTTGGTAACCATAACTCTAGTGTCCCATAACATTATTAAATCAAAGTGTTTATCAACTTTTGTTTAACCATTTAAAACCCCCAAATTTTATCTTTTTCTATCATTTGTAGCTGTAGTTTCAAATTAGTTTGATAGCCAGTCACATTATTCCTCGTGGATTCGATCCCGACTTCAAAGTTGGGTAAATATATTGATGACGACTGCCTTGCACTTATTTGTGGTGTAAGTTGAGCGTTATCAACATGCGAGCCAAGTATCCACACCTCTTCTTCGCGAGTTCAGATCAAGCCGAAGGTATTATTCTTCCTTAATTCAGTCCTTCTAATCTAAAGTTCATCTATATATCTATTCTTACATGAGTTCTTGCAATTTACGAAGTATTCAAAAGTTTAGAAAGATATAGAGTTAGTTTGGCAATTTGTTTCAGCTGTACCACCCCTGATTTCTTCGCGCTTTGAGCCTAACTAGCGACATTCGAGGACAAATGCTTACAAGGGGGAGATATTGTAAGACCCCGCAAAGCTCCGTCGTAGTCTGAGCCTTAGAGCTTGTCAAGTGAAGCTTAATTCCAGCCCTAAAAGATTAAAAACTAAATTTCAGAGTGAGTAGTGTGTAAACCTTATAGAATTTCCCTAATATCGACTTTTTGTCATGTGGAAAATTGAATAAGCTTTCCGTCGATACCAAATTTGTCAAAATCCGATGTTGTAGTAGAAAGATATGGCCAAATTATAGAAGGTAGTCTGAACCGCCCAGGTGCGACAAAAAGGGCCAATGGACCGTCGGGCTAGCGAAGGACCATCGCCCAGACCGTCATGATGAAGCAAAAGACCGACTCACTGGCCAAGTGTGACGGAGAAGGCCAACGGACCATCGGGATAGCGATAGACCATCGGCCAAACTGTCATAGACGAGACAGAGAACTCAGTTCTGGACCAGGTGCGAAGGTCAGGACCGACGGACCGTCGTACCCCACCGTCGCATATTCTCTTCAGTAATTTTGAGTCATTTTTAAAAAGGGCTTTTTGGTCCTTTTCTACCCTTTTAACAATCAAATATATCCAAAATGAAACAGATGGTTTCATTATTCATCCAAACATTATAAACTAGGGTTTTCTCTCAATATTAACCTTCTAGAGCAAATCCAAATCCTTCTCTAAGAAATTCAAGAACTCACCATTGATTTTACAAATTGAGTTAAGATTCAAGATTCCCAAGTCAAAGACTTCAAGAAACCTCTTTCAAGAGTAAGAAGAAGAGTCTCTAACAAATTTGTTCATCCAATTTCACAATCTAACGTATGTGGGGTTTGAACAAGGACACTTCTTTCGTCCGTGTGCCTAAAAAGTTGTTTCAATTATGAGAATATATGATTTTTTATGTTTTCTTACGAAATTGAAATATGGGTTTATACCCTATAAGGTTATTCCTTGAGATTTTAATAGTTCCAATGTTTTAGAAATTGAAATACATGAGAATGTTAAGATTTTATGGCAAAATGTTGAAAATTCCATATTTTCTATATGATTTATGAATCTTTATGACATCTAGTATGCATTTTGATGAGTCTTAACTTGAGTTTGATTATGGGTCATTAAGTCCTACTTGAGATTTACAATTTTATGAAGTTTTGTGCTAGAAGCACCCATGAATTGAGTACTTTGATATTATTGATAAAGATTTGGCCTTTTAGTCGTAATACAGTGGAAATCCACGTTGAGTATGATTTAAAGAAAATAGAAATATATTTTGGTCTTCATTCTAGACCCTTGAGTTATTTGAGGTGTATTTCCTAAGAGTTCTGAGCTGAGTATGGGAGTAGTATTTAGCACCGAGTTGGGTATGATTCCAAGGTCTCATACCCCAGAACTACGTGCCACCGTAGGACTGAGATTTATGGGCCCAAGGATGAGATAGTGATCACTAAAAATGAGGTTCCAATTCAATGGAAAGGATAGAACAACTCTCCCCAACGTGGGAAAGACGTTGGACTCCATGTAGCTCACATAGTTTATGTCGGTTAGAAGAAACTCGTGAGATCCAAGTGCCCCAAGTCTAAAAGAGTTCTAGAGTTCCCAAGTGTTGAAAGTTCCTAAAAGTTCTAAGTCCTTAAGTTTTAAAGAAGTTTTAATCTCCATACGATAAAAGCATGAGTTTGAAAGTATTGTTTAAAGTTTATTTAGCCTTCAAGTATTGAGGATAAGAGGAGAGTAGAGATTTTAAAGTTAAGTATAATGACTCACGAGATTTGTGCTACATGCTTCACTATTCCTGATTCGTGATTTTTTCATTTTAGACTTATTCAAGCTGTGTGAGTCATTCATATTTGTATGCATGATTTTATTAAGGATGTTGATATGGTTTTAAGTAAATGCATACATCAAGATAACAGTTGATTTTGATTTCTTTGAGAGTTATCCATGGGTAAAAGAGTCGTTTGAGCGGAGATTGAGCTATTTGAAAAAGAAGATTTATTTGAGCAAGCAAAAAGATGCATTTGTGAAGAGGAATAATGCATCATATGCTTTATATGGTTTTCTTTGAGCATTTATGGTACTTATTATCTACCATCTAATCAATCTATTAAAGACTCTTACCTATTTATGTACTAATACATAGACCCTGTAGATTTATTTATGCTTCTATTGATTGCAGGTTTGAATATATGAGGCTTTTTTCATCTAGGAAGGCACACTAGAAAGTCGTTCTATTCTTATTTACCCATTTTTCATCTACTTAGATGTCACATGTCGAAGTACGACAACATAATAGAAGGTGACCCATTTAAGTACAAGGGAAACAACACAAAGGTAAAATTATACTTATTATAATATGATAATAATATTATTATGTTAGTGAATGTCGTGTAATTTATATTTTTTTATGGATTGTGCACCTGTACCTTACCCCTACTTTCTGTGAGATGGAGAAGAGATACATGAAAATATTTAATTCATACATGGACGAATTTAAAGATACATCCATCGATGCCTTGAAGATGTAGTTAAAAGACGTGACTGTCCTCACTTCATCAGTAGAGGTCGTGAATGAAGACATATTTGGGTGGTCACAGTTATGTTTCAAGTCCAAAATGTGCTTTTGATCGTGCTGGTTCAAGTGGACTCAAAAGTGCACCAGACGCTTCTAATGTTGAAGACCTGCATGAGTGTGTTGCTTTGCTCGAGAAAAGTGTTCTAGATATTGCTTCTTTTGTTAAAGATAAGAGGCTGAGAAGAATCAAGAAGAATAAGAAGAAGCAACAAGATGAAGGTAAAATAATTTATTTTTTGTTATTTTAATTTAATTTTCTTGCATAATTTTTGTAATCCTTTCAAAACAATGCAGTGCACCTCAACAGTCTCCCTCGTAGATGACATCAAGTAAACCTCAAAGAACTTGCAGTTGCAGTAACTGACATTGTTGCAGTAGATGAAAAAGTTGAAGAAGAGAAGAAAGAAGAAGAAACAAAAGAGGAGAAGGCATCAGATGAACAAGATGAGAAAAAAGAAAAATATAAGGAGATGACAGTTGAAGAAGAAGTAGAAAATAGGGAGAAAACATAAGAAGATGGTGAAAATAAATCAGAAGAAGAATAGAAAAATGAGAAGGCAGTTGATGAAGAAGTAGAGGATGAATATGAGGTTGAAAATATTAAAGAAGATAAGAAATCATCATCATCAGAAGAGAAAGAAAATGAGAAGAAAGAAGGAGAAGACGAGGAGAAAAAAGATGAAGAAAATGAAGTGGATGTGATGGGCATTCTTAAGGAAATAAATGATGATAACATGTAGTTTGGTGGTTTGAAACAAACAATTTTCTTAATAATTTGTTGTTTTTAATGATTTTATTTTTATGGATAATTGAATTAATATATTTGGCATCTCAATGATGACATTTACTGATGAAGTTATGTTCTATTATTCCATTGTCTTTTTAGATTAAACAGTTGATTGCATTAGGTTCAGTCACTGTCATGATTTATAGAGGTCGATGATAAACTCTATAGAACTGATCTTCTATTAATTATAGATTACACCAACGGTTTATTTAAGAAATCATACATCTACTTATTTAGTTTCCTACGTCCCTATTACACCTTTCTAGATAGTCAACACCAAAAATAAGCCTACAATAATTTTTTAGATTATTCTCTTTTTCTTTGGCCAAAATCAACCTATGCTTTAATTGATCCCTCCCCGTTTTGATTTTTTAGTGATCCTTTCAAGTAATCCCTCTGTTCTTCGTCTTCTTTTAATAATGTCATGAGTAGATCTCTATTTTCTTCAGATTCCCAAAACCTTTGTAGTATTTGAAACTTGGAGGAGCCTTGAAAATTTGATGTCAATGGGCTGTTCGTCGGTGAGTCTTCCACAAGCCACTTCAAAAAGAGCATCCGTCATTATCCTTGACCAAAAATTAAGTTATTACATGAATTTGCTTACTTAAATAAAAAAGAAAAGATAAATCACATATTCATGTACGCAACCACCTTTCTAACCGCATAGTTAGAGAATTTTTGACTTGGATTCGAATCGGTGCATGGCGTCCTCAAAAAAGATGGATTACCATAATGATATATGTAGGACACTTTTGCATTTGATGTTTGGGATGCTTGAGACATTGTAGTTGTTTAAAAATAAACAAAAAATAAAGCAAAAAAAATGATAGTGTTAAAATAAAAATAGCCAAATATTATCGTTGTATATGATTTGACATGTACTTTATTACCGTTGTAAGAATATGATAGTTAAATTTTGTTAGTGCTGGACCTCTTTCATAGACCTTAAATATAATTGATTCCTTCTCATGCGTTGGGTCGATAATGAAACGTATGGATCGATACCCAATCAATGCTGAGGTATATATGGGTTGGTGCAATGGTAAAAAAAATTAGTACATAGTCAAAAATATAAATAATTAAATAATGAAACTGATTTGAAGGCCATCGATTGTGTCCAATGTAAATTATAGACTGCAAGCCTTGTCAATAATATATTGTATTGGTTTATTGCCCTTAGTAGCATATTTGGACAAAAATGAAATAATTAATTAATAAAAAATAAATAATTAGTTTTTATGTAATTAAATGAGATTAAACAAGTCGTGTGATCGTATGAGAGTCCAAGTAAATTGTAGAAGGTGATCAAAGATGTGTGAGAATGGGTAGTGGTTGTACAACCAACATCCTTAGGGTAATGTTTATCCAAAGCACATGTATGTTGTGGGGAATTCATTTGTTCAACCACAACTCATCACCTCACATCTTTGATCACCACTTTCAATTTACGTGGACTTTCATACGATCACATGACTTGTTTAATCTCATTTAATTGCATAAAATTTAATATTTATTTTTTATTAATTAATTATTCCTTTTCAAAATATGTGTTAGTCATGGTCTATTAATAAATATCATCGTCTAGTTATTTAATTGTGGAAGTAGTTCATAGTTTATGCTAGATTATATCAGGCCAAGTAAATAACTAAGCATAGTCTAGCATAAACGATGGACTACTTTATTAATACATAAACTAGATTAGGATACATATGTATAGACCATAACTAGCACACATTTTGAAAAGAATTATTTAATTATTAAAATAATAAATATATGAATTTATGCAATTACATGAGCTAAACAAGTCATGTGATCGTATGAGAGTCCACGTAAATTGAAAGTGGTGATCAAAGACGTGTGAGGTGATGAGTTGTGGTTGAACAACCAACATCATTAGGACATTGTTTACCAAAGCACAAGTATGTTGTAAGAAATTCATTTGTTCATCCACTACCCATCCTCACACATCTTTGATCACCTTCTCCAATTTACATGAACTCTTATACCATCACATGACATGTTTAAGCTCCTTTAATTACATAAAATTCAATTATTTATTTTTTAATCAATTAATTATTTCCTTTTTTCACAATATGCTACTAAGGGCAGTAAACCAATATATTATATTATTGACAAAGCTTTACATCTATGATTTACATTGGACACAATTGATGACCCTCAAATCAATTTTATTTATTTAATTATTTATATTTTTGACTATGTACTAATGTTTGTTTACAATTTCACCAACACGCATAGTGGAATTTATCGATTATGTAGACGTTCACTCATAGATATTGAGCATGGTTAATCCTAAACTCCATTGACTTTGCAATAATTATGTATAAATCAACATAATCACGGATACACCAGATTCACTATCCATTAGCGTAAATGAATTAATTTTGACGTCCGACAACTATTTCATTCATCTTCTAACAAGTGAAATTGGAAAATCTCAAACAAGAATAAATTGTAAAATTAAAGTAGAGACAAATGTAGGAAACAAAACATACTTCATTTCATAAGTTCATTGCAATGGTTTAACACCATATGTACAACAAAATCCGAGAAAAAGGGCAAAAGAAAGAAATTTTCATCTAACAAATTTTCTAATCATGAAAGCTTCTTTGCAATGAATTTAAAACTACAACTACGACTGAAATTAAATCCTAAACTAAGGGGATGGTTGGGGGTGATCAACTCCTCAGGCTCCATGTTTAGCCTATCTACGATCGCCCGTAAAAAATGGGCCATAGGCTGGAGCTCACGGTGGAGGTGCCCCCTGTCCTGACCCAAACCATAGAAGAGACAGTTTAGGTCATTTTGAAGGAGGATAAGGCCGTGGAAATGCTGTAAACAAACCCTCCTTCGTGGTCTGAGGGTAATTCTCAGCATTTGGTCGTACTTATCAATTTTTTGGGTTGAAGAAGATAAATATTATGTATAGTTGATGGTTGATTATATAGACCAAAATAGAAGCATTTGGTCTTCCCGACCAGTAATAAGTAGACGCGTGGATGAATGAAAGTCGAAAAGGTAGCGTATACCCAATTGACATAGGATGGAGTGGACGTGCAATAACTTTTTTGATGTGACATGAATTCTCGACTATTCATCCATTCATTTGAATAATTAGGGTTTTTCAATAGACTTAAAATAGGATAGATAATAAACTATGTGGTAGATAAAGAATACTCCCAATATACTTGACACACAATATATGTAATAACTTAAAAGTTTGATAATATACACAGAGTAAAATCGATAAAACTGACATTAATCAGACCACTGCAGGGTTGTCAAAATGCATACACTGGCATGACTTACAAAAACACAAATTCATACATGTCTATCTATGATTTGTTGTCATTACAAGTGGTTCTCTTGCATAGTGAACACTTGTTCCTCCTCTTTGACTTGAAAGCCTCTCCCATGCCCTTAACGCATTTTCTTTTCTTCCCTCTAAGTTTGGTGTCGACAAGGGGTGGAATAATGTTCATGTCCAGAAATTATTATGAAACGCGCTATTCAGAATCTAAAGGGACAATATTAATTGATTTCGAATACGCAAGGAGGTAATCTTCAACTTTATATACTGGAGAAAAGTACTCATAGATGCTCAAACCATAATCATCATCGTTCTTCGATCACAAAGCGGCATTGCATGAGCGCATGGTATTTTGACCAACTCAAACTTCCTGCAAAAACATGACTTTTCCAGAAGGTCGACTTTGGCTGTAAGACCACTACCAAGCATTGTGAATTGGTTGCTATCCTCGCTTACGTTCTCCACATAAGGAGTCACCCTCGCTCATATTGTCCCTTAAGATCTTTTCGGCGGCAGGAATAAATTTGTTATCCTTATATTTGAGGATATATGCATGCCTCTCCCTAAATTTCTCACCAAACCTAATAGCAATTAAATTGAATATGGATACCAAGGGGTACTTCCTTTGGCAATCAACATAAAGTTGATCGACTCGACAATATTTATGTTCATCACATCAAACCTATTGCCAGAGAAATGTGCCCTGCTCTACTTCTCAAAACAAAGCTCATGCTCAAGGAAAAAGGCTGCCTCAGAACAATACTTCTTGAATTCCTCAAATGGTCGCTAAGATCCTCAAAATAATATGTCTTTGCTGCGTGGGAGAATATATAGAGGTGATATCTGCATTGGGGATTTACCCAGATATTTTCACCTATGTGCTTCATGCAGTACCCATAATAAGCATAGTTGTAAGACCTCGCAATGCCTTTGGCAATGCTCTTGTTCCTATTGGAGATAAAGCATAAATCTGGTCCATCGAACACTATATACTTCAGCTTCTCAAAGAAGAACATCAAAGACACATCTTTCTCCTTTTCAATGATGTAAAAGGAAATGGGATAAATATGGTGCTTCGTATCCTATGCAACCTTGCTTAGAAACACGCCCTCGTACTTACCATGTAAACAAGTGTTATCGATCGCAATGCCTTTCTCGTTTGATCAAATCCCCTAATGCAAGGGCCCAAGGCTAAAAAGTAGTAAATAAACCTACAATCATCCTTGTTCACCATGATGAAATAGGTAGTGCCAATATTAAAAGCGTCGATCATGTATGAGAAAGCTAGTAGGCAAGAATACCCTTACTCCGGTATCCCTCGAACCATTTTCTTGGTAATCACACCTTTTATCCAAAATTTTCAATAGGTTCGTCTACTTCTAAAGTTATTGAAAATGATCCTCCTAATCTCACTAGGGTGCGGACCCTTTTCTTAGCGATACATGTTCACACAGAGTGATTCAATGCCTTTAGCCGTGATTTTCTTATAGTTACACGTGGCATATTTGATGCTGAAAGTGTGATCACCGATCTATTTATAGATAAGAAATTTGTCTATGCATTCATACTTCCTCGCCCGCAACATCCACCCATAACTAGGACAAACATATTTTACTTTATAGAATTTGTTGCAGCTTTTTAATGTAGCATAATCAAAAGAAATTTTCTCCGATGCTACATATAACGCCCTAAAATCTCACTACGAGACATCATACGGTGCTTAAGACTATAAGTATCCCTAAGCTAACCCTTTGAGCCTGCTACTATATATAAAGCTTACTTAGAGATGAAGAAAGCAAAACAAATGTACTATTATATCATGATCATAACAAAATACGGAGAAATACTTGTATGAACCATCAAAATTCTGAAAGTCTAAACATACTGATAATCTAGTCTGACAAAGACTTTACTACTCAAGAAACTAGAGAGCCATTGGGACAGATCCCCAACTGACTCATACTCAGATGAAAAGAAGTAAAACAACCACTAATAAAACTGAACTTTTGGATAATAGGTCCTCGAACCATGAGGACTCGCCACTATGGAGGTGTAGATAAAGGTACTCGGGATCACTGACACTACTGAGACTGAGCACCTAAACCTACATTATGAGAAAATGTACCACACAGACGAGTATGTGAATCACTACTTTGAGAATGTACTGAGTATATGGGGGTGCATTCAATATATAAAACAATATTATCATAAGCTTTCAAATCATGCATGTTAATTGTAAATGGCTCATATAGGTCGATGAAATCTAAATATGATATTATACATAAAGAATAACAAAGCATTTAGTCTAAATGTCATGAGCCATTACATTTGGTTCAAAGTCAATGTTCTTTCCTTGTTCTCAAATCATGTGGTCTAGGTGAATCCAGAATTTAATCAGCATAGTAAATCTGTATATCAATTATTTAATTCACTAAAACTATTTTCAGAATAGGGGACATCTATTTGAGAGGTTTTTCTAACCGACATATACACCATGTGAGCATCCATGATGTCCCACGACTAGCCCCCGTAAGGTTAGGGCTGTTCTACCCTTGCCATCAAAATAGAATAATCTATCTCAGTGATCACTATCTCAATTATCCACATATAGTGGAAGTAAATGTCTCAACCTACGGTGGCATGTAGTTTTGGGGTATGAAACCTTAGTAACATGCCCAACTTGGTGATAAATGCTACTCCCAATACTACACTTAAAATCTCAATAAAATCCACTTTAAAAGTTGTCTCATGATTTATAAAGGAATCAATTATGAAGTCTGTAGTATTATTCTGTAAATTGGATTTCAATGCTATTGTGACCAAAAGGTCAAGTCTTTCCAAAACATTTCAAAATAGTCTAAACATGGATGCAAGTAGCACATCAATTCTCAAAACATCAATTTCAATGAGGGTTTAATGACCCATATATCAATGCTTAATCAAAACATTTCGAAGTGCATGCTTTATATCATAAACATGCGTAATTTATCTCAAAATCTTGAAATTTCAGGTTTAAGCATAATAATAATAACATACTCGCAGAATTTAAACTTCTATACATTAAACAATATCATAATCTCTAGAACAACCATACAAAGTATAAATTATTATTTTAAATTCATGTCAAAACACATAAAATCATATATCTTTGTAAATTAATTCAAGTTTTGGGCACAAGAATGAAAGGAGTGTTCTTGTTCAAACCTCACATACCTCAAATTATGGACTCTTGCTTTTTTGGGATGTTATTCGTAACATTGATAGGTGCTTCTTGTAGCTCTCGCAATAGGGATTCCGAATCTCCAAGAATTTTTGAAAACCCACGGTTAAATCTTGAGATATAATGATCTTTGGGTTGAAATCCTTAGGAATGTTCTTGACCAATTTTGCTAAAAGTATGGATAATATGGTGTTTTTGGGGTGTAATCTTGTGTTAAGGATGATAAAGGAGTGGAAAATACCAACTTTACCCTTAATGAGTCAGAGAAAAAGGCTAAAAATTGGCCCTGGGGGACTTCCCAGGGCGCCACCTCGCTCAGAGCGCTGGACTACCCCGGGAGCCGTCTTACTTAGTGCGCCGAACTACCCAGGGAGTAGCCTTGCATGCACCAATGCGATTACTGGGGTGAAGCGGGCTTATCGCCCGGAGCTACTATTTTTCCAACCCAAACACGACCTTAAGCTCGTCTAAAAATTCCAAAACTCACCCGCGATGTACTCTTGACTTGCCCCATCGTAACGCAATAAAAAATCAAGAAATGGAGGTCGGGAAGGTCGAAAAATAATTCATCGAAGTTCGAAAGCTCAAAATAAACTAAGTGTTAAACACTTAGCTAAAATTCTAAGTGTAAGGCTTCTTTTGACTTGCTTTAAAGTCTTTAACGACGAGGAAACTTTATGGGGTCTTACACTACGTCCAATAACAATTTCAGCTCCTTTTTGCTGCTAAATATTTAATTTACATGAAAATTAGTTCCGTCGGAGAAGGTGTGGTTGGTTTGTGATCCCAATCAGCACTCTTCTCTCTTCTTAAAAGAAATTGGGATCTTTTGATTTCATTAAATGATTTTTTGTATCCATTGGATGAACATCCAAACTCTCATCTTCAAATGAATCATGTTCGTTGATCATCAGGTGTGGTGACGGGATTTTCGGAGACCCCGGGATGATATTTATTCTCAGTAACGGCCTAGAGCCATCGACAATGACATCCAACATATATAAGGACAAATGCCAATCATTCTTTATGAAAGTGGGATGTATTTTCCCCCGCCCATTCATTAGATAGCTAATCACAACGTTCTTTGGCTAACCATCTAATTCTCCACTCTCAATTACGCTTTGAACTATGTCTTCGTACGAACCACTACGACGCAACGGGCTGGGCACTGTCTCCTTGCTAGATGATTTCTAATTTCAGTTTTTGGGACCCTTCTCCAACATACCCATATAATCACCACCCGCGATAATTACTTCAGCCACTATCATTATAGACCACACTAATCGATAATAGATTAGGGTATCTGTCAATAATTATTCGATGACTGGTATGAAAACTTTCATACAAAATCGGGAATGAATGGATTTTGGATATAATCGATGCACTCCTAGCTTTGGGATAAATGTATATGCAGGGCTTCTAAACTACTAAAATATATCTAATAAGGAGATATTGAGTGGCTTTGAAAAGCTTTTCAAGCTAGTAAAATTGAGAAAAAAAATATTTTTTGCAATTTTTTTCAAAAAAGATGAAACAACAATGGAGACAATGGCCAAGAATGGAAATTTTCAGTTTTGCTAAGCAAGATCTAGTCGAAAAAATGGCCTGAATCGAAAAAAATTGGTGAAAAATGGGAGCTCCTTTTGGTGGCTTCTTGGACAATTTTTTTAATCAAAATAGAAAAATATGAAAAATAATGAAAAATATTAAATATTAATTGGATGAAGTGGGGGGACTAAAGTATAAAGTTTAAACCTTGTGTGCTAGGGTTGTATGTTAAAAGTGATGATGTCATCTTAGTGTCTAAATACTTAATTTTTCAAGACTTGTGTCTAAATGCTTAAATAAGTTTTTGAAGTGTCTATATTATCATGTTTGGTTGGCTTAAATGTTTTGAAAAATGTTTTTCAAATCAACTTATTTTCCTCAAATATAAGGAAAATGACCCTCCTTCATAAAGTAAGGAAAATATTTTCCAAAACTCTCTTTCAAGCTCACTCATAAGTTGAAATGTTCATACTACTCTCAAATCACCAACCCTTACTTTCACCCACAATCTCCTACCTCCACCCCGCTCCACCCCTACCACCCCATCAAAAAAAAATATTTCAATTTTTTTCCTTACCTCATCCCATACCAAAAACCCAAAACCCTCCCTCCTGCCCCTCCCTCCAAAAAGAATATTTATTTTTTAAAAAACATAATCCAACTTTTCCTTTACTCCCCCTGCTCGACCCCCATCCTTACCAACCCCCCTTCCCCCCCTTCCAAAAAGAATTAAAAAATTTTAAATTTTTTTTTTTAAATTTTAATTTTTTCCTTACCCCACCATCTACCCCGCTCCCCTTCAAACAAAATATATATATTATTTTACGTCATCTCCTATCCCCAAACTCAAACCCATGCTCCCTCCAAAAAGAAATACTTAATTTTTTTTTAAAAAAATCAATATTTTTTCTTACCTTTCTACCTGTCCCCCCACCCCCCCCCCCCCCCCCCCCCCCGCCCCCATAATTTTTTTTCTTACCCCCATCCCTATTAGCAGCATCCTTCCCAAAAAAAAATTATTAATTTATTTTTAAAAGAAATCAATTTCACCTCTACTACCAATTTTGACACCCCCTCCCCCCCAAAAAAAAAATTTAATTTATTTTTTAAAAAATTGTTTAATTTTTTTTCTTATTCCACCCTTCTTATCCTATTCATTCTCATTATTTTTGTTAAAATATGTATAAATACTTTTAGAAAATATATACTTACCCAATTTGCATAACGAACACAAAATCATAAATAAGAAATAACTTATTTCTTTCTAGAATAAGAAATAACTTATTTTTTGAGGTCAAAAATTATCTTTCTAAATGTATTTTTACTCTTTAACTAAACACTAAAATATATTTTCTGAAAAATATTTTTTCATTCACCAACCAAACACTAGAAAATATTTTTTGAAAAATATTTTTCACTCACCAACCAAACAAGTAAGAAATCAGCTTGTTTTACAGGAAAACATTTCTACAAAAATATTTTCCATGAAAACATTTTCTAGGAAAATCATGGAAAATATTTTCCTTCATACCAAATACACCTTAAGTATAGAAGCACTCCTTCATGTAGATAGTAAGGCAAGAAAAAGACAAGTCTTGTGTCATCATTGTTCGCTCGGCTTTGGCTTGTAAAATGATTGAGAGACTATTATTTTTACATAATGAAACTTGACAGTAACGTGTGGGCATAGATGGGTCCATAGGTTAGCGACAGTCCGAAGACTTTTCAAGAACCTTGCTTTTCTCCTGAAACACCACTTTTTGGCTATAAATACTTGAACTACCGAGGCAGAGTACATGGCTGTTACAGAGGCTTGTAAGGAAGCTATGTGGTTGAAGGGTATGCTTGGTGAACTTAGCAAGGACTTACAGATTACTATGATCTTTTGCGATAGTTAGAGTGTTTTCTTTCTTACAAAAGATCAGATGTTTCACGAGAGGACAAAGCACATCGATATTTGGTATTATTTTATGCGTGAAATTATTGCTTGTGGTGATATTATGGTAAGAAAGATTAGTAACTATGATAATCCCACTAATATGATGACTAAGATACTACCAAGTTCCAAGTTTGAGCATTGCTTGGACTTGGTTGGTGTCAGCAGTTAAGATGTGCCCTTAGGGGCTTTTGTGGAAGAGGTGGAGAGTTTTCTCGAAATAGATTTGACTTCTGAATTAGAATTCGTGTCAAGCTGGAGATTATTAGAGTTTGTGACCCAATTTTTGTTAATCCGGGCATGAAAAGTTTGTGGTGTGACCCATGTTTGAGATTTTTGGGGGTCTGCAGTGGTATCAACCTATCTATTTTTGGGCTTAGGATTTATTTGTATGCACGTATTATATAAGTCCAATTTCGTGGGTTGTTTTTGAATGGTTTTATATACATCATTGAGACTTCCGTCTCCTCATTGTGTTCCTCTCCGTTATAGTAAATTTCCTCCTGGCATCATTGGGCTTAGGATAATGTTCTACTAGCGCAAGAAATCACTCAAGGCATTAATAAGAAGACATTATGCGGCAATGTGGTAGTAAAATTTGATATAGGAAAAGCATACGATAGGTAAACTGGAATTTCCTTATTGTGGTTATTAGAAAGCTTGGTTTTGATGAAAAATGGGTGAATTTGGTGTGAAGATCTATCTCCAATGCGTTATATTTGATTTTGATAAATAGTGTTAGAAGAGATTTTTTCAATTCTACAATAGCATTTAAATAAGGAGATCCGCTCTCTCCTACTCTTTTTCTGCTTGGGCCAGAGGTCTAGTCAAGGATTCTGAACTAACTTCCATATATTAATCAATCCAAAGGTTTTATCATGTCATTGCCAACCCCATGTGATTATACATCTTGCATATGAAGACGATGTGATGCTTTTTTCCTCTTTGAGCAACTCCAAGCTTATAAAAGATTTTTCTTGAAGCCGTTGGAAGCTTGAAGGCAACCCAAAGGATTTTTCTTCTTAGAAAATTGAATAAGGAATATTTCATTTCAAAGAATAAGTAAAGACTGAAAGGAAAATATAACTAAGTACAATGTAAACACAAGATGTGGCAATCCCATTTAATGCAGTAGATCCATTTTTTTTTTCTTGATAGGCCTTTTGATAGGCAATATAATCTTTAGATAGAATTTCTTCAATCTATTTAGAGTGCCATAATTTTTCCTTTTTGTCAATCTTTTTGATTTACTCTCCTTAAAATATGCATCAATCTTTCTTTCCTTCTTTTGAGATGCTTTTTCCCTTTTGAGTATTATTCAAATGAAAATTCCTGCAATCAAAGAACTTAATAGCCATTCATCAAAATCTTAATGTTATTAATCTCCCCTTTTTTGATGGATAACAAAAGAAATTACTTCCCTATTTTAGTTCTCCCTCAAATGAGTGACTCTCCCCTAAATGCCATTCCTCCAAGGTTTGATTGAATACAACATCTATTTCTCCCCCTTTGGCATCAATCGAAAAAGAAATAAAGGCAGCACTTACACGTGACTAAGTAGGAGCAGGCAGGTTAATTTAGTTAAGAGATCCTTGACTCTAAAAAGTTTTGCAATTATGCCAAGAGATTTTCTGAGAGAACAAAATCTTTCTTCAAGTAGAGGTTTGGTAAGAATGTTAGCTAATTGAAAATTAGTACTCACAAAGGCTAATTTAATATCTCCTTTTGAAACATGATCTCTAATAAAATGATGCGTAACATCAATATGTTTTTCTCTAGAATGATGCATAGGATTCATAGACAAGAAAATAACACTAGAGTTATCACAAAATATTTTGACAGGTTTAAATATAGATCATAATCACTATGTTGATGGGACATCAAGAGAATCTGGGCACAACACAATCCAATAGCTATATATTCAAATTCAGTAGTTGATAGAGAGACACAATTTTATTTCTTGTTATTTAATGACACAAGGGATTGTCCCATGAATTGGCAAGTACCACTTGTGCTTTTTCTATCCATTTTATCACCTACATAATCTGCATATGAGAAACCTATTAAAATAATATCAATAGACTTAGGATACCATAAATCACAGGAGCTTGTACCAATAAGGTATCTATTAATTGTTTTACAACAGTCAGATGAACTTCCTTAGGAGCTGACTGAAACCTGACATGTAATACCCCACACTTTTGGGCACAAGTTTGAACCATTTTTCCTATATATATAGACCCGTACCCATTGGTTTCTATTAAGAAACAAGTATGAATAATTATTATTTAGGGTGAGAACATCTTAGGAGATAGATTGATGTCTTAAATATCTCATATCTCAAAGTTAAGTTGAGCACTTTCCTATCTATTGAATTTTAGTTTATGATTTTTCTTAGGTCAAATTCCAACGACCATTAATCCTCTAATATAACGAGTTATGTGGCCCATTATATATCATATTAAATCCCTTTAAGTCCTCTTTCCAATGCAACTAACCATTATCAATATAAGTTATGATTCAAAAATTATGAGTATTTTAGTGAGACACTATCCAGGTTGCACGATTGGAGTCGCGAGGTAATGTTTATGCATCGCATTTGGGCTCGTGAGGCAAATCCTTTGCTCCGAGTTTGGGTCTGTGGCGCGAACCTTTTTTTCATATGTTAAGACACATTTTTTCAACTTTAAATTAAGGGAAAAGTGGTCCATCCACCTCCCATCACTTCCCCAAACCGTCATATAACCCTAAAATTGTTGCAATACCGATTGAAAGCTCTTAAACCCTCATTCTCTTCCTCTCAAGATCATCAAGAATGGATTTCTAAATTCTAAAGCTTGTATATTCAAAACATAAGTTTCGATTTATCTCTGTCAAAGGTATGTAGGACTATCCTAACTCTTGTCGGAATGAGTATAATTTTTTAACAAGCTCTAAAGTATGTATTTACATATTATGGGTTTTGAAATTGTTTGAAGAACATGCATTATGAAACCCCGTTTAAGATGAAATTTTGTATGAACCATGAGTTTTTTCATAAATTTTAGATTTTGTTCATGTGTATATATGTTATGAGTTTTGAGAATTGATATGAGAGCAAGATTTATGAAATTTCCTTTCTCATCATGAAAGATATTTGTCTTAACATGTTATAGGTTGTTCAAACAGCTTGAGTTTAAATACTTTACTATAATTTATGGAAACTAGGTCGTTCCCATTATTCCTGGAATTCCCCAGTTAATATTCGGCCCACAGCACGCCCGGACTCCGGGCCCACCCTTGAAACCATGGACTATATCACACCGATTTGGCCCGAAAAATATCCCATTTATGCCATTTAACCACCAAAATGGCCCTGCCAACCCAAACAGACCACACTAGGCCACTCCCTAGCATGCCCTAATAGATTTTTAGCCCATAGCACGCTCAGATGTCGGGCCTACCCTCAAAATAGTGGGCTATAGCACATGGATTTGGCTCTAAAATGGTATATTCACACCATTTTGCCCATTTCACCACCCAAATGGCCCCGCTTACCTAAATGGACTACACTAGGTCGCTCCTCAGCCTCCATGACATACCCTGGTTAATTTTTAGCCCACAGCACGACTGGACCCTGAGCCCACCCCCAGAGCCGTGAGCTATAGCACAACGATTTAGCCTAAAAATGCCTCGTTCGCGCCGTTTCGCCTGTTTGACCACCCAAATGGACCCGCCCACCCAAACGAACTATACTAGGCTGCTCTTCAGCCTTCCTAAAATGCCCCGATCAATTTTTGGCGCACTGCATGCTCGAACCCTGGGCCCAACCCTAGAACCTTAGGCTATAGCACACCGATTTGGTCAAAAATCTTTCTGTTTGTGCCGTTTCGCCCGTTTGACCACCCAAATGGCCATGCATACCCAAAACGGACTACACTAGGCCTTTCCCCAGCCTCCCTGGCATGACCCAACTAATTTTCAGCCCACAACATGCTCGGAACCAGGGGCCACCCTTGGAACCATTAGCTATAGCACACTGATTTTGCTGAAAAATACCTCGTTCATGCTAGTTTGCTCGTTTGACCACCCAAATTGCCCCGTCCACCCAAATGGACCACACTAGGCCACTCCCTAAACTCCCTAGAATGCCCAGTCAATTTTTCGCCCACATTATGCCTGAACCTCAGTCCCAACCTTGAAATCATGGGCTATAGCACACCAATTTTGCCTAAAAATGCCTTGTTCATGCCATTTTACCCGTTTGACCACCCAAATGGCCCCGACCATACAAACAAATTATACTAGGCAACTCCTCAGGCTCCCTGGCATACCACAGTCGATTTTCAGCCCACAGAATGCCCAGACCCTGGACCTACCCCTATAATTGTGGGTTATAGCACACTGATTCAGCTTAAAATGCCCCAATTGCAAAATTTTGCCCGTTTTACCATACAATGGTCCGCCCGCCAGAACGGACCACACTACGCCACTACCTAGTCTCCCTAGCATACCTTGGTTTATTTTCAGCCCACAACACACCTAAACCCCGAACCCTCCCCCAGAAATGTGGACTATAGTACATCGATTAAAAATGCCTCGTTCGTACTATTTTGCCCATTTGACAACCCAAATGGCCCCGCCCACCTAAACGGACTCTACTAGGATAATCCCGAGCCTCCCTGGTACGCCTCGATCAATATTTGGCTTACAACACACCCGAACCTTAGGCCCACCGTTGGAACCGTGGGCAATAGCACACCTATTTGGCCTGAAAATGCCTCATTTACACTATTTTGCTCGTTTTACCACATAAATGGCCTCGCCTACCCAAACAGACTATACTAGGCCACGTCACAGCCTCCCTAGCACTCCCCAATCAAATTTTTAGTTGACAAAATGCCCGGACCTCAGGCCCACCCTCGAAACCCTGGGATATAACACACTGATTTGGCCCTAAAACACTCGATTTTCATTGTTTAGCTCATTTGACCACCCAAATAGTATTTCTTAACTAAACAGACCATACTAGGCCGCTCACCAGCCTCCCTAGCATGCCTCGATCGATATTTGGCCCATAACATGCCCGAAACTCTGGCCCACACCTAGAATCGTGGCTATATAGCACACCAATTTGTCTTGAAAATGCCACGTTTGTGCAGTTTTTAATTTTGCTCACCCAAATGTCCCTTCCCACCCAAAAAGACCACATTAGGACACTCTCCAGCCTCTCTAATACTCCCTAGTTGACTTTTGGCCTATACGCTGTAACGCCCTG
Source organism: Capsicum annuum (assembly GCF_002878395.1). Taxonomy (NCBI): domain Eukaryota; kingdom Viridiplantae; phylum Streptophyta; class Magnoliopsida; order Solanales; family Solanaceae; genus Capsicum; species Capsicum annuum. The sequence continues at coordinate 10,006,059 of NC_061117.1, forward strand.
AAAATAGGTCTCGAGACGTCACACGATGTTTAGGGCCACAAGTGACCCCAAGGTAACCCTTCTACTAGCATAACTCAAAAGTAAGTGAATAAAATGCATGAAACTGTACAAAATCAATGGAAGACAACTCATTTCTAAATCTGATCAATACAAAACAAAATTAAAATAATTACAACTCTACTTTTACAAGACAACACTGAAATCTAAAACATTAACTCTACTGACTATCTATGAAGCCTCTACTAATAATGATTATAGGTAGTCGGGACATTACCCCCAGCTATCCTTAATCAATATGACTGAATAAAAGAGACAATACAAAATTATACTTGACTTGAGTCGTTGAATCAAAAGAACCCATCACCTGCTGATTGGAAGCTGCAAATAATACGAGTCTGAATGTGTATACTAAAACTTGTACCTTAGATTATGAACTTTGGATGAACACTTGATTTTGGGAATCTATTCGTGACTTTGAACGGAGATTCTTAAAGCTCTTGGTTTGGGGATTCTAATTCTTGACTCAATTTTGAAAGTAACGTTAAAATTTTGAGTTCTCTTGAACTTTGGGTTGAAACCCTAGGTTGTTTTCTTGAGAGAATTTGAAGAAAGTAACTATAGTTTGGTGTTTTGGGAGTTTAATCCCGTGTTATGGCTGAATAGGGGTGGAAAATACCTCTTTTTCCCTTAAAGAAGCGGAGTTGGAATGCTGAAAATTTTCCCTAGCAGGAATAGGTAAGGCACCGCCCCGCCTAGTCCCTCGGACTATCCTGGGCGCCGCCCTACTTATGCCTCCGAACTTAGTGGGGCGGTGCGAGCTATTTCAAAAATCCAAACATGCCTTTATGCTATTCCAAAAATTCTGAATCTCACCCGAGATGTACTATCGACTTATCCCATTGTGAATCAACTTGAAAATCAACAAATGAAGACCAGAAAGGTCGGACATAAAATCCTCAAAGTTCGAAGGCTTATGAGATGACTAAGTTCTAACACTTAGCCAAATTTCTAAGTGTCTCCTCAATCTTATTACATTTTGCACGATTCTTGCAAGATCTATGATAAGAATTTGTTTCCCATATTTCAGGTAATTATTAATGGGCAAAATCGTATTTTGCATGTGAGCATTTTATTTTTTTCCTACTTTAATTCATCGGAAATTTAATTTTCATGGGTTTTGTGTTTTAATGGATGAACACACTGCAAAAACACCTAAAAACAGGGGTTCAAGGAATATGAAATTAGTGTATGATGCACCATCTTTTAGTCTTGGGTTAACTCAAGAATATTTAGTTACTGTTGTTTCAAATCCTTTACAGTTGACGAAATCTGGTAGATCGAAAGAGATTAGGTCGAAGTTTTACAACGACGAAGTGAAGATGACTGATTTTTTAAAAAAAAAAGGGTTAAAAAAAACTCCTTCTCCAAAGGAGCAAAAAGCTAAAAAACGGTACGAGAAGAACAGGAAATCTAAAGAAATTGAAGACGATGTTGACAAATATTATGATGAATTTGAAGAAGAAAGTGAGGAAGAGGTATTTTTTTTGTTTGTAAATTTATTATTTTTTTCGTGTTCACGTAATTATGTATTTTCTGTTATGATGATATTTAGGGATTATGTGAAAATATATTGTTGAATTAACTATTCATGAATAGTATTTGGATATATATTTTTATAGTATAGGTGATATGTATTTTTAGTATAGTTGATATGTATTTTTAGTACAGGTGAATAATTTTGACCTATATTTATTTTTAGTGTAGTTGATATGCATTTTTGAGTATTTGTATTTTTCAGTGTTTGTTGTATTTTATATATGGTCAAAATACATATGCATGTTATTTTAGTTTAACTACCATAACAGTCTATTGTCTATATGAATTTTTAGTACATTTGATATGTATTTTTCTGTGTTGGTTGCAGTTATGATTTGATCAATATACATATGCATTTTAATCATCTGAAATATATATGCATGTTATATATTTTTTTTGTTTGATTGAATATTTTTTATAGATTAAGAAGTGGTAGCTTTACTTTGTCTAGGTGATGCGGGACGAAATATTCCTTGTCAGAAAACTTTCAAGATTTGCGCCGCACATGTGCTCCTACAGTGACAATGATATTTATGAAAGCATACGCTCAATTTTAAACAAGGAACAGTTTTAAAACTTTTGTGTGAATAACATTTTTGATTATTTTATGAAGAAGAAGCAATGTGTAGTGCAAGAACAGTTGTGCAGATGCGTTATGACGCTTGAGGTGAAGGGTAGTTCTTCTTCTGGGATTATGATCTGTGCTAATGACACCTCTCTTAGTTTTACTCCCATGGAATTTTCTATCATAACTGGATTGAATTGTGTGCCTAATAGTTATGACTTTATTTTTGATGAGGGTGTACCAAATAAGATGATTGAAAAGTATTTCAATGGGGCAGAAATTATACAGAAAAGGTAACTATTTCTAGCATTCACGGAGAAAGTATGGGAGTTTCTCTTGACACTATTGTTATACCTAGTCTTCATTTTGATTTGGTAGATAGTAGTAGATATAAGGATTTTCCATGGGGTTCTTTAACTTTTGAAGATCTGGCTAGAAGTTTGAACAACCGGCTGAAAGCTGGGGGCAAATTTTATTTGATTCAGGGAATGCCACTGGCTATTCAAGTGTGGCTATATGAGTGTTGCTCAAATGTCCCACCTAAGATTGCATTGAAGGTTGAGAATCGGATTTCCCGATTATTAAATTGGAAGACGATTGCACCTCGTCCATGGTATGAGTTTTTGATGAATGCTATGTTCAAGGACAATGGCAAGGTTTGTTGTGAACAAATATATATGCATTGATATGTATTGTATTGTATACATATATTCTTTTTCATTTTCAATTGTTGTTGTTTCAATTGTTTAACATATTCTTTAACATATTTGTAGGTTATATTTAAGAACATAGTGCCAACTAAAATGGAACTGGCAAAGCTTGAAATACCACAGAAAGATGTAACTAAAGATGCACGTTCAGTTGATTCTGACGATGACTTCTAGGATCCACCACCAAAGAAGATCAACGAACGTTCAAAGAAGAAAAAGAAGGTGGATTCATCAACCCCAGCAGCGAAGAAACCTTCAGAGAAAAAGCAAGTCAATATTGTTGACGTGCATACCCAAACGAGGACTCCACCTCATCGTGTTGCCAAGGCTACTGTGATGAAGACACCAGTATTCAAGCCAATTCTAACACAACAGGCTTCTTCTTTAAAAAAGAAGGAAGGGAAGCAAACAGCTAGGGTTATTTTTCCTCAGGTACAGTCAACGACAGATAGTCATGTAGAGAAAGTTGCTGTGTCAAAGCGTGAGAGACATGTTGAGAAAGAAACATTTATTTCTAAGAAAGTTTTTGATGCATTCTGCAAAGAGGTAATTTTTTTTGTCAAATGTTTTTTTTACATTTAAAAATATGTGTTTACTGAATTTGTATGAATACAGGTTCGCCAAGAGTTTAAAGAAGTTCGTGAAGAGTTTACTCGAATTCATCAATTAGTGAAGAAAAAGTTCAAAAAAATGATCAAAGCAATTGAACATAGCAAGGTAAAAGTTTTATTATTATATAATATCCGCAGTAGTAAAAAATACATATGCAGAGTATATGAAAAAATACATATGCAGTATATTGCTAAAAATGCATATGAAGTTTATACAAAAAATACATATGATTTGATATAAAAATATACATATGAAATGTAATACAAACTACATATGCAGTGTGGCAAGAAATGTATTTTGATAAATACATATCCATAGTTTATAAAAAAAATACATATGCAGTATATTGCTAAAAATACATATGTAGTTTATTCAAAAAAATACCTATGAGTTGGTTTTCAAAAAATACAAATGAAATGTATTATAAAATACATATGAATGTATTACAAAATACATATGCAGTGTGTCAAGAAATATATTTTTAGTGGGTTGGTATATACATATTAAGTGAAATCAAATAATAGTAGTTTATTCAAATTATACTTGTAGCAACAACATGAAGATACAGAGGTTGAGGCACAACAGATGGATTATGATGGCGTCGAAACATCACCATAACAATTCAGTCCTACTGTTGATCAGAATTTGGATGAGAATCAGGATGGTACAAAGGTAAAAAATAACTAAAATATGATTATTCTTTTGAGTGCGCAAATGTAATTCCTTTTTTTGTGCAGTTATATGTTATTTTATATATAGTCCTGTATAAACATATACAACTAAATTTTTGTTTGAAGTTGGTTTAATTTTTTTTGCTTGTTTGCAAGGGGTGCACTGATTCACATCCAGATAAAATAAACATTGAAATTAATTCTCAACATTTAATCCTTGATGAGCTTTTCCAAAGTATAAATTTGGATTATAATTTTTCTGAGAAGATTGTTCATCACGATGATCGAGTATGTATAATGAATTGAACTTCAGTTTATGTGATGTAAAAATCATAACAATCCATAAGACAATTATATAATTTCTTTCATTTCTATTGCAGATCACTGATGAGAAATTGGATGATTCAAAATTGTCTGATTCGCAATTTACAATCCCAGATGAGTTGTTACCAAGTCTTAATGCATACCGAAGAGAAAGCATCACAACACATCCATTGGCAACTTCTGAAGAAGAACAAATCAATAAATATTTTAATGATAAAAAGTCCGAATTTGTTGTTCAAGATCATTGTCAGGTATGTATTATGAATATATCTGAGGTTATGTGGATTATTTTTGACATAAAAAAATAAATTATTTTCCATTTTTGAAGGAAAACAAAGAGAACGTTGGATTGAGCTCTAAAGCAGACATGCATGGAGAGGTTGATCTTGGTACGGACGAGCAGATTATGAAAAATCCTAAGATACAAGAATTAACCACTGATGAACAAAGGGATGAAACAATTTTGCCTGATTCACAAGACAAAATCCCTGATGATTTGCTTCCTAGTTTGAATGTATATAGCAGTAAAAGCATCATTGTTCATCGCTATGCTAATTGTGAACTTCAAACTCCTCTTCCTAAGTTAAGGATTAGGCGACCATCCAAATTCAAAGAGTCACCTTACATGGTGAAATTTGGTTCAGCTGCCGGTAAGTACAATTACTTATATATTTAGTTTACAATGTAACATGTTATGCAAATACTTTTTAATAATTACCTTTTTGTATTATGTAAATATGTAGAGAGCTCGAAAGGTCACATACGTATATTCCCACAGAAACATCCATTTCTTTATCATCCGATTGATGGGATTATGGATACGAAGATTGTCAACAAGTTCATGGATTGGATTTCTGAAAACCTTCTCAAAGTTCATGCTAAAAGGTATTTCTATTGACTTGTTTTAAGTTTTTTTTTTTTTAAATTACATTATGTTCTCATGATTTAACATATACTGATTAACAAAAAAAATAGGAAGGAAAATGCGGATCATTACAAAAGTGGGAAATCAACCATTCCAATGATGTATTTCGAAATTAAGACTGTTGAAGATAAAAACTGATTTTACACAATGGAGTTCCCTGATCAGTCATGGACCGACTCGGTTGGTATATTTTTTCTTATAATGTTTTGTTTACATTTATAGCACTAATTAAACTACATATTATGGTAGTAAATACATACGCAGGTACAAATAAGTATTTTTCTTTGTAATTTTTTATTATATAAGAAAGGATGTGATGCACTTTAACTTACATATGTATTTTTATATTACATACACATGCTAAATTTAGTATACAAATTTTTTGAATTATCTAAAATTTGTGTTCTTACTTACTGCAACATATTGATGTTTGCTTCTACTACTTGAGGAAGAAGTCGAAGTATGACCCCAACAGGTCTTACAAATTCAGCACGGTAGATTTCAACTTTATGAACATAATTAGATCTGTTCATGATGTTTATTCTGCGGATGCTGAAAATCTTACTGTGAGAGGACATGTGGCACATCTTAATGAATACATAAATGGGTTCTGTATGCATGCTGTTGTGCCATGACATACAGTGGAAGACATTTATATTCCAGTAAAGATAAAGAAAAAACATCATTGGGTGCTAGCAATTTTATCTTTCTCAGAGAGGTGCATATTTCTATATGATTCATATGAATCATCTGTTCATTATTCGACTGTTCTTGATGTCATTGAGAAATTAGCTGCGATTATCCCATTGTGTCTCGAACATTGTGATTTCTACGTTAAGAAAGGAATTCATCTTGAAAACCATCCAAGATACAAAGATAAAGACCCCTCAGATATGTTTGATGTGTTATTTCAAGAGAGTTTTCCTCAACAACCGAGCACATATGTGTTCTTTTTTATTGTTTTTGTAGGGATTGTGGTGTCTATATGGTTACATATGCGGAGTGTCTTTCTTATGGTCACAAAATTCTTGCGAATGAGTTCGACTCCAATGTACTCCGTACAAGATATGCTGCACTTTTGTGGGATTATGGGACCAAAAAGCAAGACGTAAATGCTCATAGTGATATCGAAGCACCTTTGAGGCCTCCAAGACAAAATAGAATAACTAGTGTAAGTGAAGTTTTTGATGGATGATGGATTGCTTACTTTATATAGTTTAGACGCTGGTTTATGTATGTAGGTACTGATTATACAAATTAATTTTGATGTTTTGAAGTAGTTCTAATTGTAGGTTACAATAGTACTAATTCAAGTTTAATACGAGTCTTTTATGTTGTTCTTCATTTTACTATGTGATTTTGTTAAAAAATACATATGTATTGTTCATATTATGCTTAAAATACATATGCAGTAATTTTTATGCCTAAAAAATACATATGCAATAATTCTTATGCCTAAAAAATATGTTATTTTTTAGATGACAAAAATACATATGCAATATTATGCCCAAGCATTCCAAAAATATATCTAAAATTTTTAGTTAAAATATACATATGTATTGTTCATATTATGTTAAAATACATATGCAATGTTAGAAAATACATATGCAGTGTTCATATTTTTTGCTAAAAAATATGTACGCATTATAAATAAAATTTATCATAAAAATACATATGCAGTGTTAATAATAAGTTTTTCTAAAATAAATATTGTTCATAACTATTATTTATTTTGATATGTGTCCATTTAAAATGATTATAAATGAAAATTGAAATTAAAGATAATTTTGAACTTTTAATACAAATCTGTAATTTATGGTGAGATTTTATTTTACATAAATACATATGCAGTGTTAATATTTTTTATTAAAATACATATGTATTATACATTTAAATATATTTTTATCATATAAACACATATGATGCACTAAGATTTTGAAATTCAAACATAGATTTGCAGAATATGTCATATGTGGCTAAATCAATTAACAATTACGAACCAAATAAGTGTTTGGTTAATCAAAGTTACCAACTTTAACCTAAAAAGTATATTCAATGCTAAAAATACATATGAACTGCACATTCAAAAAGCATATGCAATGTTCAGATCTTTCAACATATACATATGCAGAATTCAGATTTAACTGTGTTCACTTGTCAAATGATTATTAAAAAAATAGTTCAAGTTTATAAAAGATGAAAACAAAATTTTAAGCACTAATACGGAAAGAGAAATGTTTCATTTTTCGATATTTTCTACAGGAACGCCTATTGTGACCCTTAGCCCCACAAGCACCACATGAGTTGATGTTCTTCTTTCTAAACATATCATGTCTTGATTTTCCACGATACTTCTTCGCAGGTCTTCCTGGAGGTCTTTTGTATTTTGGAGGCAGTACTATTTCACTAAGTACGCTCTTTGAAATTAGCCAGTCATCTTTGTGTGGCAACGGATAGATGGGAACATCATATGTTTTCAAAATAATTTTTGGTTTAAACAAATCACAACAGTATGGCCCCTTCTCAAAATTCTTCTTCTCCAACACCGCACAAGCATGTGCACATGGTATCTGATCTAGTTGAAATACATTACATGAGCATTTTTTTCTTTGAGGCAAATAATGTAGTATTTTTGTTTGTCGTGTATCGTATACACATATTCTGGGGCTAGTACAAACTGATACAAAAATAAAAAGTTTAATGATATGCTACAAAAAGATGAAATTCATATTTATACGATATGTTGTAAGCACACCAGCATTTTTCAGAAAAAAATACACATACAGAGTAAAAATATATATGCAGAGTACATAATATTTTTCTTACTTAACTTTTTAGTTTTTTTAAAATGTTTTCATTCATTTAGTACTTAATGGAAGTTATTCTATTAATTATTTTTTTTTCAGAAGTATAAATTCCAAAAATGTAAAAGGTCATACCGTCATCTGAGTACACAAAGCCTCGTTCTCTTTGAGTATGTCATAAAACTTTTCAATGAGTGGCGTGAAGGTATATGAAACCTGTTGCCTATTTTCGCAGTTCCATTTTGCAAACAATAATCGAAACTCCTCAAGAAAGTCATAAATTGACAGTTCTCTACTTGATACAAGTACTCCATTTATTGACTCCGCAATATTTGAAGTCAAAGTCCACCCTCGGTTAACTATTGCATAGGACCTAGCCCACTTTTCGTAACCAGCCAATTCCAAATAATTCTTTACCTAATATCAACTGCCTCAACTTTTTCCATTAACATTTGGAATTTTGACTTAGAATATGATTTGGCCATTGTAAAAAAGACCTCTGACAATGCATCGTGTGACTTCCTGTAAAGTTTTTTAACATTCCCCCATTGATGCCACATACATGCATAATGAGGAACATCGTTGTACATATCGCTAACAGCCTTTATGATGCTTGGATTCCTATCAGAAACAACACACATGTTTTGTCTTTTCCCGTACGCTTCCTTTAGATTCTGAAAGAACCACGTCCATGATGCATCATTTTCAGAATCAACCATACCATATGCCAGAGGGGATATATGACCTGTATATACAAAAAAATTATGTGCAGTAAAATAAAAATACATATAGGAACTGCATATGTATTTATTATATATACAGGTAAGTAAAACTGTACATTTTATCAAATAAATGGTATCAATTACATATAATAAAATTTAGACACACATAACTATAAAACATAATCATTTTTTAAATGTTTTAATTCATGAAACTTTGAAACTCTAGGTAATTTTATACAGATATGTATATATCTAGTGGAGATATGTATTTTCAGGTGATATGAAGAAATACAAAAACATACAAAAAGTTTTATAAAATAATTATTACAAATTCATACTAATCTGCTCCATCCATTGTACATGCTGTTACAAATGCCCCAGTATACATTTCTCTCAGATGACTAGCATCAACAACTACGACCGGTCTACATTGATCGAATCCCTTAATGAATGCATTTAGAGCGATAAAAACATACAAGAACTCATTCTCATTTGTCTTCTTCATTCTTATATGTGATTTTGGATAGGTAGTATTCAGTACATATAAGTATGATGGCAGTTTCCCATAAGATGCTGATGGCTTACCCCTCAACTCTTCTAATGCTCTTTCTTTCGCCCTCCAACATAAAGTGTATGTCAGATCCATACCAAAATCTTTTTTCATGTCATTTCTAATTTCTGTTGCATTTTATTTTCTTTTATGGTTCTTGAATTTTTATTTAACCATACCACCTATCAACATACTATTAGCATGCACCTTTGGATAGATCTTATCCTTCACCGGGCATGTATGTTGAGGTCTGAATTCTCTTATTCTAAACATTCCAGTTTCTCCCATTCCCGATGCACGCATTAAAAATTCGCATTTTCTTGATTTGCAAAACAACGTATACCTGCATCCCACATAATTTAGTATTTTGAAAATACATATCCAAACTAATATTAAACAACAATAGAATGATATAGAATGTACGTACGTTTTCTTACTTGACCTTTTGCTTCGTGTTTGAAACTTCTCCCTAATTGAATAGTCCTTCATGACTGACTTCAAAAAAAATTTCTCAAGTAAACCTGGTCTTCCTCAACATGTTTGTGATGTGGATCTGAGATAATCAACTCCACAATATCCATTTTAAATACATCTAATGCTTATGTATCTTCACAAACCACCAAAGCTCCTTCATTTGTTGTATTTATCAGTGTTTGAATGTTATCACAGTTGGTTATTCTTTCAACAACACACATTGAAGAACTAGCCACGTTACTCCCTACAGATTTCTCCAAAATGCGTACATATAAATGAAGACAATTCATGTCTTGTATCTGCTTTTTCTGAAATATAAACACCTTTAAACCCATATCATTATGTATTTCTATCTGCCCTGCATTAGCAGTAATTTGATATTCCACTAGAATATGTTTCCTCGTTAAATCCTCACTTAAGTGAGATGCCAATTCATTGTGCAGCTCAATAAATATTGCTGATGTGCTCAACAGTAATGCATCAGTGATATATTCTTCATAGTTTTTTTCATATGTCCACCGACCAGAGTGCTTCACAAGAGTGTATGCTTCCCATTTCTAGTTGATTTAACCAAAAAAATAAACAAATATAAATATTTTGTCAAATTATAACTTGTTAAAACAAACACTTTTCAGCTTTAACTACAAATAAACTTACACAGCCAACATCTCCATTCAGAAAAAAAATTTAAACAAAATTTTTTTAAACGTAAAATACAAACACAAAAAAAACTATTAAACCAAATACAAAAAATACTGAATCGAAACGAAGAAAAACTTGTATAAAGTATATATTCAGCAAAAATAATTATACTGTCAAATCCCAACAAGAAACCAAAAAATACATATGCAGTGTTAACATTAAGCTGTTCAAAAATACATATGCAATGTTAATATTAAACATATCAAAAAATACATATGGAACATACCTAAAATATATTTTGAACTGTGTGAATAGAATTTCATCACATTCAGCAGCTCAATTCAATCATCCATTGAGCAATGATTTTCATAAAATCATTCAACCAAATTAAACTCGAAAATTGTTTAACTTATTTTCATAATCGATTATACAAAACTATGCAAATATACTACAAAGCTTCACAATTTTATCTATTGTTAAATCGATCAAAATAACAACAACCAATACTGGAATGAATAGCCTATCAATTAAATCTAAAAAACTGAAACAACTAATAAATTGAAATTTTGCAACGAAAAATTTCAATTTTGAAGATTTTTGTTATATATGTTGAATTTCCTTCTGATTTGATTAAAAATCGAAACTAAATAGGAGCAGCAGTAATGGCGAAAACCAAAAATCCAACCAGAAATACTTAATGATTACGTACCTTAGACAATAGTAACAGATGAATTTTCAACTGATAGTTCAATTTGAACAATTTGAACTGAAGAATCTATAACTGGATTTGAATTCGAAGAAGATACTGTAGAATTTCGTATGAACAACAACAATGGTTGAACGTCAAAACATGGTTGAATTAGAAAAAATTTCTCATAAAAACGAAAAGTAGATTTTAATTTTTTTTTCTCAGATGAACTCGTTAATTTTGAAAACTGAAATTTAAAATTTGATCAATGTTGTTAAGCTGAAACGGAAGTCGCGTGATTGATGTTATTTTAACGAAAAAGGAATCTACAAAATTAATTAATTGGTAATTATACCATATTTACCTCAACAAATTTTAATTATTTAAGGAAGGTAAAATTAGTTGTATATGTATTTTCTTGGCATCAGTTTTTAAAAATACATAATACAAGTTGCTACAAAATGTAATTATGAAATTGTTGCTACAAAATTAATAATTAAGGCCTCAAGTATGTCATTTCTGAAACTTTTCCCTTGTTGTTATTTAAGGGATTAATGGGCTATTGGGTTAAGGGGAATTTGGTTGGAATTGGTTATGTCTTGGTTTTGGGTTATTTTTGGGTAGATTAGGAATTGAGCGAGTCCAATTAAAAAGTATAGCCATTTATAAGAATGGCTACGATTGAATTAATTGAACAAAATTGAGATGAAATTAACTTCTAATTAATTTAACTAATTTCTCAAATTCAATAGTTTAAAAATAAAATATTAAATAAAACACAATTTTATTTTATTTCTATTTTTTAAAAAAAATAATATTAATGATAAAATAAAAAATTAAGAAACTAACTATATCATCAATTTCTTATTTTCAATCAATATTTAGAAAAGTAGAATATTTGCAATTTAATCAAACTTTTCACACCGAATTTTTAAAGCATTTTTTTAATTGATAATATGTATAATTAAATACTAAATATATTATTTTCACATAAATTCAAAAGGTTGGGTTGAAATTTATTTCAAAATAACTTAAAATAAATATTTTAAAACTATTTAAAATTGAGAAGTTCAAAAACTAATTAGGAATTTGGAGGGCAAAAATTGGGTGTCAACAATTATATTATATTTTTTGCATTATAATTAATATAATCTAATGATGGAGATATTAAATATATTTTATTGATAAGTGTTATAATTACTAAAGTTCTTAATCGCATAATTGGATAATTTTAAATATATTTTTATTTGTACAGAAGAAAATATTATCGAATAACTAAAATATATCAAAAGGCCACAAGTAATTAAATATTTTTATAAAATAACATAATGATATTTTAATAATGACAGTTAATGATGATCAAAAATAGAAAATATTATATTTTAATGAATTTGTTGGTATGTAATTACTCAGTTATAAATATAAATAAATTTATTTTAACATTTATTTTTTTCTTTCACCTATAATTTCACGTGATAAGAGTTTTTACAAAATTTATTTTTTTAAATCTAATACATAAAATATTTCAATGACTTCAAGTATATTAAAAACATGCTACAAAGTGATAATCAACGTTGATGTGTTTAGTACGCTCATGATAAACTAGGTTCTTGGCTATATGCATTGTAGCCTGACTATCACAAAATACAGGTGTAGGATCACAACTGGATATAGTGAGCTCCTAACAGACATTTCAACCATACCAAATCACCAACAACCTTTCTAATTGATCAGTATTCTGCTTTAGCAGATGATAGAGAAATTATTTTCTATTTCTTGTACTTCTAATTGATAGGACTGTCTCCAAGTAACACAAGATATCTACTAACTAAATTTCTTGAATTTGGGCAAGATGCCCAATCTGAATCACAATATTCCTTAAGGATATAGTCGGAGAATTGGACAAGAGGATGCCTAAACTTGGATCACCTTTCAGGTATCTAAGAACATGTATAGCAACTTTGAGATGGGAATCTCTAAGAGCTTGCAAGAACTGGCTTAGATGCTGGACGCTGTAGGCTATGTCCAACCTAGTATTAGTAAGAAAGTTTAACTTGCCAATGAGTTGTATCTAATAAGTGGGATCCGCCAACAAGGTTCCTTCCGCAGCTTTTACTTTGATACTACTTCCCTAGCGGAGAAGACACTGAAGAGTATTTAAGACAGTCAAATTCTTTGAGTAGATCCAAAGTAAATTTCCTCTGAAAAACAAGCATACCATTGTCTTTGTTTAGAGGCTCTAAACCCAAGAAATAGTGTAGTTTCCTGAAGTCCTTAATCCTGAAATAGTGATGAAGAAAAGCTTTTAAATTCTGAATTTCTTTGATGTCTGTACCTATTAGGATTACATCATCCACATAAACTGCCATAAACACAACTGAAGAGCCATCTATCTTAGAGAATAAAAAGTAGTCATATATTGAGTGAATATATCCCCTAGTACATAAATTTTAGTCAACTTGACATACCATTGTCTACTGGCTTGTTTTAAGCCATAAAGGAATTTTTTCAACTTGCAAACCAACTCAGGTTTCTCAACTGCAAGGCCTAGTAGTACATCGATGTACATTTCTTCATGTAACTCACCATTTAGAAATGCATTAGCAACATCTAATTGAAAATGATCCTAGCCTTTATTCACTGCTATACTTAACAAAGCCCTCATCATTGTCATCCTTACTAAAGGTCAAAAAGTTTTTGTGTAGTCTATTCCTACCTCTTGAGTATAGCCTTTTACCACAAGTCTGGACTTGAACCTCTCTATGCTTTTATCTGCCTTGTGCTTGTCTTATAAAGTCGCTTTCAACCTATAAACTTCTTACCTGCAGGTAAAGTGACTAAATTTCAAGTATTGTTAGCATATAAAGCTTCAAATTCTTGAGTCATTACAGCATGCTATGCAAGGTTCATGGCTGCTTTCTCATAAGAATGTGGTTCACTATCATGTGAAGTATTTCTCATTGTTTGCTGACTATTATAGGTTAGAACATTAAAGTGGATGTAGTTTTTGTTAACAAAAAGAGATGTCAAAGGATTAGGATGAGAAAGATTAAAGTGATTTTCAGCTTAGAATGTTACAGTGATACTCTTGGGTTGCTTTGGTTGATTTTATAGCTGTTGGTAATAAAGATGCAACATGCTTTGGAATAAGAGTATTGGGGGTATGAGGAAGCGAATCGTCAGGCGGAGAATATAGTGGTGAAGGAGTAGATGCAAGGTTTTGATCTAGAGTTGAATGGTCATTTTAATCAGGAGGAGAAAAATGGCTATTTTGATTAACAAGTGCAGGAGTATTTGTAATATTTTGTTTAACAAGTGTAGGAGTATTTGTACAAGATAGAGGTAAGTCCATGACATGATCTTGTGTATTATTATTATCCAGGGTGTTGGACCACTGACTATTTAAGAATTAGAAGGCTTATGCAAATCATTGACATTTTTTTAGATGGAGGGAAAATTGGACTGTGATGAAAAGATAACAAAAGGAAAAATATTTTCACAAAAATGAACGTCTCTTGATATATTTATTTTTCTTATAGCTAGATTGAGGAACTTGTATCCTTTTGTATTTAGAGGATAGCCTAAAACACATATGCAGTATCTCTAGGATCAAATTTATCTTTATGAGGTTTAGTTATAGTGGGGTAACAAAGGCATCCAAAACTTTTGAGATGAGAATAGGTGGGTTTAGTATTGTAAAGGATCTCAGAAGGATATTTATTTTTTAGAATCACAGATGGTAGTCTGTTTACTAAATAGATTTTTATAAGGATGCATTATCCCCAATAGGTAAGAGGTAGTTTAGATTGAAAAAGTAATACCCTTGCAATCTTAAGAAGGTACTTATGTTTTCTCTCCACTACTCTATTTTATTATGGAGTATATGGATAAGATTCTTAGTGAAAGATCCCTTTTGGTTGATAAAAACTTACTGCCTCGTTATTTGTGAATTCCAAACCATTATCGGACCTCTAGGTCTTTATTGTGGGTTAGAATTGATTTTCTATCAAATGTACAAATGCTTTAATGACTTGTAGTATGTTGCTCTTACTTCTTAACATGTGTACTCAAGTGGCTCTACTATAGTCATCAACCATAGTCAAGAAAAACCTATGGTTGTCATGTGTGGTTATATAATAGCGTCCCAAAAAATACAAGTGCAACAATTCAAAATTTTGATGGAAGATGTAGTGCTGGTTGGGAAATAAAGTCTACTTTGTCTTGCTGTGAGATGAATGGTACAAAGAAAAGTGTTGTTTGGATGCAAAGGATGCTATTATTGAGGTCTGAGGATATCCTTCTCATTTCAACAAAGGTCACATGTCGCATTCTATTATGCCACAAGTGATCAATAGAATGTTCATTAGAAAGACTAATATGAGAGTCTACATTATTAGAGAAAATGACATGAGCAGATGTTTTATTAACAAGTTCTTAAAAATTTACACATGAATACCTATGCACATTAGAATCATGAAAATTGAAATCAGGTATTTTACAATTAGTCTAGTCATTACTCCTAGACAGAGAACATGAATTAGAAACAGAATAACTGTGATAGATTACAGAGTTGGCTAGTGAGCAATCAGATGAGTTGAGAAACTGACATCTTGAACAACTTGCTCTACCAATATCCAGAGGCCTCTTCATTGAAGGAGCCTGCAACATACAAATTAGAAGCAGAGAATTTAACAATTGATTTAAGACTCAATGTCAAACAATGGATTGAAGTAAGATTGAACTTGAAAATAGGAATGCACAACACTTTATTTAGGATCAGTTTTGGACTCAGAACCACATCACCAATTTCTGTTTCTTTTACTCTATAACTGTTGGGAAAAGTGACCAGGAAAGGATAATATATGATTTTGATGTTGGTTAACAGCTTTCTGTTATATGAAACGTGGTTTGAGGATCCAGAATCTAAAATCCAATAATTAATAGAAGAATTAAAACATTTACATGAAAGATTACTCACTATTTGTGTATGAGAGAAGCATGCCAATATACCCGCAAAGTTTGTTGCTCCACCAAGTATATTATTTAAGACCTCAACTGCATTTCCAACCTTAAAGTTCTCCGGTAGTTGAAGTAGTTAGTTGTGTTATTTCTTTGTCAATGTCTGGGTGCTTTGACTTCTGTTATCGTATTCATCTTATATCCTGCAACCATGTCTTTGTTTCTTCCATGAACATTAGCAACTGATAATGTGTTCCTTTCCTTAGTGAACTTGAAATTCTTAGGAAATCCATGTAGTCTGTAGCTCTTTTCTTTTGAGTGTTGACTTCTTGCAATAGTCACAAAACAAATATGAGGACTTAATGAATCCATTGTTTGTGGAATAGCTTGACCTATTACTGTTGTACTGGTTGCTGATAGAAGCACCCATGTGTTGGCTGTAGTTATCCTAAAGTTGAGCTTTTCACCATGACTTGAGCATGCACTTAGAGAAATGGATTCAATTGTCGACTAACCATTAGGTTTCATCTCTATTTAATTTTCTTCTTGAACTAATATAGCAAATACTTGTCCAATAGAAGGCAAAGGATTCACCATCAAAGTACTTCCTCGTGCCATTGTATCCACTTCATTGAGCCCCATGAGAAATTGGATTAACTTTCTATCTTATTCTGTCTTATGTTGATTTGCCTTAGCACCACTGTTTCATGAACAACTACACTGATTGTTTGCATCTAGTCTGCTTGGTTCCTTCCATAATTTCTTCATTTTCGTATAACATGCAGTAGTGTCGAGTGTTCCTTGAACTAAGTCGTTGATTTCCTTTTGCAGCTAGTAGCATTTTCCCCATAAGTCTGATAGTACCTATCCTCGAGCTCCTGCAAAAGCTCCCTCGAAGGATTTACATATTGTAGGCTATCTGCAATGTCCTTAGAGAGTGAATACGAAAACCATAAGGTCACTATATCATCGCAATGCTTCTAGTGAAAAACATTAGGTTCATTTGGAGTTGGCTTCTTACACTTTCCATCGATAACTCCCATTTTGTTCTTTACTAAAAAATCTTGAAGTATACCTCTTCCCTACGATATGTACCTATTTCATCGAAAATCACCGATAGAAGTGGAGATCCAGCATTCTCAACAAATGCATGTACAAAGGGCTAATCGCATCGGGTGCAAATGCAGCTGAACTTCCAGTCGTGGATTTTGCAGTTTCTTTGATCAAATTGGAAGATTTTGAGGATATATTCAATCGAAGTAGTACCAGATGAATCACATATCGATAAAAATAGTGAAATAAAAATTAAATCATGAAAAAGGAAAAACAGGTTAATCAAATCCCAAATCAGTATACTAAACCTCAAATGAATAAACGATGTAATCTGTGTTGTCTCTGATACTATAACAAAAATTTAGATGAAGAAGTTGAGCTTAATCTCCAACCTCCATTGGTGCCTTGTATGCAGAAAGAGACTGAACAAGAGAATTGAAAACTGATTTGTGTAGAATGGAAAATTAGTGGCGTTTCAATGTGTGAACTACTATTTATACATGTGCTAAGAAGGATTTATAAATATGTGCTTCACTAACTCCCGCCTAGCCTATGCTCCATTAACTAACTAACTACATATTGATAGCTGTCAATTATTAACTACTTTCTTTACTAATCTTAACATTAGGTTATATAATATCTTCTTTATAATAATATTTTGTTATAATAGCGAAGAAATATTTAAACAAATGACGTTTTATAAAAGATTGAAGGTATCAGATCAAAACAAAAATAGTAAAGGTCCCACTTGATAACAAAAACGAAAAACTATGGAGGTCAGCATACTTAGACAACTAATTATCTCCCGTATATTAACATTGTATTAATTAAAAAGCTAGACAGCACAATTAATAGCCTAACTTTGAAAAATACGATTCAAACACGTGCGTATCACGGCCTCCTCCCGGCTCCCTCCCCCATCTTTCTTATTCTTTTTTCTAGCGAATCACCTACAAATCGCGCCCAAGTTTGATTGTTTTCCATCTAGAGTCAAGGTGGCATAATCCGTGGGGCTTTAATCCTCTTCATTGCATATCTCCCTAAGAAATTATAGTCAATTTGGACAGTGGGGCAGTCGACGGTGTACTATTGAGTGACGGAGCTCTGTCCACTTTCTCCGACCAAGACTCATGTCAACTGAAGCACCACAATGAGACGAATTCAACCATACAAGTCGTCGAAATTGAGTTTGAATGTTGTGCCACCTGTGGTGAATTCTGGCAACGGTGTGGAATTGGGTTAATGAGATGATATAAATTATATTTGTTGACAAAAATTTGTATCTTTATACCAATGAAATAAAGTCTCTTTATACTTGTATTTTGTATTCGTTGATACAATTGTATTTTTGGGTATGAATTCTAATTGTTGATATGAATTGTATTTGCTGATACAACTTGAGTCATCCAAATACAAATGGTACATCTGTAATATAATTCTATTTGTTGATGCACTTGTATTTGCTGATACAAAATTGTATTCATTGATACGAATTATATTTGTTGAAACAATTTGATTTATACAAAAATAAATGATACTCTGTATAAAACGTTATAGCTGTATTTGTATAAGATAGACTTGAACAAATACAAATGATGCATATACTTATTTATATACATATGTAAATGATAAGTATGATACATTCAAGAAAGAAGGCAAGAGCTTAAACTATAAAATACAGAGAAAAAGAAAGAAAGGGGAGAAAATATAAAATACAAAAAATGAGAAAGAGAGAAGAAAAATTTGTATTTGTTGATATACTTGTATTCGTTGATATAAATGTAGTGGCGCAATGGCTAGACAACTAGAAGTAGAAGAAAAATTTGTATTTGTTGACACACCCGTATTAAATCATTCACAAGTTCTATTAAATTGACAAATCTTATCTTGTTCATAAGTTACAAGTTATGTTGGTACTGCAAATGGTGTGAATATAAAAAAAAATAAAAAATTTGAATAGCTTAAATTTGCCTTCCTCCTAATATCACCTATCGGATGTCAATTATCGTTTAACTTTAATTTTTGAATTAAAATCCCATTCTTTCATGGACTTCAATTATTTTTTTTTACAGATTAACTTTAAAGTTTAAACTTTAATTTATAGATGAATTAACCTAATCTCGTCCTTCAGCTTTTAAATTTTGTCAAAATCACTTTAACCTATTTTTGTTTCTTGTGATATTGTTGCAAAAAGAAATGATTCTCAATTTATAAAAATCTAAATTCAAAACGTTTTCCTTCAAAGAAAGTCACCCAACTATGAAAAATGTAATTTTTCCTTCATAAATTATTTAACATATTATTTCAAATAACCTAGACACTTAATTCTAAAATATTGACGTGATAAAATACTTTAAAGTAATTAACTATAATATAACTTTAATTCATTCCATTTTATTTTTATCAATCTTACTATTTAATACTTTCTACATGTTATTTTTTTTTTTTTTGTGTTCTACTATAATTAACTTTACAATACGTGTTATAAAATTAGTACTACATTTTTTTCGTCTATAAATAAATTATTAAAATAATAATTAAATTTTGAGCTAAAGTTATTATTTTTCTATTATCATATATTTTAGATTCTTAATTATTAATCATAGAGAAAATTATAAAGTCATAGTCTAACAATACAAAATTTATAGAAAATATAATTGAAAAATAATTGGATATAAACCTGTAAGAAACTACATATTCCTGCAATACAAATAGAAAAAAAAAGCATATATTATCAATATAAAAATCAAAAAAGATGAATAATAATACAATTTTTAAATTTTTATTTACATCATCAAGAAACAAAAAAAATCTTGAATGATGATAAAAAAGAGAAATTTATTCATCATATAGTTTAGAATTTTTTAATTATTAATTATAGAGAAAATCATAGAGTAATAACTTAATAATACAAAATTTATAAAAAAATATAACTGAAATACTTGGATATAAACTACTAAGAAACATATTCCTACAACACAAATAGAAAAAAAGAAAAAAAAAAAAACACAGACATACACTATTAATAAAAAAGTAGAGAAAGATGAAGAATAATACTAATGTCTATTCTTTAATTTTTCTTTATATCATCAGGAAAAAAAGAAATCTTGAATGATGATAACAAAGAGAAATTACGAAAATATAAATTGTAATAAATATTATATATATATATATATATATATACGACTGATATAAAGAAAACTATAATATTGGGAGAATAATCTCTCTAAGTTGATGTGAAAGGAATAATAATCAATTTATAAAAGTTCAAATTCTTTTCTTTTAAGAAAAGGTTTCTTTAATTATGGAAAGAAGTTACTTTTATTTTGGAAAAAGTAACAAACAATTATACTATATATTTTAGAAATCCTTAGTTTTATACATTTTAGGAATTAATATTATAAATATAATTATATAATAAATTAATGATGTGAAAAAATAATTTTATCTGTTGCGGAGATTTTTAATGAAGGGCAAAAAGTTCAAATCACTTTTCTAAAGGTCTTCACACTTTTATATATATATATATATATTAGGGGGTTTTTAAAAAATAGAAGCATTTTGCTATAAAACTCACATTCCATAGCCAAATTTTACATAATTATCATTTATAACCGTTGTATTCGATTTATGCCCGCCAAAAATGGAATTCAATATTTTTAAAAAAGAAAAAAATCTCAATCATGCTTATCTCGTTGAACTAAATATTTTCTTGCCTAACACTACCATGTTCTTTTTTTATATTTTATATTTTTTTATTTTTTCCATTTTTCTTCTTCTTTTTTTCTATTTTTTCCTACTTTTTTTTTTTCGTTTCTTTCTTTTTGTTTTTTCTTTTTTTCTCTCTTTAATCTCTAACTTCTATTTCTCTTTCTTCTTTGATTTTTTTTATTTTCTTTTTTGTACTTATTTTCTTTATCACTTTTTTTGTTCTATTTTATATTTTTTGTATTTTCGAAAAATATAACTAGTCGAGCACAAGTCATGGATGATAACGTAAATACCATAATTATTTATCATATTTGTAGTCACACCGCCATTTATATTTTTGTATTTGTTGATACTACTGTATTTGTATATTAAAGTTCGCACTTGTATTTATATTTTATAGTTCGTATTTGTATTTGTATTAATAGTTTGCACTTGTATTTGTATTTGTTAGTTTGCGCCATCATTTATATTTTGTATAATTCACACTTGTATTTTAAAGAACTACTTTGTATTTGTATTTTATAATTAATTGCATATTATATTGGATTATATTTCTATTATGGTTTTATTGTGTTTGTATATTTAGATTATATTTGTATTATACTTGTATTTGTATTCTATTTTCTTCATTACCTTTTTATGTTTAAGAAATTATTTTGTATTTGTATTTGTAAGTTGATCGCATATTGTATTTAGTCGTGACTATGTACAATTTATCATTTGTATTTGTATACAAACAAGTAAATGCATTACTTGTATTTTTGTGATTCTAAAATATATAAATATGTAATGTATCATTTGATACAAATGTACGGTTTTGTATTTGTATATCAAAATTATCATTCATATTTGTAAATAAACAAATATCACTTAATACAAATACAATGACAAACAAATGATTTTACAAATACAATATGTATTTGTATATATTGTATTTGTATAAAATTTGAGTTATATTTATTTGTATAAATAAATACAACTAATATCAATAAATACAAACAAGTATTCGTAGAAAGAAAAATAATCGTTCCTTTTCGATAATTAGGAATAATTAGTAGGCAAGAGGGGGCTATGAATTGTAATTAATTAAAAATTAGGCTTTAAGTGGTAATAAAAGCCAAATAGTGGCTAATCCAAGTAATTTTCCCTATATATTATTGCTTATAATATAATATATTTTTAATATAGAGAATTCAAAATAATCTCTACTTTGAAATTTTAAAATAAAAAATAATTTTAAAAAATAAATTTAAAAGAGAAAAAAGAGTATGATAAAACTAAAGCATAAAAAAGAAAGTCACAAATGTGGAAGATCATATAATAAGAACACTAGCACGAAATGAGGTCTCTTGTCCTATTATAATTTGAATAAAAAAAATGAAAGTCTCTTGCAAAATAAGACATAAAACTTTAAAATTTATCAAGGGTTAGAAAAATCATTTTCTCCCCTATTAGGATAAACAATTATAAATAAAAAGAAGTTATCAGATTAGGATAAATGATTAGAAGCGATGTTTAAATTTTGATTTTTTAATTTGAAATTCTGTTAAGAGTTTTTTTTAAAAATAAAAAATCAATTTCCCAGTAGCCCCTAGTTGCTTGCATTAATCTCTATTAAGTCAAAACAAAGTGCAGTCGTTGTTTGGAAGAGCACCAAGCAAAGTTATGTTGCTGAATCCATCATGAAAGCTGAGTGTGAAGCAACCTCTAAGGTAGTTAAGGAGGTAGTATGACTCAGAAACTTTCTCAAAGACCAGCAAAAAGGGTGGATCAAACATCCTTACCTTCATAATCAGACCGCATAACAAAACTAACGTTTTAATTGAGATTCTAATATCCAGCCTACGATGGTTAACTATTTACAAGGCTTCTATATGTTAATATTCACCAAAAATTATATTTCTTATGATTGTCCGACCGGCTATGTTTTATGAAGCGGAGTGTTGGTCAATTAAGAACTCTCATATCCAAAAGTTGAAGGTGGTGTAAATGAGGATGTTATGATGGATGTGCGGGCTTACCAAGAGGGATATGGTTAAAATAAAATTATTCAGGAGAAGGTAGGAGTGACTTCGGTGTAGGACAAGATGCGAAAAGTGAGGTTGTGATGTTTTAAGCAAGGGATGAGGAGAGAAGTAGATGCTCCAGTATGAATCTGTAAGAGGCTGGCTATGGATGGTTTTAGGTCGGGTAGGGGTAGTCCTAAGAAATATTAAATGGAGGTAATTAGGCATGACATGGAGCAGTTACAGCTTACGGAGGACATGACCTTTGATAGGAAGGTGTGGAGGCTACATCCATAATAGTAGGAAAGAGTGCTTTGTTTGTATTTGTTCTTGTTGTTTCTTGTAGTCTTTTGTTCGTGGTGTTTTGGTGATGTTTATGATTTCAAATAACTTACTTATAGTATTAGCTTGTGGGTGTCTTATTTTTTACTATTTAGCGGTGTGCGATCCTGCAGCCTAGTGTGGCCCGTTTGGGTGGGTGGGACCATTTGGGTGGTCAAACGAGCAAAATGATACTAACGGGGCATTTTTGGAACAAATCAATGTGCTATAGCCCATAGTTCCAAGGGTGGTCTCGGGGTCTGGACGTGCTGTGGGTCGAAAATCGATCGAAGGGTGTAAGGGATGCTGGGGAGAAGCCTGGTGTTATCCGTTTGGGTGGGCGAGGCCATTTGGGTTGTCAAAGGGGTGAAACGGCGCGAACGGGGAATTTTGGGCCAAATCAATGTGCTATAGCAAACGATTTTGTGAGTAGGCCTGGGGTTCAGCGTGCCGTGGGTTAAAAATCGATTAGGGCATGCCAAGGAGGCTGGAAAGCAGCCTAGTGTGGTATGTTTGGGTAGGTCGGGCCATTTGAGTGGTTAAATGGGTGAAACGGCGCGAACGGAGCATTTTCGGACTAAATAGATATGCTATTATCCATGATTACGGGGGTGGCCAGTGTTCCGGGCATGCTATGGGCCAAAAATCTACTGAAGTGTACCAGGGAGGCTGAGGAGCATACCAGTGTAGTTTGTTTGGATGGGCGGGTCCATTTGGGTGGTCAAAGGGGACAAAGAGCGTGAATAGGGCATTTTTAGGCCAAATCAGTGCGCTATAGCCCACGATTTCAAGGTGGGCCCAGGGTTTGGGTGTACTGTAGGCTGAAAATTAATTGGGGTATGCCAGGGATTTGGGGAGTGGTCTAGTGTAGTCCGTTTGGGTGGACGGGGCCATTTAGGTAGTCAAATGGGCAAAACAACCCGAACGGAGAATTTTCAAGCTAAATCGATGTTCTATTACCTATGGTTACGGGGGTGGGCCTGGGGTCCGGGCATGCTATAGGCCAAAAATTGATTGGGGCATGCTAGAAAGGCTGGGGAGCGGATTAGTGTGGTCTATTTTGATGGTCAAATTGGCAAAACAACGCGAATGAGGAATTTTTAGGTCAATTGGTGTACTATAACCCACGGTTTTGGGGGTGGACCCGTGCGTGCTGATGTGCTAGATTTTTGTAGCACATTTAAGACTTTTTAACTTGAAATAATTGTAAGTTCTTAAGTAATTATTGGTGTTTTTGATGTTATTTCTTAAGATTTTATAGGAAAGTCAAGATGCATGGAAATAAATAACAATGGAGCGAAAGAGCTGAAATCTAAGCAAAAAGAGCTGAAAACATGGCTGACGACAACCGTGATAAGTCTTCAGCCTTGTGATAGACTATCAGCATTGGCGTCAGCCTTAACCAGGGAGTTGCAGTCTGAGAACCAGTTCTAACGACATTGGTGACGTAGCATCAAAGTTGTGATAAGGAATCAATAAGGGCGTCAACCTTAAGCAGAGAATTAACAAAAGGAGAAGACATCTAATGACGACAGTGAAACGCCGTCAGATCCATGATGTGGAATCAGCAACATCGTCATCTTTAGACAGAACTTGAAGACAACAGGAGCTAATCTGATGTCATCCGTGATAAGGTGTCAGACCCTTGATGTGGCATTAGCCAGGGCGTCACCTAATCCGATAATTTTATTTCTTTTGTTATTTTATTTCCATAATTAAGTTTAAGTATAAATAGAAGTTTTGAGGGTTTTATTCAGGATCACTCTCAATCTTGTTTTTGAAACTTGGGAGGAACATACATTGCCTCATCTTTTTTATCAAGTATTTTTCTTGTTTTCCCTTCAACATTTATCAACTATTGGGGATTATTATCTTGTGAAGAAACAATTTTTGTTTTAATCCATTCGTAAGTTTATCCATACTATCATGAATTCAACTTTTATTTCGTTCATCAAATCATGAGCGGCTAATTCCATTAGCCCAAGTTATGGGATCCATGGATTAGGGTTTGATATGCTGCTAAGTACTTAAAGGGTTCAAAGAGTAGTAGGACGTCTTGAAATTCTGTTGTTTTAACTTAAAATTAGTTAGTTGCAAATAATATGTTATGACTTAGGTTTATTTGCTTGAATAGAGAAACAGACTAGAGGACGTGAATTATCAACAGGGACTCGGAAGCTACCAACCTTCTGTTTAATGATTAATGCCGTAACTGGATTAATCTACCTGAGATAACATCCTATTGGAAATAGATAAGTTATCTCAGTTCGAGAGAATTAAATAATAAATTATCTGGTGAGGTCGAGAGATAAGTTAGATAGTATAGTCTTCAGGGATATTCTGCTGTTCCTACTTACTCCAAGAATCTCAAGCATTACCTAGAATTGGTCAATTCCCGAAACCCATAGTGAACATAACTCTGGTTTTCCATTTATATTGATTACACAAATTAATACTAAAACCCCATTTTATATTTTTGTATCATTTGTTTGAATTAAACTTGTAGCTATAATTTCAAACTAGTTTAATCGCCACTCACATTGTTCCCTGTGGATTCGACCCCGACTTCAAAGTTGGGTAAATATATTGATGACGACCGCCTTACACCCATTCAAGAGTGTAATTTAAGCGTTATCACGTGCTGTGGGCTAAAATTGATCGGGGTGTGTCAAAGAGGCTGGGGAGTAGCCTAGTATGGTTTGTTTGGTTGGGAGGGGTCATTTGGGTTGTCAAACAGGAAAAACGGTGTGAACGAGACATTTTTAAGAAAAATCGGTGTGTTATAGCCCATGATTTTGGGGTGGGCCCAGGGTTCGGGTGTTTTATGGGTCGTAAATTGACCGGCGCATGCCAGGGACGCTGAGGAGAGGGCTAGTATAATCCGTTTGGGTAGGCAGGGCTATTTGGGTGGTCAAACGGGCGAAATTCCATGAATGGGGTGGTTTCGGGTCAAATAGGTGTGATATAGCCTATAGTTTTGGGGGTGGACCCACGATCCAGGTATGCTATGGGTCAAAAATCAACCGAGGCATGACAGGGAGGCTGGGGATCGGCCTAGTGTGGTTCGTTTGGGTGAGCAGGGCCACTTGGGTGGTTAAACGGGAAAACAGCATGAACAAGGTATTTTTCAGGCTAGATTAGTGTGTTATAGCCCACGGTTCTAGCGGTGGGCCCGAGGTCCGGGTATGCTTTGGGTCAAAAATCAATCAAGGTGTGTTAGGGATGTTGGTAAGCGGCCTAGTATGGTCCGTTTAGGTGGGAAAGGCCATTTGGGTGGTCAAATGTGCGAAATGGCGCGAACAGGGAATTTTCAAGCCTAATTAGTATGCTATAGCCTACAATTCTAGGGATGGGCCCAGACTCGGGGTTTGGGTATACTGTGGGCCAAAAATCGATTGGGATGTGCCAGGGAGGCTGGGGAGTGGCATAGTATGGTCTGTTTGGGTGGGCAGAGCTATTTGGGTGATCAAATGTGTAAAACGTAGAGAACAGGGCATTTTTGGGCTAAATCAATATGCTTTAGCACACGGTTCCAGAGGTGGGCCGGGGTCTAGGCATGTTGTGGGCCAAAAATTAATCAGGGTATGCTAGGGAGGCTGAGGAGAGGACTAGTGTTGTCTGTTTGGGTGTGTGGGGCGACTTAGGTGGTCAAACGGGCGAAACGGCATGAACGGGTCATTTTTCAAGCCAAATCGGTGTGTTATAGGCCACGGTTCTAGGGGTGGACTCGAGGTCTGGGCGTGTTTTGGGTTAAAAATCGACTGGGGCATGCCAGGGATACTGGGAATGGGCCTAGTATAGTTTGTTTGGGTGTGTAAGGCTATTTGAGTGGTTAAATGGGCGAAACGACACGAATGGGGAATTTTCAAGCCTAATTAGTGTGCTATAGCCCATGATTTCGGAGGTGGGCCCGGGGTACGGGTATGTTGTGGGTTAGAAATTGATTGGGGCATACTAGGGAGGTTGGGAGCGGCATAGTATGATCTGTTCGGGTGGACGGGGCTATTTGGGTAGTCAAACGGGCGAAATATAGAGAACGGGGAATTTTCGAGCCAAATCGGTCTACTATAGTCCACGATTCCAGGGTTGGGCCCAGGGTATGGCCGTGCTGTGGGCTAAAAATTGATTGGGGCATGCCAAGAAGGCAGGGGGCAAACTAGTATGGCCCTTAGGGTGGGCAGGACCATTTGGGTTGTCAAACAGGAAAATCAGCGTGAACGGGGCATTTTTGGATAAAATCAGTGTGCTATAGCCTACGGTTCTAGGGATAACCTCGCGGTCCGGGCGTGCTATGGGTCGAAAATCATCTGAGGCATGGTAAGGAGGTTGGGGAGCAGCCTAGTGTTGTTTTTTTTATGTTGGCGAGGCCATGTGTATCAAACAAACGAAACAGCACGAAAGGGGCATTTTCGAGCCAAATCGGTGTGCTATAGCCTACAGTTTTGGGGGTGGGCCTGGGGTCAGGGCATGCAATGGGTCAAAAATCAACTAAGTCATGCAAGAAAGGCTAGGGAGTGGTCTAGTATGATCCATTTGGGTGGGCGGGGCTATTTGGGTGGTCAAATGGGCGAAATGGTACGCACGAGGCATTTTCTGGCCAAATCGATGTGCTATAGCCCATGGTTCTGGGGAGAGGACCATAGCCCGAGCATGGTGTGGGTTGATAAATGATTACAGTGCCAGGGAGGCTAGGGAGAAGCCTAATATGGACTTTTAGGATGGGCGAAACAATTTAGGTGGTCAAACAGGCTAACAGCGCAAGCGGTGTATTTTTAGGCCAAATCGGTGTGCTATAACCAACGATTTTGTGTGTACGCTCGGGGTCCAGGCCCGATGTAAGGAGAAAATAGACTGGGGCATGTCAGAGAGGCTGGGGAATGTCCTAGTATGGTCCGTTTGGGTGGGCAGGGCTATTTGGGTGGTCAAACAAGCAAAACGGCACGAACGGGGCATTTTTAAGCCAAATCGGTGTGCTATAGCCCACGGTTCATGGGGTGGGCACGGTGTACCAGCGTGCTATGGACCAAAAATTGATCAGGGCTTACTAGGGAGGCTAAGGAGTGTTCTAATGTGATCCGTTTAGGAGTACGTGGCAATTTTGCTAGTCAAACGAGCAAAATGCCATAAACGAGACATTTTCAGGTTAAATCGATGTGCTATAGCCCATGGTTCCAGGGGTGGGCCCCGGTTTGGGCGTGCTGTGGGCCAAAAATTTATTAAGGAATGTCAGATAGGATGCGGAGCTGTCTAGTATGGTCTGTTTTATTAGGAGAGGCCATTTGGGTGGTCAAATAGGAGAAACGGCGCGAACCGACATTTTATGGCCAAATCAGTGTGCTATAGCCCATAGTTCTAGGGGTGGGCCCGGGGTGCGCTTGGGTTTTAGGATAAAAATTGATCGAGGTTTGCTAGAGAGGCTGGAAAGAGGCCTAGTGTGGTTTGTTTGGGTGGGTCGGACCATTTGGGTTGTCAAATGGAAGAAATAGCATGAACGAGGCATTTTTAGGCTAAATTGATATACTATAGCCTACGATTTTTGGGTGGGACCAGGGTTCGGGCATTTTGTAGGCTGAAAATCAATCAAAGCATGCTAGGGAGGCTCGAGAGCAGTATTGTGTAGTCTGTTTGGATGGGCGGGGCCATTTGAGTGGCTAAACGGGCGAAACGACATGAAGGGGTATTTTCAGGCCAAAACGATTTGTTATAGCCCACGGTTTCAAGGGTGGGTCTGGGGTCCAGTGCATGCTGTGGGCCAAAAATCAATCCAGGGATGCTATGGATGCTAGAGAGTGACCTAGTGTGGTCCATTTAGATTGGCAGGGCCATTTGGGTGGTCAAACGGGGACATAGTGCAAACTGGGAATTAACGAGCAAAATTGGTGTTCTATAGCCCACGATTCTGGGGTGGGACTGGGATATTGGCATGCTGTGGGTCAAAAATTGAGGAGGTTGGGAAGTGACCTAGTGTGGTCCGTTTGGTTGGGCGAGGACATTTGGGTGGCAAAGAGATAAAAATGGCATAAACGAGGTAATTTCGAGAAAAAATAGAGTGTTATATACCCTACGGTTTCGATGGTGGACCCTGGGGTCCGAGCGTGATATGGGTCAAAAATCAACGGAGGCATGCCAGGGAAGGTAGAAAGAAACCTAGCGTGGTACGTTTGGGTAGGGGAGGCTATTTGGATGGTGAAATGGGAGAAACAACGCAAACGACGTATTTTTGGGCCAAATCGATATGCTATAGCTCACGGTTTTTGGGGTGGGCCTATGGTCTGGGCGTTCTATGGGCCAAAAATTAACTGAGGCATGCCAGGAAGGTTGGGGAGCAGACTAATATGGTCCGTTTGGGTGGGCGGTGCCATTAGGGTGGTCAAACCCGTGAAATGACGCAATTGGGGAATTTATGCATCAAATCGGTGTGTTGTAGCCCACGGATCTAGGGGTGAGCCCAGGTTCCGAGCATGCTGTTGGCCAAAAATCAAATGGGGTATGTCAGGGAGGCTGGAAAGAGGTCTAGTGTGGTTCGTTTGAGTTAGCGGGCCTATTTGGGTTGTCAAATGGGTAAAATAATGTAAATGGGCTATTTTTGGGCCAAATTGGTGTGCTATAGCTGACGGTTTTGATGGTGGGCCCTGGGTCCAAGCGAGTTGTGGGCCAAAATCGACCGAGGCATGCCAGAGAGGATGACGAGCTACCAAGTATGGTCTGTTTGGGTGGGCGGGGCCATTTGGGTGGTCGAACAGGCGAAACAACGTGAAAGGGGCATTTTTGAGCCAAATCTATGTGTTATAGCCCACGCTTCCAGGGGTGGGATCGGGTCCAGTCGTGCTGTGGGCTGAAAATTTATTAGAGCATGACAGAGAGGCTTCAAAATGGCTTATTATGGTCCATTTGGGTAGGAGGGTCCATTTGGGTGGTCAAATAGGCAAAACAACATGAACAGGCAATTTTCAAGCCAAATCGGTATGCTATAGCCCATGGTTCTGGGGTGACCATGGGTTCCGGGTGTGCTTTAAGCCAAAAATCAATCAGAGCATGCCAGGGAGCGGCCTAACATGGTCTATTTTATTAGGCGGGGCTATTTGGGTGGTCAAACAGGAGAAACAACACGAACGGTGTGTCTTAGGTCCAAATTGATATGCTATAGCCCACAGTTTTAGGGGTGGACATAGGGTCCGAGTGGTCTGTGGGTCTTAAATAAATTTGGGCATGCCATAGAAGCTGAGGAGAGGCCTAGTGTGGTCCGTTTGGGTGTTACGGACCGTTTGGGTGGTCAAAAGAGAAACGCTGTGAATGAGGTGTTTTGGGGCTAAATTGGTGTGCTGTAGCCCACGGTTTCGTGGGTGGGCCAAAGGTTCGGGTATTCTGTTGGCAAAAAATCTATTGTGGCATGCCAGGGAGGCTGAGAAGTGGCCTTGTGTGGTCTGTTTAGATGGGCAGGGCCATTCGTATGGTCAAATGGGTCAAACAACGTGAACGGGATATTTTCGAGCTAAATCGATGGGTTATAGCCTACGGTACTAGGGTGGCCTGGGGTTCGAGCGAACTGTGGGTTAAAAATCAACCGGGGAGTGCCAGGAATACTGGGGAGCAGCCTAATGTGGTCTGTTTGGGTGGGAAGGGCCATTTGGGTAGTCAAATGGGCGACACGGCGTGAACGGGGAATTTTCAGGCCAAATCGATGTGCTATAGCCCACGTTTCGGGAGTGAACATTGGGTCCGGGTGAGTTGTGGGTCAAAAATTGACTCGGGTATTTCATGGAGGCTGGGAAGTGGCCTAGTATGGTCTGTTTTTATGGGCGGGTCCATTTGCATGGTCAAATGAGAGAAACAGCATGAACGAGGCATTTTAAGAAAAAAATAGGGTGTTAAAAATAGGGTGTTATAGCTTGTGATTTCGGTGGTGAGCCTGGTTCTAGGCATGTTGTGAGCCAAACATAGATCGAGGCATGTCAGAGAGGTGGAGAGATGGCTAGTGTAGTCTTTTTGGGTGGGAGGGGCCATTTGGGAGGTCAAACGGGAGAAACAATGCGAACGGAGTATTTTTGGGCTAAATTAGTATGCTATAGCCCACGGTTCTGCGGATGGGACCAACGTTCGGGCGTACTGTGGGCTAAAAATCAATTGGGGTATGCCAGTGAGGCTGAGAAGTAACCTACTGTGGTCCATTTGGGTGATTAAATAGAAAAAATGACGTGAATAGGGAATTTATAGGCCAAATCGGTGTGCTATAGCCCACGGTTCCAGTTGTGGGCTGGGGGTTCAGGCGTGCTGTGGGACAAAATTTGACTGGGCATTCTAGGGCGATTGGGGAGAGGCCTAGTATGGTTCGTTTGGGTGTGCGGGGCCATTTGGGTTGTCAAATGGGCAAAATAGTGCGAATAGGGAATTTTCAGGCCAAATCGATGTGCTATAGCCATAGTCCCGAGGGTGGGCTCGGGGTACAATGTACTGTGGATAAGAAATTAATCAGGGCATGATAGGGAGGCTGGGGAATGTCCTAATGCGGTCTTTTTGGGTGGGCGAGGCCATTTGGATGGTCAAACGGGCAAAACGGCGCGAACGGGGTATTTTCAGGCCAAATTGGTGTGTTATCCTATGGTTTCGGGGTGGGCTAGGGGTACAGGTGTGCTCTGGATCAAAAATCAATCAGAGAGTTCCAGGGCATCTTAGGAGCAGCCTAGTGTAGACCTTTTGGATGGGCGAGGCCATTTGTGTTCTTAAACGACGCGAATCGGGCATTTTCTGGCAAAATTGATATACTAAAGCCCACAGTTCTTAGGGGTTGGCCTGTGCTCTGGGCGTGTTGTGGATCAAAAATCAATCGAACATGACATGGAGGTTGGGGAGTAGCTTAGTATGGTTTATTTAAATGGGTAGGGCCAATTGGGTGGTCAAACAAGCAAAATGATCTGAACTGGGCATTTTTAGGCCAATTCGGTGTGCTATAGCCCACGGTTTTGGGGGTAGGCCCAGGGTCTGAGTAATCTATGGGCTAAAAATCGACCAGGGCATGTCTAGGATGCTGGGGAATAGCCTAGTATGGTCCATTTGGGTGGCCAGGACATTTGTGTGGTCAAACAGGCAAAACAATCCGAATGGGGCATTTTCAGGCCAAATCAGTATGCTAAAGTCCATGGTTCTAGTGTGGGCGCAGGGTTCAGCTATGTTGTGGTCCAAGAATCGATCGGGGCATTCCACTGAGGTTGCAGAGTGGCCTAGGTTGTTTATTTAGGTAGGCAGGGCCATTTGGGTGATCAAATGGGTGAAACAGCACAAACGGAGCATTTTTGAGCAAAATTGGTGTGCTAATAACCCAAGATTTTGGAGGTGGTCCCAATGTCTGAGCGTACTTTCGGCCAAAAATCAATCGAGGCATACTGGGGAGGTTGGAGAGCAGCCTAGTATGGTCCGTTTGGGTGGGTGATAACGCTCAAATTACACTCTTGAATGGGTGTAAGCGATCGTTGTCAATATAAAACTCAACTAGGTTGGGATCGATTCCACAGGGAATAAAGTGTGAACTTAAGTCATTTGCGATTTAATTCACTGATAGTTTAACATTTCCTAAAATAGGGGTTTAAGTTTCAAAAATAATTTTTTGTCACTTTAAATTCGATGTTTGCAACCAAGATTTTATGAAATAACCAGAATTATGTTCACTAGGGCTTACGGTACATGACAGATGCTAACGGTGACTTAAGATTCTCACGGTGGTTAGGATAACAAGCTATCTTTATCGATGATATGCTCAAATGTATCTCAACCTATTTAAGAATCTAATTTTCTAATCCTCTCGAACTTAGGGAATCGCTATTTACTGGCCAAATTTTACCTTAGGTTAATCAACCTTGTTGCAATGCTAATTATTAAACGAAGTATTTCCGAGTCCCTATTGATAATTAACTTCCTAATGTATATGATTTCTTTCTCATGCAAATCAAAGTAGGTATGCCTATTGTTCGCAACCAACAAACATTAATTAACATCTCAGAATTATCAAGAAACCCTAACACCTATTGAATCTTGAGTATTTAGCATCTTATTATGACCTAACCCTAGATCCCATAATTCAGGTTAATGGGGTTTAGCCACTCATGATGCAAGAAACAAGTATGAAAATTGAATTCATAATTGAGAAGATTAACTTACAATGATGATGAAAATCAAGAAGTATAACTTGAACTAATTTACAAGACAAAACTCCCAAAATATTGGTCCAGAGAGAGAGAGAAAATATCTTATGTTGTCAGAATAAGGATAAGTTAATTCCTCTCCTTCAAAAAACCCTAAAACAAGGCTTTAAATAGTTTAACCTAATTAAGGAAATAAAATCAAAGTTACAGCTTTTCCTCGGAATAGATGACGACGTCCGTGATGGCTTATCAGGACTCTGACCATTTATCACGGATGTCGTCAGCTCTTTTGCACTTTTGGCTCTTGCTGCCTAAGGCTAACGATGAAGATGATGGACAATCAGGAATCTGACGACGTATTATGGCTGTCATCACAAAACTGTCTTTAACTTCTATCTTCTGTTTAAGGCTGACGATGGTCTTGATAGCTTATCACCAGGCTGACGACTTATCATGAATATCATCAGCCACAACTAGTCCTTTATTTGCTTCAGATTTCAGGCTTTTTGCTTCCTTTATTGGTGGTTCTCCTTCATCTCTACATTTAATGCAAAATCAAAGTAAACTAATCAAAAACAACTAAAGTTGCTCAAGTCCTTGCACTTATTTAGAGTTAAAAGCTCAAATGTGTTAGCATAGGCTCACACATCAACACCCTCAACTTAAACAATTGCATGTCCTCAAGAAACCATAACATAACTAAGAGTATACAAAGTACAATTTGGTAGCTAACTTCTCATATTAGTTCAGAATTCATTCACCATCTCCAAGGTCAGTCAAATTAAGAGCAATTGTGCTATCATTGAAAACAACTATGTAACTCACAAGGATCAACCTTTTTATAGTGCTGATTATTAAAAGAAGTATTTCCGAGTCCCTATTGATAATTCACTTCCTACTGT
This sequence comes from Capsicum annuum, assembly GCF_002878395.1. Lineage (NCBI taxonomy): Eukaryota > Viridiplantae > Streptophyta > Magnoliopsida > Solanales > Solanaceae > Capsicum > Capsicum annuum. Next base: position 10,040,430 of record NC_061117.1, read on the forward strand.
ATATGATTTCTTTCTCAAGAAAATCAAAGTAGGTATGCCTACTGTTTACAACCAACAGACATTAATTAACATCTTAGAATTATCAAAAAACCCTAACACCTATTGAATCTTAAGTATTTAGCACCTCATTATGGCCTAACCCTAGATCTCATAATTCAGGTTAATGGGGTTTAGCCACTCATGATGCAAGAAACAAGTACGCAAATTGAATTCATAATTGAGAAGATTAACTTACAACGATGATGAAAATCAAGAAGTATAACTTGAACTAATTTACAAGACAAAACTCCCAAAATATTGGTCCAGAGAGAGAGAAAGAAAATATCGTATGTTGTCAGAATAAGGATAAGTCAATTCCTCTCCTTCAAAAAACCCTAAAACAAGGCTTTAAATAGTTTAACCTAATTAAGGAAATAAAATCAAAGTTACAGCTTTTCCTTAGAATAGATGACGACGTCCGTGATGGCTTATCAGGACTCTTGACCGTTTATCACGAATGTCGTCAGCTCCTCTGTACTTTTGGCTCTTGCTGCCTAAGGCTGACAATGATTATGATGACCTATCAGGAATCTGACAACGTATCATAGATGTCATCACAAAACTGTCTTTAACTTCCTTATTCCATTTAAGGATGACGACGATCTTGATAGCTTATCACTAGGCTGATGACTTATTATGAATGTCGTCAGCCATACTTAGTCCTTTATTTGCTTTAGATTTTAGGATTTTTTCTTCCTATATTGGTGGTTCCCCTTCATCTCTACATTTACTGCAAAATTAAAGTAAACTAATCAAAAACAACTAAAGTTGCTCAAGACCTTGCAATTATTTTGAGTTAAAAGCTTCAAATGTGTTAGCATAGGCTCACACATTAGTGAGCGGGGCAATTTGGGTGGTCAAACGAACAAAACGGCATGAACAAATAATTTTTAGGAAAAGTCAACGTGCTATAACTCACTATTCCAAGGGTGGGCCCGTGGTTTGATGTTTGATGGGCCAAAAATCAATCAGGGCATGTCAGCGAGGTTGAAGAGCAGCCTAGTACGGTTCATTTGGGTGGGCGGTTCTATTTGAGTGGTATAACAAGTGAAACAGCATGAACATAGCATTTTTAAGCCAAATTGATGTGTTATAGCTGACAGGTCCAGGGGTGGGCCCGAGGTTCAGGCATACAGTGGGCCAAAAATTAATCGAAGCATGTCAGGAAGGCTAGAGAGCGGTCTAGTATTGTTTTTTTGGGTGGGTAGGGCTAGTTGGGTGGTCAAACAGGCGAAACACCATGAGTGAGGCATGTTTGGACCAAATTAGTGTGTTATAGCCCGCAGTTTTGAGGTGGGCCTGGCTTTTGGGTATGCCGTGGGTTTGAAATCGATTGGGTCATGCTTTCGAGATTGGAAGTGGCCTAGTATGGTCTGTTTAGGTGGGTAGGGCTATTTGGGTGGTCAAACAGGTAAAATGGCATGAACGGGGAAATTTTGAGCTCAATCGGTATGCTATAGCTCACGGCTGTGGGGGTGGGCTCGGGTTTCAGGCATACTATAGGGAAAAATCAAAGTAGGTATGCCCGGGAGGCTAGGGTGTGTCCTTGTGTCGTCTGTTTGGGTTGCGTGGCTATTTGGGTGGTCTAACAGGAAAAACAGCGTGAACGGGGCATTTTTTGGTCAAATCGGTATGCTATAACCCATGGTTCAGGGGTGGGTCTGAGGTCCGAGTGTTTTGTTGGTCAAAAATTGACTAGTCCATCCCAGTGAGGCTTGGAAGCTACTTGGTGTGGTCCGTTTTGGTGGGAAGGGCTATTTGGGTGGTTAAACGGGTGAAACAGCATAAACGAGGCATTTTAGGGCAAAATTAGTGTGCTATAGCTCACTTTTTTGGGGTAGGACCGAGGTTTGGGTGTACGGTGGGAAAAAAATTTATTGAGACATATTAGGAAGGCCGGAGAGCAGACTAGTATGGCCAGTTTGGGTTGGCGGAGCTATTTGGGTGGTCAAACAACGGGAATGGGGAATTTTTAAGCTAAATCATTGTGCTATAACCTACGGTTTCAAGGTTGGGCCTAGGGTTTGAGTGTGTTGTGGGCCAAATATTGATTGAGGGATTCCAGAGAGGTTGGGGAGTGGCCTAGTGTGGTCTGTTTGGGTAGGAGGGGCCATTTTGGTGGTCAAATGGGCAAAACAGCGTGAACAATGTAAATCGGTGAGCTATAGCCCACAGTTCTGAGGGTGGGCCTGTGTTTGGGCATGCTGTGGGTGGAAGATCAACAAGGGTATTCCAGGAAAACTAGGGAGCGACCTAGTGTAGTCCATTTAGGAAGGGGGCTAATTGGGTTTCAAACACAAGAATGACCAAATCAGCGTACTATAGCCCATAATTTTATGGGTGGACCCAGGGTACGGGTATTTTGTAGGTTGAAAATCAATGGGGGAATGCTAGATATGCTGAGGAATGGCCTATTGTGGTCTTTGTAAGTGGGCAGGGCCATTTGGATGGTCAAACGAGCAAAACGGTGCAAACGGGGCATTTTAGGTAAAATCGGTGTGCTTTATCCCACGATTTTGTGGGTGGGCTCGGGGTTTGAGTGCGCTATGGGTTGAAAATTGATGGGGGTATACCGTCTGGGGAGTGGCCTAGTGTGGTACGTTTGGGTTGGCAGACTATTTGGGTGGTCAAATGGGCAAAACGGCACGAACGGAGCATTTTAGAAAAAAAATGGTGTTCTGTAGCCCACAGTCTTGGGGGTGGGCCATGGGTTTAGGCATGAATTGGCCTAAAAAGCAATCAGGGCATGACAGGGAGGCTGGGGAGCAGCCTAGTATAGTCGGTTTGGGTGGTCAAACAACGTGAATGAGGCATTTTTGAGCTAAATTGGTGTGCTATAGCCCACAGTTTTGGGGGTGGGCTTGGGGTTTGAGCATGTTGTGGGACAAAAATTGACTGAGGCATGCCAGGGAGGCTGAGGAATGGCCTAGTAGGGTTTGTTTAGGTAGGCGGGTCCATTTTGGTGGTCAAATGGGTAAAATAGCGCGAACAGGGAATTTTCACGCCAAATCAGTGTGCTACTGCCCAAGGTTCTAGGGTAGGCCCATGGTTCGGGTGTGTTGTAGGACAAAAATTGGTTGGGGCATGCCAGGGAGGCTGGGGAGCAGCCTAGTGGGTTATTTTTGGTGGAAGAGGCCATTTGAATGGTCAAACGGTGTGAATGAGGGGTTTTCAGGCTAAATTAATGAGCTATGGCCCATGATTCTGAGGGTGGGCCTGCAGTCCGATCGTGCTGTGGGCCAAAAATTGAATAAGGCATGCCAGGGAGGCTGAGGAGTGGCGTAGTATGGTCCGTTTAGGTAGTCGAGTGTTTTTGGGTAGTCAAATGGGTAAACACCATGAACGGGTGTTTCTTGGATCAAATTAGTGTGCTATAACCCATGGTTCTGGGGTGGGTCCGAGGTCCGGGCGTGCTATGCACAAAAAATTAATTAAGGCGTGCCATGGAGGCTAGGGATAGCCCTAGTGTGTTCTGTTTTAGTGGGGCACGGCTATTTGGGTGGTCAAATTGGTGAAACAACATGAACTGGGCATTTTTGGGAAAAATCAGTGTGCTATAATAGCCCACGATTCTTGGGGTAGGCTCGTGGGGCGTGCTATGTTCCAAAAATTAATTGAGGCATGCCAGAGAGGCTGGCGAGTGGCCTAGTATAGTCTATTTGGGTGAGCGGTGCAGTTTGGGTGGTCAAACAGGGGAAACAATATGAATGGGGCATTTTCGGGCCAAATCGGTGTGTATAGCCCGCGGTTTTGGTGGTGGACCCAGGGTCCAGGTGTGCTATGGGCCAAAAATGGACTTAGCATGCCAGAAAGGCTGGGTAGAAAGCTAGTGTGATCCATTTAGGTTGGTGGGGCCATTTGGGTGGTCAAACGGGAAAAATAGCGCGAATGTAGCATTTTCAGACCAAATCGATATGCTATAGCCCACGGTTATGGGGGTGGGACCAGTGTTCGGATATGCTGTAGGCCAAAAATCAATCGGGATATTCCAGGGAAGCTGGGGGCAGCTAAGTGTGGTCCGTTTTGGTGGGTGGAGCCATTTGGGTAGTCAAAACGGTGAAAATAGGGCATTTTTGATTAAAATTTATGTACTATAGCCCACGGTTTTTGTAGTGGTGGGCCCGGGGTTCTAGGCATGCTATACGCCAAAAAAATAACCGATGTGTGCTAGGAAGACTTGGGAGCAGCATATTATTGTTTGTTTGGGTAGGTTAGGCCATTTGAAAGGTTAAACGGGCGAAATGATGTGAATAAGGAGTTTCCCGACCATATCGATGTGCTATAGCCCACAGTTTCAGGGGTGGGCTTGGGGTCCGGGGGTGCTGTGGGACGAAAATAGATGAGGGCTTTCTTGGGATGCTGGGTAGTAGCCTAGTGTGGTTCATTCGGGTGGTCCAACAGGTGAGACTGTGCGAACTGGGTTTTTTTTGGGTCATATTGGTGTGCTATAGCCCACAATTTCAGGGGTTGGCCCAGGTTTTGAGCATTCGGTAGGCTAAAAATCAATCGACGCATGTCAGGAAGGCTGGAGAGCAGCCTAGTGAGGTCCGTTTGGGTGGGCGGAGCCATTTTGGTGGTTAAATAGGCAAAACGATGTGAACGGGGCATTTTTTTGCCAAATCAGCGTGCTATATCCCACAGTTTCGGTGGTGGGTCGGGGATCCAAGCGTGTTGTGGGATAAAAATCTCGAGGAGTGTCAATAAAGCCGGGGAACAGCCTAGTGTGGTCTCTTTGGATGGGCTGGGCTGGGCTTATTGGGTGTTCAAATGGGAGAAATAATGCGAAAGAGGCATTTTTGGGCCAAATCTGTGTGCTATAGCCTACAATTTCAGGGGTAGGCCCGGGGTCCAGGCGTGTTGTGGGCCAAAAATCAACTGGGGCGTGCAAAGGTGACTAGGGAGTGGCCAAGTGTGGTCCGTTTTGGTAAGCGGGGCCATTTGGGTGGTCAAACAGGTGAAACGATGCTAATGAGGAATTTTTGGGCTAAATCGATGAGTTATAACACACGATTTTGGGGGTGGGTCGGGGTCCGGGTATGTTGTGGGCTAAAAATCAATCGAGGCATGATAGGGAGGCTGTGAAGCGGCCTAGTGTGGTCCTTAGTACTTCATGCACGTACACTTAATCAAAAACAACAAAAATGATTAGAAAGATGGGTTGCCTCCTACCAAGCGCCGTAGTTTCGGTCGTGGCTCGACTCATCTTTTGTATTTTTGTTTAACATGATAAAGTGAAAATAAAATCATTGGTTTCCTCCCATGTAGCGCCTGATTTAATGTCGCGGTACGACTCAATTATCTTGACTACTCAGACTTCGTCAAGATACATCGATGATACCATTTGTACCTCATTTGTTGGATCAAGACAATGCTTTATTGTTAGTCCAACCACTTTGAAGTCACACACATCCTTGCTTGCAAGTTTAACCAAACCAGCTATGGTCTCCACAAAAGACATATCCTTAACTGGTACATCTTTCTTATCTTCATACAATACATTAACAATCGAGAAGACACTTATCTCCTTTTATTGTTTCATAGACCGACATACTTCAAAGCTAACTTCTTTCTCATTGAGCCTAAATTTCATCTCATTCAACTCCATGTCAACTAACACCCTTCCAGTTGCTAAGAATGGCCTACCCAAAATTATGGGTACTTCAAATTCCACTTCGCAATCAAGAATTACAAAATCGGTAGGAAATATAAAATCAGCAACTTTTACAAGTACATCATGTAGAATCCCAATCGGCCTTTTTACTGATCTATCCGCCATTAGAATCTGCATATTAGTGGGTGTAGGATCTCCTAAACCCAATTTCTTGAAAATCGTCAATGGCATAAGATTGATACTTGCCCCAAGATCACAAAGGGCCTTTTCAAACTTTAGCAATCCAATTGTACATGGAACAGTAAATGCTCCCGGATTAGCTTTTTTCTAGACAATAGATCTTGTAGCAATAGCACTACAATGATGAAGATTGTCTACCGTTTCATAGCTCACAGTCCTTTTCTTTGTCAATAGGTCTTTCATAAACTTAGCATATCTGGGCATCCGTTCGAGTGCTTCAACTACGGGCACATTCACTGTCAACTACTTCAACATAGCCATGAATTTTCTAAACTTTCCATCATCTTCTTTCTTCTTTAATTATTGTGGAAATGGAGGTGGCGGCCTTGGAATTTTAGTTGGAGCAACTTTTACCTCCTTTCTTATGCCGTGCTCTACCTCACTAACATGCTTCAGCTTAGTTGGTTGTTCAATTTCTGCACTCTTCTTTTTCAAACCTCCCAACTCCACAGGCACCACTGGAGATTCATCAACTATCTCCCAATCCATTTCAACCTCATCAGTATAAGAGGAAGCTCCCAAACCTTGACTAGATAATATCTTACCGCTCCTAGTGGTAATGGCCATACACGATCCATCAGTCCTCGAATTCTAAACTGTATCACTTGGTAGAGTCCCATTTTTTCTTTGGTTGAATGTTGTGGATAATTGGCTCATCTGTTGCTCCAATTGTTTAATTGCAACTGAGTGCAAATTTACAGGTTGACTTATGGAAGATACGTCACTCTTTATTGCAATCACCCCAGAATTTGCCGCCTCAACTCCCTTTAATACTTTCTTCATCATTTCCTTTACAGACATTTTGCCTGAATTGGTGGCAGCATTATCACGGCTTCCAGGAGGTACATACAGTCCACTCCTGTCACTTTTATTCTTCTAATCTCCTTGATGGTTCCAACCTTGGTTTCCTTGGACACCACCTCGGAAGCCCATCTGATTGTTCAAGTAATTGGCTTCTTCCTCAGGATCGGAGTCAGCCCTTCCCTATGATTCTACAGCTTTAACCTTCTCTGTATCTCCTAATAATAAATGCTTAGTGAGAAGGTCTATCTGTGTTTTCATGTAAGCCATATCCTGGTCACGCTCTTCTTCTCTTCGCCTCTGTTCTGCAGTCATGCCAATAGATACAGTAGAGCTTGCTACCTCAGTATCCTTGGTATGCCAACGTCTACTTTGCTTTGTCATACGATCCAATATGTCAGATACCTCAAGAAAAGTAAGGTCCATAAATGACCCACCCGCAGCATTATCTACCACTGGCTTAGTCACTGAATTCAAAGCCTTATATAATATCTCCATCAAGTGGACATTGGTCATTTAATGATTTGGGCACCGCATCAGCTTCTTCTTGAACCTCTCCCAAGTCTCGTGGAGAGCTTCAGTTGGAAGCTGTCTAAAATTGCTTATCTCATCTCTCCATTGTGCTCTCTTGGACGGAAGAAAGAATCTTTCTAGGAAAACGTCTTTCAGTTGCCTCGAATTGGTAATAGAATTGGGAGTTAGCCTATTTAACCATAGATTTGCCTCTCCAGATAGAGACAATGGAAATAAACGTAGTCGAATCTCATTGTGTCCAACCCTTGGATTGTCAAATGATTTGCATGTTGAGATAAAATTAATCAGATGCATATTTGGATCATCGTCTGCAAGTCCACCAAATAACCCTGTGATTTGTAGTAGCTGGATCATAGTGCTAGTAATATTGAACTTGGCTTCGGGTGCCAAGGGCGGAGGAATAATAGCCCCTGTGGCACCTGCCCCATCCAAGTCGTCATCATCATCATCAAAAGCAACTTGCATAGCTCGGTGTTCAGGTCTCATCCTAGCTTGACGATCTCTGTTGACATTCCTGTTCACTGGTGCAGCCACATCATCTGAACGCCTTGGATTTAATAACTCATCATCACCCAAGTCCTCATCATCAAGATTTGGTACCCGACCTGGGTTATCAGCATTCTGTTGATTTACTTGCGCAGTTGCCAATGTAGCTAATCTAGCTTGCTCCTATTGAGCAGCTATCCTTTCAGGGTCTCGTTGCGCATCCGTTCGACCAATGAGATGTGGTTCAGGATTTATAGGTAATAATGGGTGGCCCGATCTTAGCGTATTTGCATTCAATATACTTAACCTGATCAATACAAAAACAACAAACAAAAAGTAAAATTTTGGGAATCTTTGACCAAAAGGTCAACTAACAAGCACAACTTAGTCGACAACCATATTCCCCGGCAATGGCGCCAAAATTTGATACACCCAAATTACACCTCTCTTACGAGAGAGTAAGCGGTCGCTGTCAAATATAGAACCCAACCAGGTTGGGTGTTGAATCCCACAGGGAATATGTGTTACTAAGTATTGTAATTTTTATTGGACTGTTGGTCAGAGGTTCCTGAATGGGGGTTTTTGGTTTAAATTTGAAATGATAGTTACAATATAACAATGAAGCAATATGTATATTAATATTTGATCAAAGAGAATGACAAGTTAGGGTTATGTCCACCTTGTAGATTTTACTTCTCTATTAACTATGAGTAATACAGATTTATACATGCATGCACTTATAGAGAGATGTATTCTAATTCTAAATCCAAGTGTTTCTCAACCATCAAGGATTTATTCACCTTAATTCTCTCGAATCCAAAGTGTACAACCAATCATACGAACTCTCCAAGTAGTTAATCCTGCTAAGGCATTAACGTGTAAAATAGAGGTTGGAAACCCTATTTTCTTGTCACTACTCTCTTTTCCAAATAGTAACTTTTCTATCGAATAAGTTATTGCTATAATGGCACATTCCCTATGTTTACAACCACGAGAATTCAATCATAACGAAGAGAGTAATGATATAAGTGAATTAACACATCATAAATTCAAAAACCCATAGCAATAGAGAGTATACTACAAGGTTTCCATAACCCTAACAAATAAACTTAGCTACTCATGAATAAAATGGAAATCACAATAGAAATATTCATCATACCAAAACTTAGAACGATCTTGGTGAAGAAGATGAATAGCGAAAATAAGAGAGAAAAACATTTCTCTCTTTCTCCTCAAGCTAAGCCACTTTCTCTTATTTTCAAAATAATACAGAATAATGAATAATCCCTAAAAATTCAGCCACAAGGCTTTTAATAACATCTTTCTCTAATAAATTGCTACTTCATCCTTAACTATTTAAAAATATTGAGTTTTCCTGGGAAAAAGTTTCCATATATCACATTCAGTCCAAAAGCTGCTTTCCTTTTATGTGAAGTTTCCTTTGCTATCCACAGGTCCCTAAAGTGTCGTAATCTTCCTCATTAGTACCTGAAAAGCATGCTAATCACATAGGTCAGCTCACTTAACTAAAAATAGACAAACTTCAAGAATTATGTATTTTATCCTCAAAACTTAGCTAAAACATGGGTAAGTTATGGTGCTTAGACGTATAAATACGCCCAACATCAGGTGGGCCCAGGGTTCGGGCATGTTGTAGGTCAAAAATTGATTGGGGCATGCTAGGGAAGTTGAGGAGCGGCCTAGTATGGTCTGTTTGGGTGAGAGGGGATATTTGGGTGGTCAAACAGGTTAAACAGTGTGAACGAATCATTTTTAGGCAAAATTTGTGTGCTTTAGCCCACAGTTTGGGGGTAGGCCCGGGGTCCGAATGTGCTGTGGGCCAAAAATTAATCGAGGCATGCCAGAGAGGCTGTGGAACTGCCTAGTGGGTCCATTTGTGTTGTCAAATTGGTGCAACAACATGAATTGGGGGGTTTTGGGGCCAAATTGATATGTTATTGCCCACGATTCCGGTGGTGGGCCAAGGGTCCAGAAGTGCTATGGGCCAAAAATTTATCGAGGAATGATAGGGTGGTTTGGAGAGCAGAATTATCTAGTCCGTTTGGGTGGACGGGGCCATTTGGATGGTCAAATAGGCAAAACAGTGAGAACGGTGCATTTTTAGGCCAAATCGGTGTGCTATAATCACGATTCAGGGTGTAGGCCTGCGGTTCAGGCATGCTTTCCAGCAAAAATCGACTAGGGCATGCCAGATATGCTGGGGAGTGGAGTAGTGTGGTTCATTTGGGTTGATGGTCCATTTGGATGGTCAAACGAGCGAAATAATAAGAACTGAGTATTTTTGGACCAAATTAGTGTGCTATAGCCCATGGTTCTGGGGGTGGGCCTGGGGTTTGGGAGTGCTGTGGGGAAAAAAATTAATTGGGGCATGTTAGGGATATAGGAGAGTAGCCCATTATGGTTCGTTTGGGTAGGCGTGACCATTTTGGTAGTCAAACGGGTAAAACAGCACGAATGGGGCATTTTCGGTGTAAATCGATATGCTATAGCCCACAATTTTAGGGATGGGCCCAAGTTGTGAGCGTGTTGTTGGCCAAAAATTGATCAGGGCATACCAGTGAGGCTGGAGAGTGACCCAGTATAGTCTGTTTGAGTGGGAGGGGCCATTTTGGTAGTGATCAGGGTATGTAAGTGAGGCTGGGGAGTGACCCAGTATGGTCTGTTTGGGTGGGAGGGGCCATTTTGGTGGTCAAATGAGTGAAACAACGCGAACAAGGTATTTTCGGGCTAAATCGATGTGTTATATCCCATGGTTTTGGGGTGCACTAGGGTTCAAGTGTAATATCGATTAAAAATCAATCAGGGCATGTCAAGGAGGCTGGGGAGCGGCCTAGTGTGGTCCGTATGAGTGGGCGGGGAAATTTAGGTTGTCAAATAGGCAAAATAATGTGAATAGGGCTTTTTCACGCTAAATAGATATTATATAGTGCGCAGTTTTAGGGGATGCATCTAGGTTTAGGATGTGTCATGGTTCAAAAATTGACCGGTATGTTTCAGGGAGGCTGAAGAGCATTCTAATGTGGTCTTTTTAGGTGGTCGGGGCCATTTTGGTGGTCAAAAAGGAGAAACGATGTGAATGTGACATTTTCAAGCAAAATCGGTGTGCTATAGCCCACGGTTCTGGGGGTGGGCTTGGGGTCTGTGTGCTGTGGACCAAATATCAAATGAGGTGCGCCAGGGAGGCTAGAGAGTGGCTTAGTATGGTTTATTTTAGTAGAAGGGGCCATTTCCATGGTCAGACGATCACAACGGTGCAAACGAGTCATTTTTGGGTCAAATCGGTGAGCTATAAGACACAGTTCTGGGGTGGGCCCAGGGTCAGGGCGTGTTGTGGGCCAAAAATAGACCGGGGCATACCAGAGAGGTTGAGAAGTGGTATAATGTTGTTCGCTTTCGTGGGTGGGGCCATTTGTATGGTCAAACAAGCTAAATGGCGTGAGTGGGGCATTTTTAGGCCAAATCAGAGTGTTATTGTCCACAGTGTCGGGGGTGGGCCTGGGATCCGGGCGTACATTGGACTAAAAATTGATTTTGGTGTACCAGGGAGGCTATGGAGTAGTCGAGTATGGTCCGTTTGGTTGGGCGGGGCAATTTGGGTGGTCAATCGGCCAAAATGGTGCGAATGGGACATTTTGAGCAAAATTATTGTGCTATAGCCCACAGTTCCGAGAATGGGCCTAAGTTTGGGTGTGATTTAGGCCAAAAATTGACTGGGGCATGCCAGAAAGGCTGGGAAGCAGCCTAGTATGGCATTTTTGGGTTGACGAGGCCATTTGGGTGGTGAAACAGGTGAAATAGGTGAAACGGCATGAATGGGGAGTTTTCAGGCATAATCAGTGTGCTATGGGTGGTTAAACGGGCAAAATGGCACGAACAAGGCATTTTTTAGCCAAATCAGTGTGCTATAGCCCACGGTACTGGGGTGGGCCTGGGCTCCAGCTGTGCTATGGGTCAAAAATAGATCGGGGCATGCCAGGAAGGCTAGGGAGCTGCCAAGTATGGCACCTTTGGGTAGACAGGGCCATTTGGGTGGTCAAATAGACGAAACAGCATGAACGGAGAATTTTAAAGTAAAATTAGTGTGCTACAGCCCATGGTAAAAAATTGATCGGGGCATGCCGGAAAGGCTGGGGAGTTTCCTAGTATGGTCCTCTGGGTGGGTGGGGCCATTTGAGTGGTCAAATAGGTAAAACAGCACGATCGAGGCATTTTCAAGCCATCGGTGTACTATAGCCCATGGCTTCGGTGGTAGACCCGGGGTTAGTGATACTGTGGGCCAATAATCAATCGAGGCATGCCAAAGAGGCTAAAGATCAGCCTAGTGTGGTATGTTTAAGTGGGAGGGGCCGTTTTGGTGGTCAAACTAGTAAAACAGTGCGAACGGGGCATTTTCGGGCCAAATCGATGTGCTAGAGCCCACGGTCCCAGTGGTAGGCCCGAGGTCTGATGTGCTGTGATCTAAAAAAAGACTAGGGCATGCCAGGGAGGCTATGAAGTGTCCTAGTATGGTCCATTGTATGGGCGGATCTATTTGGGTGGTCAAACAGGAAAAATAGCATGAACAAGGCATTTTCAAGCTAAATAAATGTGCTATAGCCCATGATTCAAAGGGTGGGCCAAGGGTTCGGGCTTGCTATAGCTCAAAAATTAATTTGGGTGTGCCAGGGAAGCTGGGGAGTGGCCTAGTGTAGTTCGTTTTGATGGGCAAGGCCATTTGGGTGGTCAAACAGGTAAAATGGCACGAATGGGGCATTTCAGGGCCAAATCAGTATGCTAAAGCCCACGGTTCTTAGGGTAGGCCCGGGTTTCGGGCATTCTGTGGGCCAAATATTTACCTAGGCATGCCATGGAGACTGGGGAGTGGCGTAGTGTGGTCTGTTTTGGTAGGAGGGGTCATTTTAGGCATGCTTTAGGCCGAAAATCGATTAGGGCATGCCGGGGAGGTTGGGGAGCAATCTAGTTGTGGTTTGTTTGGGTGGGAGGGGCTATTTGGGTGGTCAAACAGGTGAAACGGTAAGAACGGGGCATTTTGGTGTCAAATCGGTATTCTATAGCCCATGGTTATAGGAGTGGGCCTTTGGTTCGGGCATGCTATAGGCCAAAAATAAATCGGAGTATGCCAGAGAGACTGGGAGCGGCCTAGTATAGTCCGTTTTGATGGGTGGGGCCATTGGTGCCAGGGAATATGGGGAGAGGCCTAGTGTGGTCCATTTGGGTAGGCAGGGTCATTTGGGCAGTCAAACGGGCGAAACGGTGTGAACGAGGCATTTTTGGGCCAAATTAGTATGTTATAGCCTACAGTTTTGTGGGGTGGGCTCGGGGTCCAAGCATGTTGTAGACTGAATATCGGCCAGGGCATACCAGGGAGGCTAAGGAGTGGACTAGCATCATCCGTTTGGGTTAGTGCGGCCATTTAGGTGGTCAAACGGGCAAAACAGTGCAAACAGGGCATTTTCGAGCCAAATCAATGTGCTATAGACCACGGTTCTAAGGGTGGGCCTAGGTCCGGCCATGCTATCTGCCAAAAATCAATTGGGTCATTCCAGGAAGGCTGGGGAGCAGCCTTGTTGATGTTCCGGCTTTTGACGGAACAGTTTGCATCTTTCTTGGGAAAATTAGATGTTTTCAAGCAACCAAGGTTGCATTTGATGATGGTTTTTAGTGTTTTAGGGCAAGGAGTTAGTTGAAGGAAAAGACTCTGGAAAGTTGCAGAAAAGTGCTTTTGACAGTTGAAATGGTGGACCGTCACACCTTCGACGGACCACAAACCTTACCGTCAATTCTTAGGCAGAACTCAAGGTTTCAGAACTTTCAGCGACGGACCAAATGTTGGATCGTCAGATTTGTGATGGACGACCAGCTTGCCCAAAGCTAAGATGGGTTGTGAATCTAGGAGATTCCCATGATTAATTGACATTGCATAAACCCTTCTTCACTTTAATGACTTTTCTTGGTTGCAAACTCGAAAAGTGAGCCCAAGAACATCACTTGTTCAAATAGAAAAGTGTTTGTTGGGAAAAGAAAGGGTTGACACAAATCTAAAGGCTTTAACCTTTGGATAGAGGGTAGATGCCTTACTGGATCAAACCATGTTAGAATATAGTTGAATAAATAATATGTTCCTTATATGTGAAAGAATTAAGGGATAAATTACTCATTTAGGTTGAGAGACTAATGGGTAAACCATAGAATTCAATTACTCTTGAAATTAGAATTGTTCATAGGGAATCCAAAACAGTTCAGAACCCTAGCTGCTTAACTATCTTGGTAACCATAACTCTTGTTTGACAACTCTTACTGAATTACTATTTTTAACACAATCAACAAGTGGATTACTTTCTGTGACAAGTATTTTTATACAATTGATAAATAAAAGACCCCCTTTTTCCACAGGAACCTTCGACCAACAGTCTAATAACAACCACAATACTTAGTAAAAACAATATTCCCTGTGGGATTCGACACCCAACCCAGTTGGGTTCTATATTTGACAGCAACCGCTTATACTTTCATAAGAAACTTGTAATTTGGGCGTATCAAATTTTGGCACCGTTACCGGGGAATACGGTTGTCAATTAAGTTTGTGATTGTTAATTGACCCTTTGGTCAAATTGTCCTAAAGATTTACTTTTATTTGTTGTTTTTATTTGTGCAGGTTGATAATTATGTATAATACATGGAGATCAGGTGCACCATTATTACCAATTCATCCGGAGCCCAAGTTGATCGGTAAAATGGCTGATCCACAAGAGGCAGAAAGATTAGCCGCTTTGGCTAATGCTTAAGTAAATCAGTGAAATGGTAATAACCCAGGTAAGGTGCCAAATCCTGATAATGAGGACTTGGGAGATGAAGACTTATTGGATCCTGTAAACCCAAGGCGTGCTGGGAATATAGCTGCACCTGTGAATCACAACGTACATCGGAATCGCCCTTTCAGTGGAAGACAGGACCACCAACCTGTTCAGTATGATCTCAATGACGATGATGATGGAATGGATGGAGCAGAAACGACTGGAGATATTATTCCTCCACCTCTAGCACACGGAGCAAAATTTAATATCACCAGTATGGTGATCCAACTTCTAAATCTTAAGGGCTTATTCGGCGGCCTGCCAGGAGATGATCCAAAAATGTATTTGGTGAATTTTGTCACTATTTGCAAATCTTTTGATAATCCTGGAGTACGTCAGAATGCTATTCTCTTGAGGTTATTTCTATTGTCTCTATCCGGGGAGGCAACATTATGGCTTAACGAACTGACGCCCGATTCTATAACCAACTGGAGGCAGTTGAAGGAGGCTTACCTAGAAAGGTTCTTTCTGCCCTCTAGGAGGGTACAGTTGAGGGATGAGATCAGTAATTTTAGATAGCTCCCAATCGAAGCTCTTCATGAAACTTGGGAGAGGTTTAAAAAGAAGTTGATGCAGTGCCCAAACCACAATATGATGGATATTCTTCTGATGGTGACTCTTTATCGGGCTTTCAACTCTATTACAAAACTAGTTTTTGATAATACTGTAGGAGGATCATTTATGGATCTCACTTTTTAAGAGGCCTCCAATATGTTTGATCGGATAACCAAATAAAGTAGAGTTTGGTATACCAGGGATTAGCAAGCCCTAATATTTTTGTTGGTATGACTATAGAACAACGTAAGAAAGAGGAAGAACACGATCAAGATATGGAAAATTTGAAGACGCAAATAGACTTATTGACCAAGCACTTATTATCTGCAAAGACTGAAAAAGTGAAGGTTGTTGTATCCCACGCTTGAGATGATTCTAATTAAGAAAAAGAGGTAAATTATTTGAATAACCAGGGGGTTTCCAAGGCAATAGCCAAGGAAATCAAGGTCGGACTTACTATGACAAGGCTGAATATAAGGAACGGGATCAAGGAAATGAAAAGAGCAAGAATGATAGAAGTGGGCTATAAATACCTCCTAAAAGCAGAGATAATAATGCAACTAGCTCTGGAAAAATGTCCGTGGAGGACATGATGGAGAAACTTTTAAAGGGAGTTGAGGCTACTAACTCTGGGGTGACTACCATAAAGACTGATTTGTCCTCTATGATTCAGTTGGTAAACTCATACTCCACTTCAATAAAATAGCTGGAACAATAAATGAGCCAACTCTCTACAGTATTGAATCAGAGAAAGAGTGGAATGCTACCGAGTGATATAATTCAAAACCATCGGAATAACGGGTCATGTATGGCTCTTACCACACAGAGTAGTAATGTTTTATCAGGCCCTTCTTTAGGCAAAGCTGTAAATAACAAAGTAATCAAAAAAAATGTTGAGATTGAAGAAGGTAATCCACTAGAGTCTGAGAAATTGGATGGCATTGATATCCCTTATAATCATCAGCAGGTTGATGAGTTAGAAAAAGGGAAAGATAAGAAAAAAGAAGCAGTGGTTAATACTCTCCCAAAACCACCACCTCCTTTTCCTTAGATATTGAAAAAGAAGGCCGATGATATAAAATTTAGTAAAATCATAGCAATGTTGAAGCAGCTGACAGTGAATGTGCCTTTGATAGAGGCACTTAAACAAATGCCAGGATATGCTAAATTTATAAAGGATCTTATGATAAAGAAAAGAGCAGTGATCTATGAACCGGTGGATAATCTCCATCATTTCAGTGCTATTTCTACAAGGTCCTTGGTACAGAAGAAAATAGATCTAGGGGCATTCACTATTCCTTGTACGATTGGGTCTCTGGAATTTGCTAAGGCTTTTTGTGATCTGGGAGTGTGCATCATTCTGATGCCGCTGGATATTTATAAAAAGTTAGGTTTGGAAGATCCCGTACCAACCAATATGCGACTTGTGATGGCAGATAGGTTGGTAAAATTACCTGTTGGTATTTTGTATGATGTGTTGGTGAAGATGGATAGCTTCATATTTGCTGCAGATTTCATCATTCTGGATTGCAAGGTGGACTTTGAGGTGCCCATAATCTTGGGTCAACCTTTTCTCACAACCATAAGTATGTTGATAGATCTGTAAGTTAATGATCTCTTATTTAGGTTGAATGATGAAGTGGTGCAATTTGATGTATGCCAATCTATGAAGCAGCATAAAAAAATGAGTGTGTTCTTAATTATTGACGTATATTATGAGGATGAGCAGGAAGTGCCAATATAGAAAAAGTTTGTTGTTAAGCCTTTAGCTGCAGTGCTTATGAATTTTAATCGTGAAGGCATTGAGAAGTATGAAGAGACTATTTATGCTCTGACAGGAATGGGTTCATACTCTTACACTCCTAATAAGTTAGATCTTGATCTTACTAATTGACCAACACCACCAGCTAAGCCATCTGTTGAAGAGGCACATGTGTTGGAATTAAAAGAACTACCAGGGCATCTGAGGAATGCATTTCTGGGCAATAGAAATACGCTACCCATTATTATTGCAGCTGATTTGGGGGAGAAGCAGGTGGAAACACTTATTTTGGTACTTCAGAGGTACAAGAGAGTAATGGGCTAGACTATTGCAAATATTATTGGCATTCCTCCTGACATCTGCACTCATAAGATACAACTTGAAGAAGATTGTGCTCCGACCATCAAACACTAACACCGTCTTAACCCACTGATGCAAAAGGTGGTTAAGAATGAAATTATTAAGTGGTTGGATACAGGAGTGGTTTATCTTATTTCCAACAGTAAATGGGTGAGCCCAGTTCAATGTGTGCCCAAGAAAGGGGGCATGACTGTTGTTGCAAATAAATGGAATGAGTTGATTCCACTTAGGCCTATGACTAGGTGAAGAGTTTGCATGGACTACCGCAAACTAAATTTATGGACTTTGAAAGACCACTTCTCGATATCCTTCATGGATCAAATGCTTGATCAATTGGTTGGAAGGGGGTGGTATTCTTCTTGGATGGCTATTCTGGATATAATCATATATGCATTGCTCCTGAAGATCAGGATAAAACAACATTTACATGCCCGTATGGAAATTTTGCATTTAAGAGGATGCCATTTGGGTTATGTAATGCCCCTGTTACCTTTCAATGGGGTATGATGTCTATTTTCTCAGATATGGTTGAAAATACCCTAGAAATGTTCATGGATGAATTTTCTGTGGTAGGAGATTCGTTTGAGTTATGTTTAGTGAACCTGAGTAGAGCCTTGCAGTGGTGTATAGAATTTAACCTTGTACTTAATTGGGAGAAATGTCACTTCATGGTGAAGGAGGGCATTGTTCCCAAGTATAAAATTTTAGCAAAAGGGATTAAAGTTGATCGATCCAAGGTTGAGGTTGTTAAGAAGCTACCACCCCTATTTCAGTGAAGGGAATGCATAGTTTCCTTAGATATGTTGTCTTTTATCAGAGGTTTATAAATAACTTCTCCAATATTGCAAATCCACTTTACAAACTCTTAGAGAAGGAGGATAAGTTTGTCATTGGTGATGGTTGCTTGAAGGCATTCAAATTTCTTATAGAGAAGCTGGTTGAGGCCCCTATTATTGTTGCACCAGATTGATCAAAACTATTTGAGATCATGTGCGATGCAAGCAGTGTTGCCCTTGGAGCAGTGTTGGGACAGAAGAAGAACAAATTATTTCACCCAATTTATTATGCCAGCAAAGCACTGAATGGAGCTCAAAAGAACTACACCTTCACCAAACAGGAACTCGTTACTATAGTATATGCTTTTGAGAAATTCTGAGGTTATCTGCTAGGGACCAAGGTAGTGGTCCACACTGACCATGCATCCTTGAGGTATTTGATGGCTAAGAAGGATGCAAAACCAAGGTTAATTAGATGGGTGTTGCTACTCCAAGAATTTGACATTGAAGTCAAAGAAGTAGTTGGTGAGGAAGTTAAGATAAATGATACATTTCCTGATAAGGAGATCTTAGCTGCTGCTATGGAGAAAATGCCTTGGTATGCTGATTTTGCAAACTATATGGTGAGCGAGGTCATTCTAGAAATCTTTCTTTCCATCAAAGAAAGAAATTCCTTCATGATGTGACACACTACTTCTGGGATGAGACGTATCTTTTTCAGCAATGTGCCGATAATATTATAAGGAGATATGTGCCAGAAGTGGATGAATTGTGCATATTGGAAGCATGTCATGCTTCCCTAGTTGGAGGTAACCATGCAGGTGACCGAATGACTAAAAAGGTGTTGTAAAGTGGTTACTATTGGCCAACGTTATTCAAGGATGCTCATGAGTTTGTGCTAAAGTATGACCAATGTAAAAGGAAGGGGTCGATCTCCAAGAGGCATAAGATGCCTTTGAGTAAGATGCTTGAAGTAGAATTATTTGACGGTTGGGGCATCGATTTCATTGGCCTTTTTGTATGCTCATATGGAATGAAGTACATTTTAGTTACTGTGGATGATGTGTTTAAATGGATCAAAGCCATTTCCTTGTCTAATAACAGAAGGAAGAGAGTTATAGCGTTTCTCAAGAAGAACATCTTCTTTCGCTTTGGAGTACCACATACTATTATAAGCGACGGAGGATCGCATTTCTGCAACAAAGTGTTCCGGGCTGCTTTGGTGAAATATGGGGTGAAACAGCATATAGTTGCAACTCCATACCACCCACAAACTAGTGGGCAAGTGGAGGTTTTAAATTGGGAGATTAAGGTCATCCTAACCAAAACAGTGAACGCTAATAGGCAAGATTGGTCTTGAAAGCTAGATGACGCTTTGTGGGCATATCTGACTACTTTTAAGACATTAATTAGTATGTCACCATATCAGTTAGTCGAACACAAGGCTTTGTGGGCTCTCAAAAGGTTAAATTTGAATTGGAAGGAGGCAGCAGATCTAAGATTGGGGCAATTGAATAAGATGGATAAATTTTATCTTGGGGCTTATGAAAGGGCAGATCTTTACAAAGAGAAGATGAAGAAGTGCCATGATCGAAGGATTGAAACTAGAGATTTCTGGGAAGGCAATTTAGTGCTTCTATTCAACTCTAGACTAAAATTATTTCCAGGAAAACTCAAGTCCAAGTGGTCAGGACCGTTTAAAGTCAGTCAAGTCTACTCATTTGGAGTAGTTGAACTTAAAAATGA
The DNA here is from genome assembly GCF_002878395.1 of Capsicum annuum. Lineage (NCBI taxonomy): Eukaryota > Viridiplantae > Streptophyta > Magnoliopsida > Solanales > Solanaceae > Capsicum > Capsicum annuum. The sequence continues at coordinate 10,060,215 of NC_061117.1, forward strand.
AGACGAAAGATTCTGTAAAGTCAACAGCAATGAATCAAACTTTATATCGGTCGAAAAGACTCAATAAAAAGTATTGAAACTTTTTATCTCAATGAAGTCTAAGTAATTGAGATGTCTGAGTTGTGCTGCGATGATAAATCAGGTGCTAGTGGGAGGCAACCCAAAAATTATTGTTGTAACCATAGTTAGAGTTTATTTGGTGTTTGTGCATTTTTGATGGGTTTGTGGAGTGTGCAGGACCAAAAATGTAGTAAAAGGAGGAAAGAGGGATATAGTTGAAGATAGGACACAAATCTGAGCTACAGGAATAAAATTGATGGCTGATTTGGTAGACCACCAGTCCTCTGACTGACCACCATTTCTACTATCGAAAAAAGGCAAGAAAATTCATTCACTTGATTGTATTGATGGTAAAGGTGGTGGGACGCCACAATCTTGATGGGCCGTCAAATCAACCGTCAAAATTAAGATGGGTGACCTATGTTCTGGTAAGGTATGAAGGTTAAAGTGGTGGACCGTCAAAATCTTGGTGGTCCATCCCACTGACTGTCACAAGGAAGCAGAATTAACAAAATATTTGTAAGGAGCGACGGTCTGGGTAGTGTCCGTCGTGCATATGATGAACCATCAATATCACCGTCGTTTTAACCCTAATTCCAAATTGGGTCAAGTTAACTCTGTCCTTTTCTTAAGTGATTCGTATTTGACCCAATCGAGTGTTAAAGATAAAATTGAGCGGTTTCATTCATTGTAACCGTTTCGCGTCCTTTACCTGTTCCACTACCATAGGATTCAAAGAATCTGAAGGAAATTCTTCTATTTTAGACTCCCCATCTCCTTCAAATTCCCTTGTTTAAATTAAGCTCAATCTCTCCCTCTCTTCATCATAAACAAAGAGTGAAAGAAGTGCTAAAGTCTAAGTTAATTTTTGTCCCTGAAGTTTCAAGCAATTAGATTACTGTAAAACCAAGGTATGCGCATAACCTTCTCTTTTTATTCTCTGGAAGAAGTGTAAAATCATGATTTGGTTCTCTTGGAGTGCTTCTTTTGTGTTGAGTCGGGATGTTTTGAGTTGAAATTATCATGTATCATGTTAGGTGAAGTCTGAATAAATTAAATTGCTTAAAATGAGAAGAATGATGCTTCAAATATGAATTTCATATCGTTGCTATAGCTAAAAATTGATCTGGCATATATGTTATTCGACATAAGGTCGAATCAAAAGCTATAGCTGAAGATGAAGGTGCGATGGCCAAGATGATGTACCGTCAACTTTGTGACGGAGCACCAAATTGACCATCGCAGGACTCATTGAAAAGGCAATTACTGTATAAGTTGCGACGAACAAGCTGGTAGACCGTCAACTTTATGATGGACCACCAAATTGACCATCGCAGGGCTCTGAAATTTTTTGCAGACTGGTTAAGGCTAGACGGCCAAATTGGTGGACCACCACTTTGACCGTCAAGATACAAATGCAATGATTTGATTGTTTTTGAGCTTTGAACTAATTTTTTTCAGGCGTTATGGCTCCCAAACTTCCATAAATCAGAGGCTAAAGATCTCAAAGGGGTAGATATGCATTCACACCTACCTATAACACTAGACAACATAGAAGAGAAGCTCCAATACTCTCCCAGTTTGAGGAGGAGAGTGAGAGTAGCACCAGTAGCACCAGTTCAAGCCCCGATAAAGCAACGGTTACTGAAACTCAACCATTGCTTGTAGATGGTAAAACTGAAGCTACTAACTTGGGAGAATAAATAAATGTTCCAGTTATGAAAGCCAAACCAGAGGATGCTAATGTTATCAGGCGGAAGGATACTTAAATTTGAGATGCAATTAGGTGGCAGATAGAAGGAACGCAAAATGAATTCTATGATAGGTTGACACCTACAGCAAGAGGGATCAGAAGGTTATTCATGGAAAAACATCAGATCATGATGATGGAGCTACATGAATATCCTGAGTTGAACCGCCATTTCAATGAGTATGGACTAGCATGGATGAGCAGGCTACGAGGAGCTTATCAACTGAACTGGGTAGGATAATTCTTTTCCAAGTATATTTGCCTGGTGAAAAAGGACTGCTCGAAGGGGACACCAATCTTAAACAGACCAAACAGTGAGTCTATACTGATCTGAGGGGTCACTGTTGACATCTCAGGATGAATAATCAATAGAATGTTATTTAGGCCAGGATACGAAGCTCCACCCACTATTCCTGATTTTGAGTATAGAATGAGAAGTGCATCCACTTAGAGACCTTGGGTGGCTTCATTGTTGACTGATGATGGTAATCCTTCCTGGTCGACGAACTCACGAGAGCGCATTACAAAATCTACCTTTAGATTCAAGGCTAAGTACTGGTGGGTTATTGTTCGTTTGAGGTTAATGCCGACAAAAGGGGATGCAAACTTGGATCATCACAGATGTATGTTAGAAGCGAGCTTGGTTTCAGGGCTGTTGATTGATTTTGGCTTGTTAATTGTAGACAAGATGTTTGTGAGGTCACATAAAATAACCAGTTCAATGCCTTTCCCATGTTTAATCACTGAGTTATGCAAGCAAGCTGGTGTGCCACTGATTTATGGAGTTGACAATAAAATACAGGCTATATATAGATAGGACATTAAGAAGTTGAAATATGAATAAAAGTTTGAGATGCGTGTCACCAAGCCTCTAGCTTATCAGCCTCAGTCTGCATCAGCTTCTGATACTACAGAAATTCCTAAACGTATGCCTTTACCTATTACCACGTATGTACCACCTGATTATATGCCTCAAGGTACATCTACAGGGTCAGGTTCTGTACAATCTATGGGAGGAATGGATTTTACTGAGTACAGGTTCAATCCAAAAAACTTTGATAAAGTGGTAAGGACTAAAAAGAGATTTTAGAGATAGTTATAAAAGTGGGATGGAGACTTCAAGCCATTTGTTGACTACATTGTAGCTGAAGAAGTCAGGCCATTTCAAACTATCCAAGTTAGGATAGATAACATGGAAGCCTACATCAACAAAAGGCTAGATTTATTATCTCTTCCTGATCTTACCAAGATCATGGAAGAATTTGAGCAAGCAAAGGCTGACATAGAAGATTTAAAAGGAAAGCAATCACAGCAGCCTGTGTTTGACCCAGTTTTAGCGGTAAGCAATGATGATGAAGGCATTGTGATCTATAAAAGACTCGTGAAGGAAAAAAGAAAGTAGTAAATAGATGAAAAAGCTGCAAGGAAAGAATAAAGTAGGAGGAAAAGAGAATCAATGTCACTGAAGGAACAAGAACAACATGCTATTAAGAAGGCTAGAAAGAATTCATTGAAAGATGAAATAGAAAGGCAAAAGAGAGCAGAAGAAAAAATAGTAGGAGTATCTACTAGCGCCTCCCCAGCAAGGGGTCAAAGTGCAGATTTAGTTTAGGCGATGACACCTCCGATTATGGAGGGTGAGGTTGTGAGTGCCCCTAATACCATAAGATCCAACATTGCACCAGGCGACAATGCAGACATCTCGCCACACTTGATAGATACCTCAGACTGAATAAGAGGAAAAACAAATATAGTCAATCCTTTGTACCTTACTTTGAATGCTTTGAGGATAATTCATTTGATTTTATATGAGGGTGGGTGTACTTGTCTCATGGTTGGGTTCTGTTGCCGATATTTTGAACCCTATCATACATTATCTAGTAGAAGCTGCATATCTAGGGTATTTTAGTTCTGCATGTCAAAGTGATGTAAATATCTGTGTTTAATGTTATTTATCAAATGCTCTCGGTTTCAGTACCTTTGTAGATATGAATAATGAATGATGTTGGCATAAGACTATGAGCATAAATGTGTAATTATTTACTCTAATCATGTAGAATGTGTGCATAACCTTCGGTGAGTCTTCATTTGGCATTAATATGAAAGAGGTGCATGAATTATGTGATGGAAATCCTAAGAGCAGCAGAAGAAGTTTAACTCAGTTGCCACTGTGTGTGTGAGGATTTGTATTGAGTCTTGCATAGTGTAGTGCCTAGAACTTTCTCGAGTCATTACTACTGTTCTCTAACTGATTCAATAGGATAGGATGATAGGCCCCCTTTTATTTTTAGTCCACTTAGCCTAAATAATTAGCCTCTCCAAGATTTTTCTTTCACTCGAACCCATTTTGAGCCTTTTTAGTATTTTTCTTCACTTTCTATATTTTTAATTAACTCTCGGTTAGATATTAGCATTCAACTCTAGCCCTGGCCTAATACCAGGCATTGTGTACCTCAATTTAGACAAAACATCTAAGTTGAGGGTGCTATTGTAAAAATGTAAGAACCCAGTGGAAAGTTGGTTTAGAATATAGTTTAAAGGCATTTGGCCCTAATCTATCCAAAGATATTGTGCACCTCAACTTACTATATCAGCATAAGTTGAGGGTGGCTGATGCTCTAAAAAAAATTTGATTAAGGGTGATTGTAAGAAAGTTGATTAAAATAGCAGCTTGGTGAGCTGAAAAGTTGAGAGGGCAAGGAGAGTTAAACCCTATTGAGTCACTTTACCCAAAAGAGTACCCTCACCTAGCCTGAAGCCTCATTACAAGACTAGAAAAGCCCTATTTGATCCTAACAAATCAACTCTCAGGGTGATTCGTATGGAAAGGGAAAGCCCATGGGCACTTGGACTATGCTTGTAACTTCTTTATGAGTGTAAGAGCTTAGATTGTGTCCACATAATATAATGAGTGGTGGAATTCTTTGTTGTAAGGGCAACTGGATTTCTACTTTGGTTTGTTTTTCTCTGTGGAACATAACATCCATGTGTGTGTGCTGAATTATAATCAATGCTGGGTGTAGAGCCTGATGTGTTAAATTCATGTGAGTGAAATAATGAGTTAATGATTGCAACAAATTGATTCATTAGTTGGTTGCTGGTCATGATATTGTTCATGTTCACAATTAAGTGCTGAGTTGCTTGAGCACAAGCAATTATCTTAAGTTGAGGGTGTTGATGTTTCGGCTTTTGATGGAACATTTTGCATCTTTTCTTAGGAAAATTGGATATTTTCAAGCAACCAAGGTTGCACTTGATACTGGTATTTAGTGTTTCAGGGCAAGGAGTTAGCTAAAGAAAAGACTCTGGAAAGTGGCAGAAAAGTGCTTTTGATGGTTGAAATGGTGGACCGTCATACCTTCAACGGACCACCAACCTTACCGTCAAGACTTAGGCAGAACCCAAGGTTTCAAAAGTTTCAGTAACAGACCAAATGGTGAACCGTCATATCTGAGATGGACCACCATCCTGGCCGTCAGCTTTATCAAGAAAATTTCCTCCTAAAGAACTAAGTGATGGACTAAATAGTGGACCATCAGATCTGTGATGGACCAACAGCTTGGCCGTCAGTCTTATCCAGAATGTGACTATCCAGGATCAAAAGCAACGGACTAAATGGTGGACCGTCAACCCCTCGACGGACCACCACTTTAGCCGTCAGCTTGGACGTGATTTTCTGAATTCAAATTTTAGATTCTTTTTACTTGGGAACGTATAAATACCCGTTTTAGGTTTTATTAAGGACATCGATCTTTATTTCATCTTTTATGATAGCCTCTATACTTGAAACTCTGAGAAAGTGAGTATTTTTGGGAATTAAGCAAATATTGTGGATCTAATCATTCCATCTCTATTGACGATTCAAGAACAAATTCTTGTAACCTTTGTAAGTAAATCTTGAATTAATTTATGTAGAACACAATAATTTTTTCTCTTTCTATTATGGAGATGTGTGGATAAGCTCCCATAACTAAGGTTACGGGAGCCATGAGGTGAGAAGCTGAGATGGGTTGTGAATCTAGGAGATTTCCATGATCAATTGATATTGCATAAACCCTTCTTTACTTTAATGACTTTTCTTGGTTGCTAACTCGAAAAGTGAGCCTAAGAACATTACTTGTTCATATAGAAAAGTGTTTGTTGGGAAAAGAAAGGGTTTACACAATTCTAAAGGCTTTAACCTTTGGATAGAGGGTAGATGCCTTAACTGGATCAACCCATGTGAGAATATAGTTGAATAAATAATATGTTCCTTATGTTTGAAAGAATTAAGGGATAAATTACTCATTTAGGTTGAGAAACTAATGGGTAAACCATAGATTTCAATTACTCTTGCAATTAGAATTGTTCATAGGGAATCCAAAATAGGTCAGAACCCTAGCTGCTTAACTATCTTGTTAACCATAACTCTAGGTTGACTACTCTTACTGAATTACTATTTTTAATACAATCAACAAGTGGATTGCTTTCTGTGACAAACATTTTTATGTAACTGATAAATAAAAAAACTTCTTTTACCTCAGGAACCTTAGACCAATAGTCTAATAACCATAATACTTATTAAACACAATATTACCTGTGGGATTCGACACCCAACCCTGTTTGGTTCTATATTTGCAGCGACCTCTTACATTTTCATAAGAAGGTTATAATTTGGGCGTATCACTTGTGTGGTCTGTTTGGATGAGATGGGCCATTTGGATGGTCAAATAGAGAAAATGGCGTGAATAGAGAATTTTTGGGAAAAATAGATATGCCATAGCCCACAGTTTCGATGGTGGCCCACGGTTCAGGTGTGAAGTGGGACAAAAATCTACCGGGGCATGCCAAGGGGGGTTGAGGAGTGGCCTAGTATGGTTCGTATTGGTGGGAGGGGCTATTTGGGTGGTCAAACGAGCAAAGCAGCGCTAATAACTCATTTTTGGGCCAAATTAGTGTGCTATAGCCCACAGTTCTGGGGTGGCCGTAGGGTCCGGGCATGATGTGCAAGGAGGATGGGTAGAAACCTAGTATATTATATTTGGGTAGGAGGGGCTATTTGGGCAGTTAAACGGGTAAAACAGCATAAACGGAGCATTTTGGGCTAAATTGGTATGCTATGGTCCTTGGTTTAGGGGGTGGACCCGAGTTTGGGCATGCAGTGAGCCAAAAATCAATCTAGGCATGCCAGAGAGGCTGGGAAATGGCCTAGTGTGGTCCGTTTGGGTGGTCGAGGCCATTTAGATGGTCAAACGGGCAAAATGATACGAACGAGGCATTTTTAGGCTAAATTAGTGTGTTATAGCCTATGATTCTGGGGTTATGCCTGGATTCGGATGTACTGTTGGCTAAAAATCATCTGAGTCATACCAGAGAGTCTGAGGAATGGCCTAGTATGGTCCATTGTGGTGGTCAAACTAGCAAAACAATGCAAGCAACACATTTTTGGGCATATTAGTGTTCTATAGCGCACGGTTCTAGGGGTGGCCACAGGTTTTGGGCATGCTATGGGCAGAAAATCATCCAATATATGCGAGGGAGGCTAGGTAGTAGCTTTGTATGGTACGTTTTGGTGGGCGAGGCCATTTGGGAGGTCAAGCAGGCAAAACAGCGTGAATGAGGCATTTTTAGGCCAAATCAGTGTGTTATAGCCCACTGTTCCTAGGGTGGGCCTAGGGTCTGAGAGTGCTTTGGTCAAAAATTGATTAGGGCATGCAAGAGAGGTTGTAGAGTAGAATATTATGGTCCATTTATTTGGGAGGGGCCATTTGGTTGATGAAACAAATGAAACAATGCGAATGGGGCATTTTTCGGCAAAATTAGTGTGTCGTAGCCCTTGATTTTGGGATTGGGACAAGGATCCGGGCGTTCTGTGGGTAAAAGATAAATTGGGGCATACCAGGGATGATGAGGAGCGACCAAATATGGTACCTTCAGATGTCAGCGCTATTTGGGTGGTCATACAAGTGAAATAGCAGTAATGGGGCATTTTTCGAGAAAAATTTATGTGCTATAGCTTAGGATTCTGGAGGTTGGCCTGGGTTACAGGTGTGTTGTGCATCAAAAATTAATCGAGGAATGACAGGGAGATTATGGAGAAGCCTAATATGTTCCATAGGGTAGGTGGGGCTATTTGGGTGGTCAAACGGGTAAAACGGCGTGAATGGAGCATTTTTAGGCCATTGTTGTGCAATAGCCCACAATTCTTGTAGTGGGCCCGGGGTCCGTAATACAGTGGGTCAAAACTTGACTAGGGTATACCAAGAAGGCCGGGGAGTGGCCCAGTATGGTCTATTTTAGTAGATGGGGCCATTTAACTAGTCAAACATGTGAAACAGTTCAAACGAGACATTCTCGGGCTAAATCGGTATGCTATAGGACACAATTTTGGTTTTGGGACTGGGGTATGGCATATTGTGGGCGAAAAACTAACTAGGGCATGCCAGAGAGGCTCGAGAGAAGCCTAGTGTTGTCTATTTATGTGGGCGATGCCATTTGGGTGGTCACACGGGCGAAAAGACGTGAATGGGGAATTTTTAGGATAAATTGATATGCGATAGCCCACGATTCCAGAGGTGGGCCTAGGGTCCGGGCGTGTTGTTGGCCAAAAATCAACTGAGGTATTCTAGGGCAGTTGGATGATGTGTGAGCCCATGCTAACATATTTGAAGCTTTTAACTCTAAATAATTGCAAAGTCTTGAGCAACTTTAGTCGTTTTTGATTAGTTTACTTTGGTTTTGAAGTAGAAGTAGAGAAAAAAGAGAACCACAAATAAAGGAAGCAAAAAACATGCAATTGGAAGAAAATAAAAAGCTAAGTGTGGATGACGACATCCATGACACGTCGCCCGGTGATAGGCTGTCAAGGATGCCGTCAAACTTAAACAGAAGATGGGAGTTGCAGAAAGTTTTGTGACGACCTTCATGACATGCCGTCAAGATCCGATTGGCTATCACTGTCATCGTCAAACTTAGGCAACAGAAGGTGAATTTGCAGAGAAGCTGACGACGGTCGTGACAGGCCATCAAAATCATGATAGGCCATCACAATTGTCGTCATCTATTTGGAAGAAAATCTGAAACTTTAATCTTATTTCCTTATTTAAGGTTAACTATTTAAAGCCTTGTTTTAGGGTTTTTCTATTATCCATCAATTAATTGACATATCCTACAATATACAATCTTTCTCTCTCTCTATCTAAGACAAATATTTTGGTGGTTTGCCTTGTGATTCAATTGAAAGAACACTTTTGATTTCCTTCATTATTGTAAGTTAATCCTTTCAGTTATGAAATCAAATTGTGTACTTATTTCTTGTATCATGAGTGGCTAAACACCTTTAACCTGGATTATGGGATCTAGGGTTAGGTCATGATAAGGTATTAAATACTCAAGGTTTAATAGGTGTAGGATTTCTTGATAATTCTGAGATTATAATTTACGTTTGTTGGTTGAAAATAATAGGTGTAATTACTTTGGTTTGCTTGAGAAAGAAATCATAAACAGTAGGAAGTGAATTATCAATAGGGATTTGGAAAGGCTTCGTTCAATAATCAGCACTGTAACAAGGTTGATTAACCTGAGGTAAAATCTGGACAGTCAGTAGTGATTCCTTAAGTCTGAGAGTATTAGGAAATTAGATGCTTAAATAGGTCGAGAGATATTTGAGCATATCATTGATAAAGATAACTTGTCATCCTAACCACCGTGAGAATCTTGAGTAAATTTTAGCATCTGTCATATACCGTAAGCCCTGGTGAACATAATTCTGGTTATTTCTATAAGCTCTTGATTACAAACACTAATTAAAATGACCGAAAATTACTTGTTAACCTAAACACCCTCATTTTTTCTTTCAATGTCAGTTGTTTGAATTTAACTTGTAGCTATAGTTTCAAATTAGTATAATCGCCACTCTTATTGTTCCCTATGGATTCAACCCCGACTCCAAAGTTGGGTAAATATATTGACGACAATCGCCTTGCACTAAATTGTGGTATAAGTTGATCGTTATCAAAAATGGCGCCGTTGCCGGGGAACAATTTGGTGTATTGAGTTGGTTTGAAATTTTAGCCTACTTGATTGAATTCAAACTTGTAAATATATGTTTTTAGTTTTATTTTATTTCTTGTGTTAGGTAGATTTTTATTTTAGTTTACTTATTACTATGGCATCGTGGAATGAGCATGAGCTTGGTGGTTGGAAATCTTATCTTGATGATCCATGTCCATATTGTGATGAACCTCACTTTTGGCAAGCCTGTAGATATGCTCCCCGGAGTAAGATGTGTGCACCATCTCCATCCTATCGAGAGTATGATTGTTCTGTATGTGGTGGTCAAGATGGACATTGGAGTGATTGCCCAAATACGCCCTTCCCCCAGTTTGCTAACCTAAATTCTAGTTTTTTTATGATTTTGATAGGTCTTATAGTTAAGAACAGGAAGAACGAAGCACTGGAAAGAGTGGCATTTAAGCTATGCTCCAACTAATATTGGATCTGTGGACACAACGAATGATATCATACATGATTTGTATCAAAACATAAGGGAAATTAACGAGGAAAAAAGAATGATTGAGGATATAGATATAGCGTTCAAGCATTCAAAGCACTTTTCCACATTATGTTTCGATGATATCTTGTCTGTGGAATCATTTAACATAATGGACGAGTGTGAAGATTAGGAACAAGAATCCTATATCGATGTTGTGCTTGATATTGATCAACCCTCGATGATTTCCCAACCAACCGAACTAACCATGAGGGATGATGCCAAGATTAGGGAAATGGTGCTAGAGGCAAAAGAAGAAACCAAGCAAATCTCTTCTCAAGACTCTAGCCAATTTGGTGTAAGGATGCCCAGAAGGATGCAACTCCAAAAATAAGGAGAAAACCTCATTCGAATCATTTTTCAACATTGTGCTTGGTGGATGAGATGAAAGTCCACCTACCCAAGCAAATAAGGTATTTTGAGAATGAGGAACATAATCCTTATATTTTTGAGTTTGGCATGCAAAATGAGCAAAATAAAGCCCCCACTTGAAGTTAGGAAAGAGATTCAAGTCAGCAAAGTGGCGAGATAAAGGAAGTGTCATTGTATCCTCACATTTGCCCAATGCACCTAGAAGATGTATTGATTAAAAGTTGGGTCGACGTTTTAAATCCTCCAAGTGGAGACGTAAATAATTACCAACAATGTATCTTGACAAAGTCTGAGTAGTCAAGATAACTGAGTCGTGTCGGGACACTAAATTAGGCGTTGCTTGGGAGGCAACCCAAGGTATTTTGTTGTTTGTATTCATATTATGTGATTGGCATTAGATCTTTGCACCTGTGGTGCCATAGGTATGTTTCTAACTGTCTTGTTTTGGTTTGACGTATTGGAAACAATGCATGATTATAAGTTGAGGGTGGGACTACTTGCGGGTGTTGATGTCCTCTTGGGGTTTTTATTGCCATGCCTCCTTTCCTCGGAATCTTGTTCCTAGTAGAGACGGCATGTTTAGGTGTATTTTGTTTTGTTTTGTGATGTTGTGTGTTTAAATAGGAGAAAAATAAGTACCCAGGGAAGTTGAGATATTTTTGTTGATTCAGGAAAAAATGACATATACCTCTCCATAGTCTAATTTTATAACTGTGTGAATTGCATCCATTTGTGACCACGGTGCATCTTGTTGTGGCATTAGTTCTAGTGACATAAAAATTTTGCTAAACAAATTGCACGAACTGAATGAGTAGTAACTTGTGATATACCTGTGTTCCATATGTGTGAAAGGTTTTACTGAGTTCCCTTTGAATGCCGATGCTAGAACTTGCCTGGTTTTTCTTTCCTTGGTTATAGGATAGGGGTTAGGAAAGGATCATAGGTCATTTTTGAATTTAGTCCACTTTTAGCCTAAATGACCTTCCAAGTGCACATAATATCCCTTGATCCCTATTTTGAGCCTTAAATTCCTATTTCTTTTTGAGACACCTATCACCTTCACATTAACATTGTAATGAACCTGTTTTGGCCTGGTCCTCCTTGGATACTGTGCACCTTAACTTAGGCAAATGGCCTAAGTTGAGGGTGGCTATCATAGGGGTGCGTGATGTAAAATATGTATGAAGAGGGTTGAATAAAAGAAAAGAACAAAAGGCTAGGTGCGGTGAAAAAGAATAAGAAAAAGAAAACAAAATTGATTGTAAAAAAGACAGCACCTATCTTGAATATGTGTGATCACGAAAAGAGAAAAAGAGGAAAAGGTTAATAAGTGACACCCTTAAAAGGTTAGTGTAGTGTCAAGAACGCATAGTCACTATCAATGAACTTGAGTATCATACCATCCCCTAGCCTACATTACAAGCCAAGAAAAATCCCTATAGTGATCCTAGCTGACCTATCTAAAAACCTTGGTAATGAAAATAAGGGCAAGCCTATGACAGTTAGCATACAATGATTGGAACTTCATTCTGAGAGTGAGCATTTTATTTATCCCTATGTTTATATATGTGATTTCTGATGTGAGCGAAAAAGGGATCTCTTCGTTGTGAGGAAACCCAGGCTATGTTGCTAGTTGTTAACTTGTTTGGATAGTGTGATATTGGAACAGGATGGGTTGTTATTGCTGAAATTTTTTCCATGTCTTGATCGTTGTGAGTTGCATGGGTGTTTTCAATAATAGACACAGTTTCTCTTACTGTGAATGATCTTGGAGGTGGTGCATGCATTCTGAACTGATATGAGTAGTTAACTGCCAAATTGTACTTTGTATACTCTTAGTTATGTTAAGGTTGCTTGAGGACAAGCAATTGTTTAAGTTGAGGCTGTTGATGTGTGAGACCATGCTAACACATTTGAAACTTTTAACTCTAAATAATTGTAAAGTCTTGAGCAACTATAGTCATTTTACATTAGTTTACTTTGATTTTGCAGTAAAGGTAAAGAAGAAAGAGAACCACAAATAAAGGAAGCAAAAAGCATAAAATCGAAAGCAAACAAAGAGCTAATTATGGATGACAACATCCATGACACGTCATTAGCCTGGTGATAGGCTATCAAGAATGTCGTCAAACTTACACAAAAGATGGGAGTTGCAGGAAGTTTTGTGATGACCTTCATGACACGCCGTCAAGATACTGATAGGCCGTCACTTTCGTCGTCAACCTTAGGCAGCAGAAGCTGAATTTGTAGAGAAGCTGACGATGGCTGTGACAGGCCATCAAAATCATGATAGGCCATCACAATCGCTATCATCTATTCCAAAGAAAATCTGAAACTTTAATTTTATTTCCTTATTTAGGGTTAACTATTTAAAGCCTTGTTTTAGGGTTTTTCTATTATCCATCAATTAATTGACATATCCTACAATATACGATTTTTCTGTCTCTCTCTATCTAAGACAAATATTTTGTTGGTTTGCCTTGTGATTCAATTGAAAGAACACTTTTGATTTCCTTCATTATTGTAAGTTAATCCTTTCAGTTATGAAATCAAATTGTGTACTTATTTCTTGCATCATGAGTGGCTAAATACCTTTAACCTGCATTATGGGATATAGGGTTAGGTCATGATAAGGTGTTAAATATCAAGGTTAAATAGGTGTTAGGATTTCTTGATAATTCTGAGATTATAATTTATTCTGTTGGTTGCAAACAATAGGTGTACCTACTTTAGTTTGCTTGAGAAAGAAATCATAAACAGTAGGAAGTGAATTATCAACAAGGACTCGGAAAGGCTTAGTTTAATAATCAATGCTGTAACAAGGTTGATTAACCTAAGGTAAAATATAGGCAGTCAGTAGCGATTCCCTAAATCCGAGAGGATTAGGAAATTAGAAGCTTGAATAGGTCAAGTGATATTTGAGCATATCATCGATAAAGATAACTTGTCATCCTAACCACCGTGAGAATCTTGAGTAAATTTTAGCATCTGTCATGTACCGTAAGCTCTAGTGAACATAATTCTGGTTATTTCTATAAACTCTTGATTACAAACACTGATTAAAGCGACCAACAATTACTTGTTAACCGAAACACCCCCATTTGGTCTTTCCATGTCAATTGTTTGAATTTAACTTTTAGCTATAGTTTCAAATTAGTTTAATCGCCACTCACAATGTTCCATGTGGATTTGACCCTGACTCCAAAGTTGGGTAAATATATTGACGATGACCGCCTTGCACTGAATTGAGGTGTAAGTTGAGCGTTAACATTGGAGAGCGGCCTAGTGTGGTCCATTTGGATGGTGGGTCTATTTGGTTGGTCAAACGGGAAAAAAGGTGCGAATAGGGTATTTTCAAGCCAAATTGACATGTTAAAGCCCACATTTCCAGGGGTAGGCTCGGTGTACGGGCGTGCTATGGGCCAAAAATTAATTAGGGCATGCCAGGGAGGCTGGGGAGCGGCTTAGTGTGGTCCATTTCAAGGGTTGGGCCTATTTAGGTGGTCAAATGGGTAAAACGGTGAGAATTAGACATTTTTGGTCCAAATTGGTATGCTATATCCCACGGTTACCGGGTGGGCCCAGTGTTCGTGCATACTATGGGTCGAAAATCAATCGGCATGTGCCAGAGAGGCTAAAGAGCGACCTAGTACAGTCTGTTTGGCTGGGTGAGGCCATGAATTCCAGGGGGGATAGAAAGCGGCCTAGTATGGTACATTTGGGTGGGCGGGGCCATTAGATGGTTAAACAAGTAAAACACCACGAACAAGGCATTTTCAGACTAAATCAGTATGTTATAGCCCACGATTTCGATGGTGGGCTTAGGGTTTAAGCATTTTGTGGGGAGAAAATCATTCAGAGCATGCCAGGGAGGCTGGAGAGTAGAAAAATATGGTCTGTTTGGATGAGCGGTCCATATGGGTGGTCATGTAGGTGAAACGGTGTGAATGGGGCATTTTTGGACCAAATCAGTAAGCTATAGCCCATGGTTTGTGGGGTGGACCTAGGTCTAGGCGTGCTGTGGACCAAAAATGGACCGGGGCATTCTAGGAAGGCTGAAAAAAAGCCTAGTGTGATCTGTTTTGGTGGGATGGGTCATTTGGGTGGTCAAACCGGTGAAATGGTGCGAATGGGGCATTTTTGGGTTAAATTGGTTTACTATAGCCCAAAATTTTGAGGATGGCTTGCGGTTCGAGTGTACTGTAGGTTGAAAATTGATCAAGGCATGACAAAAGGCTAGGGAGCGGCCTAGTGTGGTTAGTATTTATGGACTGGGCCATTTTGTGTTCAAATGGGCAAACTGGCGCGAACAACGTATTTTTGGGCCAAATTAGTGTGCCATAGCCACGGTTCTGGGGTGGCCCTGGGGTCTGATATTCTGGTACCTTACGGAATAGTTAGCATCATTTACTTAGGAAAGTTGTATGTTTTCAAGCAACCAAAGTGTTATTTAATAAAGTTTTTAGTGCTTTCATTGAAAGGAGATAACCACAGAAGAAAACTGGAAAAAGTAGCAGAAAAGGGAGTTTGACGGTCAAAATGGTGGAACGTCAGTCTTACGATGGACCACCAGGTGGACCGCCAAGATGAACCAGAACATGGCATCCTAATGACTTGAGTGACAGATCAAATGGCAGACCGTCTGCCATGCGACGGACCACCAGATGGACCATCAATCCTTATCAAGAAACCACCTCTCAGAAGGACTTAGTGATGATCAACATGGTGGACCGTCAGTCTTACAATGGACCACCAGTGTCACCGTCAGGCCTTATCCAGAAGCTTTGATTTGGAAAAGAAAAGTGATGGACCAGATGGTGGACCGTCAACACTGCGACGGACCAATATGGACCGTCAACTTGGACATGGCTTTTCTGATTTCAAATTTTAAATTTTTTTCTACCTGTGAGCATTTAAAAACTGGAAACTAAGGTTATATCATTATCTTTTTCATTGTTGGGAGAATAAACTCTGTAACCTAGTGTTTTTTGGGAGATTGAAGCAGATTTTGGGATTTTAATCATTAAATTCTTTATTGAGGACTCAAGAACTAATTCTTGAGATTTTTGTAAGTAAACTTATATTTTATTTATGAATAAAACAAGAATCATTCATTCTTCTTTTATGGAATTTTGTGGCTAAATTCCCATAACTAGGGTTATGGGGACCTTGATGTGAAAAGTATCTGTGGGTTGTGAATCAAAAGAAGTTTTATAAACAACCTATATTGTATGAACCTTTCTCCATTTTAATGACTTTTCTTGGTTGCAAACTTGAAGAGTGAGCCCTAGAACATCACTTGTTTGAATGGAAAAGTGTTTTTGGGAAAAGAAAGAGTTCACATGAATTCTATTGGCTTTAACCTTTAGATTAATGGCTAATGCCTGAAAAGGATTTTCTTACATGAGAAATTGGTTATAATAACAATGCGTTCTTTAGCTTTGAGAAAACTAGAGGATAGTATATTCAGTTAGGTTGAGAAACTAAGGAATAAAGAATAGGATTCAACCCTTCTTGCAATTGAAGTTGCTAATTGAAACTCTCAAAAGATTCATAACCTCAGTTACTCTAGCATTTGGAATCCATATCCATGGTTTACTTAATACCTTTGAATACACTATTTCCAGAGATTTCACTAGCTGAAACACTCTTATTACAAGCAATTATTTCATAACTTACAGATCAAAACCCCCTTATTCAGGAACCTCTGATCAACAGTCCAGTAACAACTGCAATACTTAGTACCATAGTATTCCCTGTGGGATTCGACACCCAACCTTTTTGGGTTATATATTTGACAAAGACCGCTTACACTTTCTAACGAGATTTGTAATTTGGTCATATCAAATTTTGGCGCTGCTGCCGGGGAATACAGTTGTCAACTAAGTTTGTGATTGTTAATCGACCATTTGGTCAAAGATTCCTAAATTTTACTTTTTATTTGTTGTTTTTGTTTCATGTAGGTTGAGTGTCTTGCATGCTATGTACGCGAAGATCGGGTCAACCATTATTACCTATTAATCCTGAACCACATCTCATTGGCAGAATGGATGATCAACGGGACCCAGAAAGGGTAGCTGCTCAGCAGAAGTAAGCTAGATTAGCTGCCTTAGCAGCCGCTCAAGTAAACTAGCAGAATGCTGATAATGCTGGTCAGGAGTTAAGCCTAGATGATGAAGACCTGGGAAATGATGAGTTACTAAATCCAAGGTGTGCAGATGATGAAGTTGCACCAATGAACAGGAATGTCAACAGAAATCGCCAGGCTAGAATGAGATCCAAACGCCGAGCTATTCAGTTTGCTCTTGATGATGATGATGATGAGTTAGATGGGGCTGGTGCCACAGAGGCAATTATTCCTCTGCCCTTAGCACCCGGATCCAAGTTTAATATTATGATAACTATGATCCAGTTATTGCATCTAAAGGGACTGTTCGGTGGACTTGCTGGTAATGACCCGAATATGCATTTGATCAACTTCATCTCAATATGCAAGTCGTTTGACAATCTGGTTGTTGGGCAAACTGCTATTTGGCTGCAATTATTCCCACTGTCTCATTCTGGAGAAGCAACGTTATGGTTGAATAGGCTAACCACCAACTCTATTACAAATTGGAGGCAATTGAAAGATGCTTTCTTAGAAAGGTTCTTTCCGTCATCCAAGAAGGCACAGTTAAGAGATGAAATCAGTAATTTTAGGCAGCTCCCAACTGAAGCTCTTCATGAAACTTGGGAGAGGTTAAAAAAGAAGCTCAAACAGTTCCTGAATCATCAGATGACCAACATCCACCTGAAAGAGATATTATATAGGGCCTTGAATTCGGTGACTAAGCTAATGGTGGATATCCTGTGGGTGGGTCATTCATGGATCTCACTTTTCCTAAGGCGTCTAAGATGCTGGATCACATAACAAAGCAGAGTAGAGCTTGGCATACCAGGGATTCTGAGGTAGTAAGCTCTATTATATCTATTGGCATGACTACAGAGCAGAGGCAAAAAAAAGAGGAACATGACCAAGATATGGCTCATATGAAGACACAGATGGACCTTCTTACCAAGTATCTATTATCGGGAAAGATAGAGAAGGTTAAAGCTATTACATCATAGTGAAGATCTGACTCTAATTCTAAGAAGAAAGCAAATTATTTGAACAATCAGGAGGGTTTCTGAGGTAGTGGCCAAGGAAACCAAGTTCGGAACTACAATGAAGAATCTGGATACAAAGACCGAGACTAAGTAAATTAGAAGAATAAGAATAACAGGAGTGGTTTATATGTTTCTTCTGGAAATCATGAGGCTGGTGCATCTAACTCTGGGAAGATGTCCATGGATGACATGATGGCTAAAATATTGAAGGGAGTAGAGGAAACTAACACGAGAGTAGCCGCAGTAAAAAATAATTTGTCATTAATGAATCAATTGGTTGATTTGCATTCCACTTTAATAAAATAATTAGAGCAGTAAATGAGTCAACTGTCTGTGGCATTTAATCAAAAAAAGGTTGGCACTCTACCAAGTGACACAGTGCAAAATCCAATGAAGGATGGGTCATGTATGGCAATTACCACCAGGAGTGGTAAGGTGTTGGCAAACCCATCTATGGGTAATCCTATGGTTAATAGTATAGCAGAGAGTGTTAATGAAGTAGATTGTGATCATCCCATAGAAGCTGAAAACCTTGATGAGATTATTCATGATGCTACACCCAACTGTCAGCAGTCTGATGATTTTGAAGAAGAGAAAAACAAGGAAAAAGAAGTGGTGGAGAAAACTCTCCCAAAACCACCACTCTCTTTCCTTAGAGACTAAAAAAGAAGGTTGATGACACAAAGTTCAGTAAATTCATGGCCATACTGAAGCATCTGACTATAAATGTGCCTTTGGTAGAGGCATTGGAGCAAATGCCAGGGTATGCCAAATTTATGAAGGACCTTTTGACAAAGAAAAGAGCAGCAAGATATGAACCGATGGATAATTTCCATCATTGCAGTGCGATTTCCACAAGGTCCTTAGTACAGAAGAAGGCAGATCTGGGAGCTTTCACTATTCCTTGCACGGTTGGGTCTTTGGATTTTGCTAAGGCTTTATATGATCTGGGGGCTAGCATTAATCTGATACCATTAGCCATTTATAAAAATCTAGGTTTGGGAGATCCTAAACCAACCAATATGCGGCTTGTGAAGTTGTCCTCAACCATATCAGAGAAGATGTATTGGTAAAGGTGGATACCTTCATCTTTCCTATGAATTTCATCATTTTGGATTGCGAGGTGGACTTCAAGGTGTCCATAATCTTGGGTTGACCTTTTCTCATAACCAGAAGTGTGCTAATTGATTTGTGAGCTAATGAGCTCTTATTTCAGAAATGATGAAATGGTACATTTTGATGTATACAAATCAATGAAGCAGCATAAAGAAATGAGTGTGTTCTCCATAGTTGATGTATATTATGAGGACGAGCAGAAAGTATCTATAGAAGATTAGCTTGCTGTTGAGCCATTAGCTATTGTGCTTATGAATTTTGATCATGAGAATATTGAGTACGAAGAAACTGTCTGTGCTTTGATAGGAATGGGTTCGTACTCTTATGCCCCTAAGAATCTTGATCTTGACCTTAAGAATCGACCTTTACCACCGGAGAAACCATCCATTGAAGAGCCACCGGTGTTACAATTGAAAGATTTACCCAGTCATTTGATGTATGTGTTCTTGGATAATGGAAATACACTGCTGGTTATTATTGCTACTGATCTGGGTGAACAACAGGTGGAAGCTCTCATCTCTGTTCTTAAGAGGTATAAGAAATCTATTGGTTGGACTATTGCAGATATCATTGGTATCCCTCCTGGCATATGTATGCATAAGATTCAGCTAGTGGAATATTATGTGACTACTATTAAGCATCAGCATCACCTGAACCCACCTATGCAAGAGGTGGTGAAGAAATAAATCATCAAGTGGTTAGATGCAGGGGTGGTGTATCCGATATCAGACAGTAAGTGGGTGAGTCCTATAAAGTGCATGCCAAAAAAGGGGGTATGACAGTAGTATCCAATGAGAAGAACGAATTGATCCCACTCAGGCCTGTTACTGGGTGGAGGGTATGTATGGATTACTAAAAGCTCAACTCGTGGACATTAAAGGATCATTTTCTAATGCCATTCATGGATCAGATGCTTGATCGATTGGCAGGAAGGGGTTGGTACTGCTTCTTGGATGGTTATTCGGGGTATAACTAGATCTCCATTGCTCCTGAAGATTAGGACAAGACGACATTCACATAACCATATGGCACATTTGCTTTTAAAAGGATGCCTTTTGATTTGTGCAATGCACCAGCCACTTTCCAGAGGTGCATGATGTCGATCTTCTCTGATATGGTTGAGGACACCTTGGAGGTGTTCATGGATTACTTCTTATTTGTTGGAGATTCTTTTGATTTGTGCTTGCTGAATCTAAGTCAACCATTATAGCGGTGTGAAAAGTTTAATCTGGTCCTTAACTGGGAAAAATTTCACTTTATGGTGAAGGAAGGCATTATTCTCGGTCATAAAATTTCTACGAAAGGTATTGAGGTGGATAGGGCTAAGGTTGAGGTCATTGAGAAATTACCTCCCCCTATCTCAGTAAAAGGGGTGTGTAGCTTTCTTGGCCATGCAGGATTCTATCGCAGATTTATAAAAGATTTCTCAAAGGTTGCAAACCCATTATGTAAACTTCTTGAAAAGGAGGCCAAGTTTTCTTTTGATGATGACTGTAGACAGGTGTTCGAATACATTAAGCTAAAATTAGTGGAGGCTCCAGTTATGATTACTCCTGACTGGACAAAGCCGTTTGAACTAATGTGTGATGCTAGCGGGGTGGTGCTTGGAGCTGTGTTGGGGAAGAAGAAGGATAAATTATTTTATCCAATCTATTATGCCAGCAAGTCCCTGAATGGAGCTCAAAAGAAATACACTGTCACTGAACAGGAGCTCCTGGCTGTAGTCTACACTTTTGAGAAATGTAGAGCATATTTGTTAGGGACCAAGGTGGTGGTCCACACGGATCATGTTGCTCTGAGGTATTTAATGGTGCAGACAGATGCGAAGCCAAGATTGATCCGGTGGGTATTATTGCTTCAAGAATTCAACTTCGAGGTCAAGGATCGTAAGGGATGTGAAAATCAGGTGTCAAATCATTTATCCATACTTGAATGAGAACAAGAAATCAAAGACAAGTTAGATATTGATGATTCCTTTCTGGATGAGAAGATACTGCTGCGAAGCTCGAGAAAATACAGTGGTATGCTGATTTTGCAAACTATGTGGTAAGTGAGGTGATACCGAATAATCTTTCCTTTCACCAAAGGAAAAAGTTCCTTCATGATGTGACCCATTATTTCTGGGATGAGCCCTATCTTTTTCGGCAATGTGCACATGGTGTCATTAGGCGCTCTGTCCCAGATGTAGAAGTTCTGAGTATTTTGGAAGCATGCCATGCTTCACTTGTTGGTGGTCACCATACAGGTGACCGTACTGCTCAGAAAGTATTGCAGAGTTGCTACTATTGGCCTATGCTATTTAGAGATGCATATGAGTTTGTTCGTAGATGTGATCAATGTCAGAGGCAAGGATCAATCTCCAAACACCATGAGATGCCGATGTCCAAAATGATGGAAGTAGAGTTGTTTGATGCATAGGACATCGACTTCATGGGTTCGTTTGTAAGCTCATATAGGTTAAAATACATCCTAGTAACTGTGAACTATGTCTTGAAATGGGTAGAACCTGTTGCTTTGGCTGAAAATGAAGGTAAAAAAGTTGTCGCATTTCTGAAGAAGAACATATTCTCCCATTTTGGGGTACCAAGAATAATCATAAGTGATGGGGGGCCCCATTTCTGCAATAAAGTTTTTAGGGCTGCTTTAGCAAAATACGGTGTCAAGCAACATAAGGTGGAAACTCCATACCAACGACAAATTAGTGGGCAAGTGGAGGTTTCGAACAGAGAAATCAAAGACATCCTTGCTAAAATCGTGAATGCCAATAGACAAGACTGGTCACGAAAGTTGGATGATGCTCTTTGGGCATACAGAACAGCTTTTAAGAAACCAATTGGCATGTCAACATATCAGCTAGTCTATGGGAAGGCATATCATTTACCAATCGAGCTTGACCATAAGGCCTTGTGGGCTCTCAAAAGGCTGAATATGCATTGGAAGGAAGCAACAGATCTAAGATTGGAGCATCTAAATGAGATGGATGAATTCCATCTTAGGGCTTATGAAAGAGAAAACTTGTATAAAGAGAAGATGCAGAAATATCATGATCGAAGGATTGCACAGAGAGAATTCAGGAAAGGTTATTTGGTACTTCTTTTCAACTCCAGATTGAAGTTGGTTCAGGTAAGTTGAAATCTAAGTGGTCTGGTCCTTTCAAAATTAGCCAAGTCTACTCGTCTAGAGTGGTGGAGCTTGAAAATGAAGATAGAAGTGTCTTCAAGGTGAATGGATAGAGGTTGAAGCTATATACCGGTCCAACAAACTCGATAATATATATAGCCATCATTTATCTCAATGAAGTCTGAGTAATCGAGAGAACTGTGTCATGCCGCGACAATAAATCAGGCACTAGTGGAAGGCAACCCACAACATGTTGTTGTAACTATAGTTAGAGTTTGCTTTGCTTTTATTTTTAGTTTGTGCAATTTTAATGTGTTTGTGAAGTGTGCAGGACAAGAAATGCTGTGAAAAGGAAAAGAGGGATACAAGTGAGCTACTGGAACAAAGTGACGGATGACTTGATGGACCACCAGTCATCTGATGGACCGCCACTTTTAACCGTTATGAAAATAGCAATAATCTCAGTCACTGGATAAGTCATGACAAACAAAGTGGTTGACCATCAAACTTTTGGTAGAACATCCCATAAACCGTCAATATTATCATGAGTAACCTATGTTCTGGATAGATATGACGGTAATACTGATAGACCGTTACTTTCTTGGTGGATCGTTAAGTTGACCACCAGTAAACAAAATTCAATTAACTCTGGTAAGACTTGACGATCACAGTGGTAGACCATCATTCTGTGATGGACCGTCACTAACACCATCAAGTTAACCCTAATTGTGAGATGGGTCAGGTTAGGTCGGTTCCTATTTCAAATGCTCTGAATTTAACCTAATTGAATTTAAAGAGGAGAATTTAAGCGGGTTCATTCACTGTAACTGTGCCATGACCTTTAGTTGTCCCTCTTCTTTAAGATTCAAAGAACTTGAAGAAGTAATCCCATTTGAGGATCCCCATCTTATCCATTTGTGACTTATTTAAACTAACTCATTACTTTCTTCTCTCCATTACAAACCATAGAGTAACATAGGTGCTAGAAATTTTAAGTAGTTTTATATCTGAAGTCTCAAGCAAGTAGAGTACTGCAACATCAAGGTATGCGCATCTCTCTAACTCTTACTTCGTAGTTAACTTTTTAGGTGAGTTCTAAGATGGATTAATCTTTTCAAATGAGTTTATAAATGCTTTCATAGTGGCTTTAATGATGTGTATGGCTTGAAAATAGATCTTCTATGTTGTTCGATTTAAAAAATGGTCGAACCCAGAATTGTGGCTGAAGACGAAAGTGCGACAGTCAAACTGGTGGACCATCAACTTTGTGATGGACCACCAAGTTGACCATCAGAGGACTCAAGATTTTATGGAACACTGCTTAAGGGCTGACGACAGAGTTGGTGGACCGTCCCACTACTGATGGACCATCAAATCTACTGTCAGACCATATTATGCACTATTTTGATTGTGTTTAAGTTTAGAACTCATTTCTTAATCTGTTTTTAGGTGATATGGCTCCTAAACTTCCACAAACCAGGGGAGAAAAATATCAATAAGGTAGAAATGTATCCGCACCGGCCTATAATACTAGGCAAATTGAAAGAGAAGCTATCATAATCCCCCAGTTTGAGAAGGGGAGTAAGAATAGCATCAGTTACACTGATTCAAGTCCGGATGAAGCAACAGTTGCTTTAACCCAACCATTACCCGTAGAAGGTGAAGCTGAAATGGCTAATGTGGGGGACCAAATGGAAGCTTCTAATGCAAAAACTAAATAGGAGGGTAATAATGTTATCAGGAGGAAAGATCCCCAGATTTGAGATGCTATTAGGTGGCAAATAGAGGGATCACACAAAGAGTTCTATGACAGGTTGACACCCACAGCCTGAGGGATTAGAAAGTCGTTCATAGAAGAACATCAGATTATGACAATAGAGCTTCATGAATATCCAGAATTAGAGCACCGATTCAATGATTATGGATTGGCATGGATGATCAAACCACCAGGAGAGTACCAACCAAACTAGGTAAGTGAATTCTTCATAAATTATATTTTTTTGGTGAAAGCAGAATGCCTATAGGGGACTCCAATTCCAAATAGACCAAACTGGGAATATTTCCCAGTTTGAAGAGTTACTGTTGATATCTCATCCCGAACAATCAACAGGATATTGTTCAGACCAGGATATAAAGCTCCACCAGCTGTCCTTGATTTTGAGTTTAGAATGAGAAATGCTTCCAGTCAGAGATATTGGGCAGCATTTTTAACAACTGATAATGGAAATCCTTCCTGGTTGACAAAATCCAAAAAACATATTGCAAAATTCACTCTTAGTTTCAAGGCTAAATTCTGGTGGGCTGTTGTTTTATTGAGGTTAATACCGACAAAAGGAGATCGGAACTTGGATCATCACCGAGCTGTGGTAGTAGCTAGTTTGATTTTAGGGCTAGAAATTAATTTTGGCCAGCTAATTTCAGATGAGATGTTTGTAAGGGCACATAAACTGACCACTTCTATACCATTCCCATGTTTAATCACGGCATTATGCAAACAAGATGGTGTGCCACTGATCCAAAGCGTTGATAATAAAGTATAAGCTACTCATAGATAGAACATTGAGAAGTCCAAGGATGATTCAAAATTCGAGATTTGAGTTACCAAGCCTTCAGCATATCAATCTCAGTCTACTCCTGCCCCTGATGCTCCAGATATGGATGAAGGTATGCCTCTACCTATCACCATATATGTACCACCTGACTATATGCCTTAGTCTACGTCTGCAGGGTCAGGTTTTACACAGTCTGTTGGGGGAGCAGAATTTACTGAATACAGGTTCAACCCAAAAAACTTTGTCAAGGTGGTGAGGAACCAAAAGAAGTTTCAGAAACAATTGGAAAAGTAGGTTGGAGACTTCAAGCCTTTTATGGATGAAATTGTAGAAGAAGCAGTCAGACCATTTAAAACTTTTCAGGTTAGGATGGACAACATGGATGCCTACATCAACAAAAAGCTTAATTCATTGTCCCTGACCTTGCAAAGTTTATGGCAGAGTTTGAGCAGGCAAAGGCTGACATAGTTGAGCTAAAAGGGAAACAATTACAGCAGCCTGCGGTTGACCTAGTTTTAGAGGTAAGTGATGATAAAAACATCATTCTGGATTTGATGGGCAAACATGTGAAGGACAAAGGCAAAAATAAAATGAGTGAAGAAGAAGCAAGAAAAGAAGAAACAAAGAGAATAAAAGAAGCAATGTCACCAGAGGAACTAGAATAGCACAACATGATGAGAGCTATTAAGAAGTCAAAGGAAAAAGCTGACAAGAAGAAAAGAGAAGTAGAAAATACAGCAGTAGGAGTCTCTACTAGTGTTTCTCCAGAGAGGGGACAAAGCGCAAGTTCAATACAATAGGCGATCCCTCAAACTGTAGAGGGTGAGGTTGTGAGTAGTCTTACCATCATAGGGGACAACATTGTACCAGGTGAGGACGAAGAGGCCTCACCATACTTGACAGATACCTTAGAGGAGTAAGAGATCAAGTAAATATCCTAATACTCAGTTATGGTAATTTATTACTTTGAGGATAATGCATATATTTTTGTGTGGGGGTGGGGTATATTTATACCATGGTTGGATGTGTTATCGATATTCTGAATCCAATCATGTTCCATCTAGTAGAAATGGCATGTCTAGGTTGTTTTTATTATTGTATTTCAATTCTATAAGTTGTGATGTAAATACATGTGTTTAATGTTTAGTGATCATCTATGAATGTTTTTGTTTCAGTACTTTATTGTAAATATAGATTATGGATGATGTTGGTATAAGACTTTGAGCAGGTGTATGTAATTGCTTACTCCATCATGTAAACATATGTATATAACTCTCAGTAATTCTGTATTTAGCATTAGTCTAGAAGAGGTGCATGAAACATGTGATGAACATTCCAAGAATTGCAAAGGAAGTTTAATTTTATTGCCTGTGGGTGTGAGGTTTTACTTGTAGTTCTTTCATAGGTTAAGACTTAGAAATTTCATGATTCATTGATACAGTCTTCTAGGGGAGTCATTAGGATAGGACAACAGGCCTCCTTGTACTCTGATCCCATATAGCCTAAATAAAAAACCCTGCCAGAAAGATTATCCCTTTTGAACCCATCTTGTGCCGTTAAAACCTGTTTTAAAATCCTATCACTGTTAGTTACTCTCCATAGGGATTCAACATTCAGCTCTAGCCTTGGCTAAATACTAAGCATTGTACATTTCAACTTAGACAAAGTATCTAAGTTATGGGTGGCTAATGTCAAAAAATGAAAGAGACAAATGGAAAGTAAGTTAGAATCTAATTAGAGAAAATTATCCACTGGCTGCATCAGCATGAGTTGAGGGTTTCTAAAAAAAAGGGAGATGTATGCTAAAATAGCAAATTAAGGTTGAAAAGATGCTAGGTCAAGGAGAGTTAAGTTTCAATGAGTCACTTTACCCAAAATCATACCTCACCTAACTCGAAACCTTATTGTAAGCCTTGAAAAGACCTGTTTGATCCTAGTGAGTCAACCTTAAGGAAGTGTCGTATGGCTAGGGAAAGCCTATGGGTACTTAGACTATGGTTGTAACTTCTTTGTGAGTGTGAGAGGTAGACTGTGTCCACATCATATAATGAGTGGTGGATTTCATTGTTGTGAGGGCAACTGAAGTTTCACTAAACTTTGCTGTTGTCTGTAAAATGTAACATTCATGCTTGTGGACTGAACTATGATCAATGCTGGGTGTGGATCCTGATGTGTTAAATGCATGTGATTGAACTGATGAGTGAATAGTTGTATCAAAATGTTTCAATGGTTGGTTGCATGTCATTTTATTGTTCATGTGTGAAATTAGGTACAGAGTTGCTTGAGGACATGCATTTATCTTAAGTTGACGGTGTTGATGTTCCGGTACCTTATAGAACAGTTAGCATCATTTACTTAGGAAAGTTATATGTTTTCAAGCAACCAAAGTATTATTTGATAAAGTTTTTATTCCTTTCAGTGAAAGCAGATAACCACAAAAGAAAACTGGAAAAAGTGGCAGAAAAGGGAGTTTGACGGTCAAAATAGTGGACCGTTAGTCTTTTGATGGACCACCAGGTGGACCTTCAAGATGAACCAGAACATGGCATCCTAATGACTTGAGTGACGGACTAAATGGAAAACCGTCAGCCATGCGACGGACCAAATGGCAGACCGTCAGCCATGCGATGGACCACCAGATGGACCATCAATCCTTATCTAGAAACCACCTCTCAGAAAAACTTAGTGATGATTAATATGGTGGATCGTCAGTCTTATGATGTACCACCAGTGTCATCGTCAGGCCTTATCCAAAAGCTGTAATTTGGAAGAGATAAGTGACGGACCAGATGGTGGACCATCAACACTGTGATGGACCACCATATGGACTGTCAACTTGGACGCGGATTTTCTGATTTCAAATTTTAAATTTTTATTCTACCTGGGAGCATTTAAAAACCAAAAACTAGGGTTATATCATTATCTTTTTTATCGTCGGGAGAATAAACTCTGTAACCTAGTGGTTTTTGGAAGATTGAAGCAGATTTTGGGATTTTAATCATTAAATTCTTTATTGAGGACTCAAGAACTAATTCTTGA
>NC_061117.1:10090899-10180666 GCF_002878395.1 Capsicum annuum
GTTCCATAGGCTAAAGGTTGATTGGGGCATGCCAGGGAGGCTGAAAAGCAGCCTAGTGTCATTTATTTGGGTGGATGGGGCCATTTGGGTGGTCAAACGGGCAAAACGATGCGAATGGGGCATTTTTAAGCTAAATTGGTGTGCTATATCCCATGGTTCTTGGGGTGGGCCCAGGGTTTAGGCCTCTTGAAGGTTGTAAATTGATCGAGGCATGCCAAGGAGGATGGGAAGCATCCTAGTGTGGTTCGTTTGATTGGGCGGAGCCATTTGTGTGGTCAAATGGGAGAAACGGCACGAACAGGGCATTTTTGGGCCAGATCGATGTGCTAAAGCCCACGGTTCTGGGCATGGGCCAGGGTTCCGAGCATGTTGTGGGCCAAAAATCAATCTAGGCATGCCAGGGAGCCTATAGAGCATCCTATTGTGGTTCATTTGGGTGGTGGGGATATTTGGCAGGTCAAACGGGCAAAAAGACGTGAGTAGAGTATTTTTAGGACAAATCGATGTGCTATAGCCCATGGTTTTGGGGTAGACCTAGGGTTCAAGCATACTATAGGCCAAAAATTAATCGGGGCATGCCAGGAAAGTTGGTTTGGGCGTACTGTGGGAAATTTGGGTGGTCAAATGAGCATAACTACAAGAACAGGGCATTTTTTAGCCAAATCGGTACGCGATATCTCACGACTACAGAGATAGGATCTGGGTTCGAGCATACTGTGGGCAAAAAATTGATCAGTGCATGCTAGGGGGGCTGAGGAGCGCCTAATGTGGTCTATTTGGTTGGATGGGTCCATGCATGATATGGAGACTGTTATGTGGCCTACAGTGGTCCATCTGGGTGGGCAGGTCCATTTGGGTGGTTAAACTAGAAAAACAATGCGAACGGGGGATTTTTAGGCCAAATCGGTGTGCTATAGCCCACAGCTCTGGGGTGGGCTCAAGTTCGGTGTGCTATCGGTAAAAAATTGATCAGGTCATACCATAGAGGCTAAGAAGTTGCCTTGTATGGTCTGTTTGGGTAGGCATGGCTATTTGGGTTTTCAAATTAGCAAAACGGCGCGAACAGAGCATTTTTGGGCAAAATTGGTGTTCTATAGCCCACAGTTCTAAGGGTGGCCCAGGGTTCGTGTTTACTGTGGGATAAAAATTGATTGGGGCATTCCAAGGAGGCTAGGGAGAGTCCTAGTGTTTTCTATTTGGGTGGGTGGGGAACTTAGGTGGTCAAACGGGCAAAATAATGCCAACATGGCATTTTCGGGCCAAATCGGTATGCTAAAGCCCATAGTTTTGGGATTAGGCTCCAGATTTGGGCGTACGGTGGGCCAAAACTTAACGAAGGAATGCCAAGGATATTGGGTAGCAGCCTAGTGTGGTCTATTTGGGTGGACGAGGCCATTTGGGTGGTCAAACGGGCAAAACAGCACGAACGAAGCATTTTCAGGATAAATCGGTATGTTATGGCCTACAGTTCAGAGGGTAGGCCTGGGTCTAGGCGTGCTGTTAGCCAAGAATAAACTGAGGCATGTCAGATAGGCTGAGGAGCATCAAAGTATGGTTTGTTTATGTGGGAGAGGCTATTTGGGTGGCCAAACAGGAGAAATAACGCAAATAAAGCAATTTTAGGCCAAATCGGTGAGCTATACCCCACGGCTCTGAGGGTGGGCCTAGGTTCGGGTATGTCATTGGTTAAAAATTGATTGAATATGTGAGGGATGTTGGTGAGTGGCATAGAGTAGTCCTTTTAGGTGGGCGGAGCCATTTGGGCGGTCAAACTGGTGAAACGGCGCGAACAGGGCATTTTTGGACCAAATCAGTGTGCTCCACCACACGATTTTAGGGGTGAGCTCAGGTCCAGAGTTATCTCATCTAAAAATTAACTAGGGCATGTCAGGGAGAATGGAGAAAGGCCTAGTATGGTCCATCTGGGTAGGCGAGGCTATTTGGGTCGTCAAATACGCAAAATGACACAAACAGGGGATTTTTTGGATAAATCAGTGTGCTATACCACGGTTCTGGGGGTGGTCTTGAGGTCTGGGTGTACTGTGGGTTGAGAATAAATTGGGGTATATTAGGAAGGCTGAGGAGTAGACTAGTGTGGTCAGTTTGGGTGGACGGGGCTATTTGAGTGATCAAACACATGTAACGGCGTGAATAGGGTATTTTTGGGTTAAATCTGTGAGTTATAGCCCACGATTCTGTGGGTGTGCCCAAATTTCGGGTGTACTGTTGGCCAAAAATCGATTAGGGTGTGCAAGGACGGTTAGAGAGCAGGCTAGTATGGTCCGTTTGGGAGGATGGGGCTATTTATCTAGTAAAACAGGTAAAACGATGCATTTTCAGGAAAAATCGGTGTGCAATAGCCCACAGTTCAGGTGGTAGGCTCGGGGTCCGGCGTGTTGTGGGTCAAAAATTAACTGGGGCATACCAGGGAGCCTGGGGACCGGGCTAGTGTTATCTATTTGGGTGGCCAGGGCCCTTTGGGTGGTCAAATTGGCGAAACGGCACGAACAGACCATTTTTGGAATAAATCGGTGTGCTATAGTAGACTTTTCTGTGGGTAGGCCCGAGGTCCGAGCGTGTTGTGGGAAAAAAATCAATTGAGGCATGCTATAGAGGCTGGAGAGTAGCTTAGTATGGTCTATTTGGGTGGTCGGGTCCATTTGGATGGTCAAAGGGGTGCCACGGTGCAAATGGAGTATTTTTGGCCCAAATTGGGGTGCTATAGCCCATGTTTCCAGTGGTGGGCCCGGGGTCTAGGTGTTTTTTATGCTAAAATTTGACTCCAGCATGATAGAGAGGATGGGGAGAAACCTAGTATAGTCCATTTGGTTTGGCGGGGCCATTTGGTGGTCAAATGGGCTAAATGGCATGAACAGGACATTTTTGGGCCATATCTGTGTGTTATAGCCCACAGTTCCTATGGTGGTCTCGGGTTTTGAGCGTTCTATGGGTCTAAAACTGATTGAGGCCTACCATAGAGGCTGAAGAGCGACCTAATATGGTATTTTTAGGTGGGCAGAGTCAGTTGGGTGGTTAAACGGGTAAAACAGCATGAACGGGGCATTTTTGGGCCAAATCTGTGTGTTGTAGCCTGCGATTCCGGTAGTGGTCCTGGGTTCCAGGTGTGATGTGGTCCAAAAATCTACTAAGGTATGCCAGGGAGGTTGGTGAGAGGCATAGCATGGTCATTTTGGATGTACAGGTCCATTTTTCTTGTTAAACACGCAAAACGGCATGAACGAAGCATTTTCGGGCCAAATTAGTGTGTTATAGCAAATGGTTTCGGGGGTGGTCCCATGGATATGGTGTTCTGTGGGTCAAAAATAGACCGGGGCATGGCAGAAAAGCTGGGGAGAGGCCTAGTATGGTCCGATTAGGTGGTAGCGGTCATTTGGATTGTCAAACAGGCAAAATGATGTGAGCGGGACATTTTAAGAGCAAATTAGTATGCTATAGCCCATAGTTCTGAGGGTGGGCTGGGGTCCAAGCGTGCTATGGGCCAAAAATTGATCGGGGGCATGCTAGGGAGGATGGAGAGAGGCCAAGTGTGTTCTTTCTGGTGGGCGGGGCCATTTGGGTGGTCAAATATGCAAAACAGCACGAATAGGGCATTATCGGGCCAAATTGGCGTGCTATAGCCTACGCTTTCAGGGATGGGCCCAGGCTGCGGGCGTGCGGCAGGACTAAAATATACCGTGGAATGCCAACAAGGCTATGGAGAGGCCTAGAGTGATCCGTTTAGTTGGGCGGAGCCAATTGGGTGGTCAAATGGGTGAAACAATGCAATCGAGACATTTTTGAGAAAAATTAGTATGCTATAGCTTACAGTTCTTAGGGTGGGCCTATGGTTTAAGCATTTTGTGGGCCGGGAATTGACTAGGGCATGCCAAGGAGGATGAGGAGTAGCCTAGTATGGTCTTTTTGGGTAGGAAGGGCCATTTGTGTTGTAAAACGGGCAAAACAACACGAATGGGACATTTTCAGGTTAAATCGGTGTGCTAGGCTAAAAATTGACTGAGGAATTCTAGGGAAGTTGGGGAGTGATTTAGTGTCATCTGTTTTGGTGGGCAGGGCCATTTGGGTGATTAAATTGGCAAAATGGTGCAAACGGAGTATTTTCAGGCAAAATTGATGTGCTATAATCGATGGTTGTGGGGGTGGGCCCAGGATCTGAGTGTACTGTGGATCGAATATCATCTAGGGTATTCCATAGAGGATGGGGAGTGGCCTGGTGTTGTCCGTTTAAGTGGGCGGTGCTATTTTTGAGGTCAAACGAGCGAATTGGCAAGAACGATCAATTTTTGGGCCAAATCAGTGTGCTATAGCCAACGGTTCCAGTGGTGGGCCTGGGGTAAGGTCGTGTTGTGAGTTGAAAATTGATTGGGGATTGCCAAGGAGTTTGTAAAGCGGTCGAGTGTGGTGCGTTTGGTAGGGTCGGACCATTTGTTGGTCAAAAGGACAAAACAATGCAAATAGGGCATTTTCGTGCCAAATAAATGTGTTATAGCCAACAATTGCAGGGGTGGGCCTAGGGTACGAGCATTTTATGGGTCAAAAATTGAATAGATCATGTTAGGGAGGTAGGGGAGCTTCCTAGTGTGGTCGTTTTAGTGGATGGGGCCATTTGGATTGTTAAATGAGCGAAATGGTGCGATCAGGGCATTTTTGTGCTAAATCGATGTGCTATAGTCAACAGTTTTTGTGGTGGGCTATGGTTCTAGGTGTACTGTGGATGAAAATGGATCAAGGTAATTCAGGGGTTTAGAGAGCGACCTATTATGGTTTATTTGGGTAGGGGGGCCATTTGGATGGTCAAACGAGCGAAGTAGAACATTTTTTGGCCTAATCAATGTGTTATAGCCTACGGTTTAGGGGGTGGGCCAAGGGTTCGGGCGTGTTGTGGGTTGAAAATACATTGAGGCATAAAAGGGAGGCTAGGGAGCGAACTAGTATGGTCCATTTGGAAGGGCCGAGCCATTTGGCTGGTCTAACGGGAGTAACAATGTAAATAGGGCATTTTTGAGCCAAATCGATGTTCTATAACCCTACAATTTTGGGGGTGGGCCCGGGTTCAACGTGTTGTGGGTCAAAAATTGATGGAGGCATGCTAGGGAGGTTGGAGGGCAGCCTAGTATTATCTAATTAGATGGGCGGGTTCATTTGGGTGGTCAAATGGGCAAAACGGTGCAATTGGTCTGTTATAGCCTACGATTTAGGGGATGGGCCAAGGGTCTGAATGTACTGTAGGCTGAAAATTGATTAGGACATGAAAGGGAGGCTAGGGAGTGTACTATTATGGTCCGTTTGGTTGGGTGAGGCCATTTGGGTGGTCAAACAGGCAAAACGATGCAAATAAGGCATTTTTGGGCCAAATCAGTGTTCTATAACCCTATGGTTCCGAGAGTGGGCCTGGGGTT
The DNA here is from genome assembly GCF_002878395.1 of Capsicum annuum. Taxonomy (NCBI): domain Eukaryota; kingdom Viridiplantae; phylum Streptophyta; class Magnoliopsida; order Solanales; family Solanaceae; genus Capsicum; species Capsicum annuum. The sequence goes on from NC_061117.1 coordinate 10,096,317, forward strand.
CGGCGTGTTGTGGGTTATAAATCATTAGAGGCATGCCAGGGAGTCTAGAAAGCAACCTAGTATGGTTCATTTGGATGGGATGGGCCATTTGGGTGGTCAAACAGGCAAAATAGCAAAAATGGCCATTTTTTGGCTAAATCGGTGTGTGATAGCCCACTGTTTTAGAGGTGGGCTCGGGGTCCGGGCGTGTTGTGGGCTAAAAATTGATCGGGGCATATAAGGGAGGCTGGGGAGAAGCTTAGTATGGTTCGTTTAGGTGGGCTGGGCCATTTGGGTGGTCAAACAGGCAATCCTGAGTGAATGGGGTATTTTTGGGCTAAATTGGTGTGTTATAGTCCACGGTTCTGGGGATGAACCCAGGATTCGGGCGCGCTGTGGGTCAAAAATTGAATGAATCATGCTATAGAGGATGAGTAGTAGCCTAGTATGGTTCGTTTGGGTGGGCGAGGCTATTTGTATGGTTAAACGGGCGAAAAGGCCCGAACGAGTTATTTTTGGAATGAATTCGCGTGCTATAGCTAACGGTTCCAAAGGCTGGCCTAGGGTTCGGGTATGCTGTGGGCCAAACCTCGATTGGGCAATGTCAGAAAATCTTTGGAGCAGCCTAGTATAGTCCGTTTGGGTGGGTGGGCTAATTTGGATGGTCAAACGGGCAAAACGGCGCGAATAAGGTATTTTTTTGCCTAATTGGTGTGCGATAGCCCATAGTTTTGGTGGTGGGCCTGGGGTTAACACATTCTGTGTGCCAAAATTTAACTGGGGAATGCTAAGGAGGCTGGGGATCATCTTAGTATGGTCCGTTTAGGTGCACGGGACCATTTTCTTAGTCGAACAAGAAAAACGGCTAGAAAGGGGCATTTTGGGGCTAAATCGGTATGCTATCGCCCACGGTTCAGGGGATGGGCCTAGGGTTCTGACGTGCTGTGGGCCAAAAATCAATCGAGGCATACTAAAGAGGATGTGGAGTGGCCTAGTGTGATCTGTTTAGATGGGCGGGGCTATTTGGGTAGTCAAACAGAGGAAATGGTGCGAATGGGACATTTTCGAGCTAAATTGATGTGTTATAGCCTATGATTCTAGGGTGGGCTCTAGGTTTGATGTGATGTGCACCAAAAAATATTCAAGCCATTCCAGGGAGGCTGGAGAATGTCCTAGTATGGTCCGTTTCGGTGGGTGGGTCTATTTGGGTGGTCAAAAGGGAGAAGCGTCTCAAACGAGGCATTTTCAGGCTAAATTGGTGTACTATAGCCTCGAGTTTTGAGGGTGGACCCGGGTTACAAGCGTGATGTAGGAAAAAAATTAATCAAGTTATGCTAGGGAGGTTAGGGAGCATCCTTGTATGGTCCAATTGAGTGGGTGGGGTCATTTGGGACGTTAATAGGTGAAACGACATGAATGGGGCATTTTTGGGCCAAATTGGTAGGCTATAGCCCATGGTTCGGGGAGTGGACAAAAGATGTAGGAGTTTTGTGGGCCAAAATTTGACTGTCGCATGCTAGGGAGGTAGAGGAGCATCCTACTATAGTTGGTTTAGGTGGACGGGGTCATTTGGGTGGTCAAACGGCTAAAACAGCGTGAACGGGGAATTTTTTGACCAAATCGATGTGCAATTGTTCATGCTTCCGAATGTGGGCCCAGTGTTCGAGAGTGTTATGTGTGAAAAATCTATTAGGGCATACCAGGAAGGTTGAGGACCATCCTAGTATGGTCCGTTTGGGTAGGATACGCCATTTGGGTGGTCTAACATGCGAAACTGCCTGAACAAGGCATTTTTAGGTCAAACCAGTGAGCTATACCCCACGATTTTGGGGGTGGACTCGGGGTCCGGGAGTGATGTGGGATGAAAATTGTCTTAGGCATGGCGTGGAGGCTAAGAAGCAGCCTAGTGTGGTCTGTTTAGGAGGGCAGGGCTATTTGGGTGGTCAAATGGGCAAAACAGCGCGAATAAGGCATTTTCTGGCCAAATTGATATGCTATAGCCAATGATTCTGGGGGTGGACTTGGGGAACGGGCGTGTTGTGGTCCAAAAATCTACTGGGGCGTGCCATGGAGGTTGGGGTGAGGCCTAGTATGGTCCGTTTTATTTGGCAAGGCCATTTGGGTAGTCAAATGGGTGAAACGGCACGAATGGGGCATTTTCAAGCCAAATCGGTGTGCTATAGCCCGAGGCTTTGGAAGTTGGCTTGAGTTCTGGGCATGCTATAGGCTAAAAATCAATCGAGGTATGCCGTGAAGGCTGTGGAGTAACCTGGTTTAGTCCTTTTTTGGGTTGGCCCATTTGGGTGGTCAAACGGGCAAAACGGTGCGAACAGTGCATTTTTGGGCCAAATCTGTGTGTTATAGCTTATGATTTTGGGTATGGGCTCGAGGTTCGGGCATGTTGTGGCTCAAAAATTGATCTATCTATACCAAGGAGGCTATGGAATGACCTAGTATGGTCCGTTTGGGTGGTCAAATGGGTAAAATGGACTCGAATGGGGCATTTTCTAGCTAAATCGACGTCTTATAGCCCAAGATTTTGGGGGTAGGCTTTGGGTTCGGGCGTGCTATGGGCTAAATATCGACTAGCACGCTAGAAAATCTAGGGAACTTCCTAGTATGGGTTTTTTTGGTAGAGGGGGTCATTTGGATGGTCAAACGGGCGAAACGAGGCGAATGAGGCATTTTTGGGCCAAATAGGTGCACTTTAGCCTACGGTTCAAGGGGTGGTCTCGGGTTTCGAGTGTTCGTTTGGCCAAAAATATACCGAGGTATGTCAAGGAGTCTGGGTAGCTTCCTAGTATGGTTTATTTGGGTGGGCAGAGCAAATTGGGTGGTCAAACAGGAGAAACAGCACAAGAGAGGCCTTTTCGGGCCAAATCGGTGTGCTATTGCCCACGATTTTGGGCATGGGACCATGGTTCAGGCGTTTTGTGGTCAAAAACTGATCAAGGTATGCCAGAAAGGTTTGGGAGCATCCTAGTATGTTCTGTTTGGCGGGTGAGGCCATTTGGGTGGTCAAATGGGCAAAATAGCGATAATGGGGCATTTTCGAGCCAAATCATTGTGCTATAGCTTACGATTTTGGGGGTATGCCTCAGGGATCGGGCATGCTGTAGCCCTAAAATAGACTGAGTCATGCCAGAGAGGCTAGGTAATGGCTTAGTATGGTCCGTTTGGGTGGACGAGGTTATTTGGATGGTCAAACGAGCGAAACGGTGCAAACAAAACATTTTCAAGACATACCGGTGTGCTATAGCCCAGATTCTGGGGGTCTAGGATCCAGGTATACTGTGGTCAAAAAATCAACTGGGGCATGCCAGAGAGGCTAGGGAGCCACCTAGTGTGGTCTGTTTCAATGGGCGGAGCCATTTGGGTGGTCAAATGGGAGAAACGGTATGAATCGGGCATTTTTAGGTAAATTGATGTGCTATAGCCCATATGTCGATAGTGGGCCTAGGTCCGAGCATGCTGTTGGCCATAAATTAACCATGGTGTGCCAAAGATGCTGGGGAGTGGCCTAGTGTGGTTCGTTTGGGTTGTCGAGGCCATTTGTGTTACCAAATAGGCAAAATGGCTCAAATAGGACATTTTTTAGCAAAATTGGTGTGCTATATAGCCCACGATTCTGGGGGTAGGCCCAGGGTCCGCACGTGCTGTGGTCCAAAAATAGATCAAGGTATGCCAGAGAGGATGAGAAGTGGCCTAGTATGAATGGGGCATTTTTTGGGCCTAATCGTTGTGCTATAACCAATGATTTTAGGGGTGGGTCCAGGGTTTGGGGGTGTTGTGGGCTAAAGATTAATTGGGGCATGCGAGGGAGGCTTGGGAGAGGCCTAGTGTAGTCCGTTTGGTGGAAGGGGTCATCTAGATTGTCAAATGGGTGAAACAGCATGAACAGGGCATTTTCAGGCAAAATTGGTGTGCTATAGCCTACAGTTACAGGGGTGGGCCCGCGGTCCAAGCATGTCGTGCACCAAAAATTAATTGAGGTATGCTAAGGAGGCTAGAAAGCAGGATAGTGTGGTCGTTTAGGTGGACGAGGCTATTTGAGTGGTCAAATAGGCAAAACATCAAAAACGAGACCTTTTCTGGCAAAATCGGTGTGCTATAACCCACGGTTCTAGGGGTGGCCTCATGGTCCGGGCATGTTGTGGGCCAAAAATTGATTGGGGAATGCAAAGGAAGCTGGGGAGAGGTCTAACATGGTCCTCTTGAATGGGTGGATAAATTTAGGTGGACAAACAGGTAAAATGGCCTGAACGAGGTATTTTCAGGCCAAATCGGTGTGCTATAGCCTGCGATTTCAAGAATGGACCCAGGGTCCGGGCATATTGTGGATGAAAATCAATTAGGGCATGTCAGGAAAGATAGGGAGAAACCTTGTGTGGTCCGTTTGTGTGGTCCGTTTGGGTGGGTGATGCCATTTAGGTAGTCAAATGGGCAAATCGGAACAAACGAGGCATTTTTAGGGCAAATCAGTTTGCAATAGCCCATGGTTCTAGTGGTGGGCCCGATTTTTGGGCATGCTGTATGCTAAAAATTGACTGAGACATATCAGAGAGGCTAGGGAGTGGCCTAGTGTGGTTCATTTATGTGGGAGAGCTAATTTAGATGGTCAAACAGGTGAAATAGTGCGAATGAGGCATTTTTGGGCTTCATCAGTGGGCTATAGCCCACAGTTCTGGTGGTGGACTCAGTTCTGAGCGTGCTGTGTGCCAAAAATCATTTGATTCATGCTAAGGAGACTGGGGGAATCTTATTATGGGCCTTTTGGGTGGGAAGGGCCATTTGGATAGTCAAACGGGCAAAACGGCATGAACAGGGCATTTTCATGCTATATCAGTATGCTATAGCCCCCGATTCCGAGGGTGGACCAGGGATCCTGGCATGCTGTGGGACAAAATTTTACTGAGGTATGCCAGGGAGATTGGGGATCCACCTAGTATAGTTTATTTTGGTAAGCGATGCCATTTGGGTGTTCAAACGGGACAAATGGCGTGAACGGGGCATTTTCAAGCCAAATTGGTGTGCTATAGCCCACGATTTTGGGGGTGGGCCTATGGTTCGAGTGTGTTGTAGGCCAAAAATCAATCAAGGCATGTCAAAGATGCTGAAGAGTATCCTAGTGTGGTCCATTTGGGCGGGAGGGGCTATTTGGGTAGTGAAACAGGCGAACCAATGCCAACGAGGCATTTTTGGGTCAAATTGATATGCAATAGCCCACAGTGCTGGGGTGGGCCCGAGGTTCGAGCGTGCTCTGGGCTGAAAATAAAATGAGGCGTGCTAGGGAGAAAATGTAGTCCTTTTGGGTGGGAGGGTCCATTTGGGTGGTCAAATGATCAAAACAGCGGGAACAAGGCATTTTTCCAGCCAAATTAGTGTGATATAGCCCACGGTTCTGAGGATGGGCCCGGGGTCCGGATATGATGTGGGCCGTAAATTGATTATGGGTGATAGAGAGGCTGGGGTAAATCCTTGTATGGTCTGTTTGGGTGGCAAGTCCATTTGGGTGGTCAAACGAGCAAAATAGCACGAACAGGGCATTTTTTTGACAAATTGGTATGCTATAGCCTACGGTTCAGGGGTGGTCCCAAGGTTTGGGTGTGCTATTGTCTAAAATTTGACTGAGGAATGCCAGGGAGGTAGGAGAGCATCCTAGTATTATCTGTTTGGGTGGTCGGGGCCATTTTGGTAGTCAAACGGGCAAAACGGCGTAAACGAGGCATTTTTAGGCCAAATTGGTGTGCTATATCCCACGGTTCCGGGGATGAGATCAGGGTTCGAGCATGCTATGGGATGAAAAGTAATCAAGGCATGCCAAGAGAAAAAGGGTCTAGTCTGGTTCATTTTGGTGGACGGGGTCATTTGGGTGGTCAAACGGGTAAAACGACATGAACGGGGTATTTTCAAGCCAAATCAGTGTGCTATAGCCCAAGATTCCTGGGGTGGGCCCGAGGTCCAGGCGTGCTGTGGATTGAAAATGGATCGGGGTATGCCAGGGAGGTTGGGGAATGTCCTAGTGTGGTCTGCTTGGGAGGTTGGGGCCATTAATATGGTCAAACGGCAAAATGGCGTGAATTGAGCATTTTTGGGACAAATTGGTATTCTATAGCCCACGGTTCCACGGTGGGCTCAGGTTTGGGCATACTGTGGGCAGAAAATCAATTGGGGAATGCTATAGAGGCTGCGGAACGGCCTAGTGTGTTATGTTTTGGTGGTCAAGAGGGAAAAATAGAGTGAATGGGCCATTTTTGAGCAAAATCATTAGGCTATAGCCCATGGTTCTGGGGGTGAGCCTAGGGTCCAGTAGTGTTGTGTGCCAAAAATTGATCGAAGGGTGCCAGGAAAGTTGGGGAGTGGCTTAGTGTGGTCTATTAGGGTAGGAGGGGGATGCATGCCAAAGAGGCTGGGGATGACTAGTTTTGTTTGTTTGGGTGGATGGGGCCATTTAGGTGGTCAACTGAGTGAAATGGCTCAAACGGGTATTTTCCAGCCTAATCGATTTGCTATAGCCCATGGTTTCGGGGGTGGGCCCGAGGGTCGGGTGTTCTATAGGCCAAAAATTGACCAGGGAGTGCAAGGGAGACTGGGGAGTGACCAAGTGTGGTCCGTTTGGGTGGGAGAGTCTATTTCGGTAGTCAAACAGTCAAAACAGCTGTATGGAGCATTTTTAGTCAAATCGGTGTGGTATAGACCACGATTTTTAGGGTGGGCCCGAGTCTATTCTGTGTTAAAAATTAACTAAGGTTTGCCAAGGAGGCTGGGGAACGGCCTAGTGTGGTCCGTTTGGGTGGGCGAGGCTAATTGGGTGGTCAAACAGATAAAATAGCGTGAACGAGGTATTTTTATGCTAAATCGATTTGCTACAACTCATACTTTCTGGGGTGGGCCTGGGTTCGGGTGTGTTGTGGGTCAAAAATCTATTGGGTCATTCCTGGGAGGCTGAGGAATGACTTATTATGGTCAAACGATCTAAACAGCACGAATGAAATATTTTCAGGCCAAATTAGAATACTATAGCCCACGGTTTTTAGGGTGAGCCTTGGTTCAGAGTGTGCTATGGGCCAAAAATTGATCGAGATATGCTTAGGATGATGGGGAGCATCCTAGTATGGTCGGTTTGGGTGGGTGGGACCATTTGGGCGGTCAAGCGGGCAAAATCGCATGAACAGGGCATTTTCAGACCAAATCGATGTGCAATAGCCCATAGTTCCAGGGGTGGCCCAGGGTTCGAGCATACTATGGGCCAAAAAATGATCGATACGAAATAGGGCAGTTAGGGAGCGTCTTAGTGTAGTCTTTTTGGGTAGGCAGGGCCATTTGAGTAGTCAAACAGGCAAAACAGCGAGAACGGGCCATTTTTGGGCTAAATCGTTGTGCTATAGCCCACAGTATCGGGGTATGCCCAGGGTTCGAGCGTGTTGTGATCCAAAAATAGATCGGGGCATACCAGGGAGGCTAGGGAATGACCCAGTGTCATCTGTTTGGGTAGACGAGGTCATTTGGGTGGTAAAACGGGCTAAAGGGCAGGAATGGGTAATGTTCGGGCCAAATCGGTGTTATATAGCCCACAGTTTTGGGGTGGGCTTGGGTTTCGCATATGTTGTGTGCCTAAAATTTATTGGGGTAATCATGGAGGTGATCTTGGGTGTATTTATATGCCTAAGCACCATAATTTATCCATATTTTACCTATGTTTAGAGAACAAAGTGCCTAGTTTCTTATGATTTTACTCTACTTCTATGTAATTGAGCTAACTGATGTGATTAGCATGATTTCAGGCATTAATGAGGTAGATGAAGACATTATGGGACTATGGAATGCGGATGGCATATGACATAAGAGAGAGTAGAAACCTGGACCAAATGTGGCACCTAGAAACTACAATCTGGACCAAATGTGGTGCCTAGAAACTATGTCCAAAACCAGTTTGTCATTTATAATTAGTTCAGGGACCTAGAAGGCAATTATGAGAGAAAAGATTATTAAAAGGCTTAATGCTGAATGTTTATTGATTATTCAATTATTCTGTATTATTCAGAGAGAGGAGAATAGCGGCTTAGGGTGGCGAGAGAGAAAAATGTTTCTTCTCTCTTACTTTCACTATTCACACACCAAGATCGTCTTCTATTTTTTGGTATGATGAATATATTTATGATTCTTTTTGTTTTATTCATGAGTAGGTAAGTTTATTAGTTAGGGTTATGGAAGCCTTGCAGCATACAATCTATTACTTTGGGTTTTGAATTCATTATGCATTGACTTGTTTACATCATACTCTCTTCGTTTATTTCGAATTCTCGTGGTTGTAAATATAGAGGGTATGCCTTAAAACACAACTTGTTCGAAAGAAAGGTTGATGTTCATAAAAGAGAGTAGTGACAAGAAAATACGATTTCCAACCCCTATTTCATATGTTAATACCTTAACAGGATTAACTACTTGGAGATTTCGTATTATTTTTGGTAAATACTTTTGATTCGAGAGAACTAAAGTGAATTAGTCCTTGATGGTTGAGAAACACTAGGATTATGTTATTAAATACAATATGTTTCTCTGTAAACATGATGCATGTATAAATTCGTAAAGCCCATAGTTAGAAAGTATTGAAACTACAAGGTGGACATAACCCTAGCTTGCTATTTCTCTGAATTCGAATACTACTACACATATTTCATCTTGTTAAACTGAAACCATTAATTTGTGAACTGAATCAAAATCCCCGCTATTTATTTTATGGAAACAAATGATTAAAAGTCAACTAATCTTCATATAACTTAATTAGCACCATATTCCCGGTGGGATTCGAACCCAACCTAGTTGGGTTATATATTTGACAGCGACCGCTTACATTCTCATAAAAGAGTTGTAATTTAGGCGTATCAAATCTTGGCACCGTTGCAGGGGAATACGGTTGTCGATTGAGTTTATGTGTGTTAATTGACTGTTAGTCAAGTTTCTTAATTTTATGTTTAAGAGAGTTCGTTTGGAATTTTAGCCTACTTGCTTGAATTCAAACTTGTAAATATTTGATTTTAGTTTTCTTTTATTTCTTGTGTTAGGTAGATTTTTATTTTAGTTTAATTATTACTATGGCATCGTGGAATGAACATGAGCTTGGTGGTTGGAAATCTTATCTTGATGTTCCATGTCCATATTGTGATAGACCTCACTTTTGGAAAGATTGTAGATATGCTCTCCGGAGAGAGATGTGTGCACCATCTCCATTCTACCGGGAGTATGATTGTTCTTTATGTGGTGGTCAAGATAGACATTGGAGTGATTGCTCTACTGCACCCTCCCCTCATTGTGCTAACCCAAATTCTAGTTCTTCTTTTGAGTTTAACAGGTCTTATGGTCAAGAAAAGGAAGAACAAAACACCGGAAGGAGTGACATTGAAGCTTTGTTTCAACGAATGTTGGATCTCCAGGAAGAAACATACGATATCGTATGTGATATGCATCAAGGAATGAGTCCAATCATTCATAAGGAGATGGATATAGAGGTCAATCACTCAAAACACTCTTCTACATTATACTTAGATGACATCTTGTATGTGGAATCATTTAACATAATGGAAGAGTGTGAAGATGAGGAGCTAGAACCCTATATTGCGGTTGAGCAACCCTCAATGAATTCCCAACCAATTGAACCAACCATGAGAGATGATGCCAATATTGAGGACTTGGTGCTAGGGTCAAAAGAAGAAACCAAGAAAATCTCTAATAAAGACTCTAGCCTAATTCCAAGAGAAGATGTCGAGAAGGTAAGTAAAAGTGAGTGTGTAGTAGATAGTGTGAATTTTGAAGTAGAATTAGTTGCGCCTCATTCAAAGCATTTTTCCACATTATGTTTAGATGATATCTTGTCCATGGATCGAAAATAGTGGAAGAGTGTGAAGATGAGAACCAAGAATCCTAAATTCTTTATTTAGACTTGATAAGCAACATAAAAACACACCTCACTTTAAGACCAAGTTTTTTAAAATGCATCATCCATTACTCGGCTTCTTAATTTCTGCACCACCCCCATATGAGTGAGGCAAAAAGATGGATGCGATGTTGGGGGTGGAATTCATATCCTCAAGGTGGAGGGAAAAGTTGATTGGGTCATGCCACGACACTAAATTAGGTGTTTGGTGGGAGGCAACCCATCCTTCTAATCATTTTTGTTGTTTTTGACTAAGTGTAGGTGCATGAAGTACTAAGGAGATGATTGGTACCAAAGTCAATTTTGAATTGAGCCACAGCAAAGGTGGTAAGTTTAGGAGTAATGGGAACATTACAGGTAAATTGGAATGGTCAATTGTTAAGGCTCGATTCATGATTTGTATTAGAGTTGTGCCCCAAATTATGTTAATTCGACCCCAATTTTTTTGTGGTGTGATTTATTTTTATGACTTTCAATAAGGTTTGCAGTGGTAGCGTAGGGATTGGGACAATAAGCCCAATCCCAAAGCCTACCACTGACCTCGATGGGGGTGCGGGGGCATCGCCCCCATGGTATAGACCTTTCCGACCAAGAGTGCACTGCACATCCCATCGCACATGCTCACTGGACCAACTATGCAATGCACAATGTGCGGCATATCTTAAGGTGTGCGATTAGATATGCGCCGCATTGTAAATCGCCTATGCTCACTGCCTCACTTAGGCGATAGGTTAGGCACCGCCTATGTCAACATAGGCGATAGCTTAGGTGCCGCCTATGTCAACATAGGCGAGAGGTTAGGCGCCGCTTATACCATTGCCTATGCTTACTGCCTCACTTAGAAGATAGGTTAGGCACCGCCTACTTATGCTTAGGTAATTTCATGGGCGCCGCCTATCAGTGTAAGTTTTGCCTAATAATCCATTTTTTTGGATCAACTCGACACAAATCTCACCCTTTAATAGAATCCACATCATAAATGCCTAAATTCATCCTTATTTCACCCCTAACCTGCATAAGATTGCTCTCACCATTCTTTTTGTCTTTCAACATTAACTATCTCAAGAATTTTCCTTTTCGTTCACCAAACTTTCATCTTTAAGGTAAGTTTTACTTTCTTAATCATTAGTTATTGTGACTCTATGTTATAACTAAGTGATTTATTAAGGATTATGAATTAAATTCTTGCCATGGTGATGTTGTGAAAGTGATGGCGTTTTGTATATCTTGATATGGTTGAAAGTGTAGAGCATGATTTTGTTCAAAAAGTGCTTCATTGAAATAGAACTGGGGGAATTGAAGTGAATGAATTGTATTGTGACTAATATTGATGCACAATGTCAAAGTATATCTCGGTGAAGTCTAAGTACCTGATAAAAATACTTAACTAGTTTATACTAACAAATTAAGTATGGGGTGGTGACTTCACCATCTCCATCTTAATTGAAGTTAACTTGATTATGTGTGACTGACATGGATGATATGGGTGATGTGATGAGTGCAGGAAAAATGTTTCCAATGATGATCTCCATGCAGGTTGCATGACTCCTAATGTGGATGAGAAGTACTACTAGCCAGGTTCTTTATCTTGTTATTTGCACTGGGGATAGTGTTGAGCTTAAGTGTGGGGTGGCTGGGTACTTTGTTGCTTGTTTTGTAAGAAAATAGGACCTTCTCCTTAGTATACTTCTAGATAGGATTAGTTATTTTGTTCATTTTGTTAGTTATTTAGTCATAATTAGGTGTTTTTCTCGATGATGGATGGATGATGACCGTCTTAAGAGAAAAGTAGTCTTTCAATTACATGTAAATGCTCTTGTGGATCACATGATATAATAACATAAGTCTGTGATGGATCATTATATTTGAAACACCTAGGCTCTAGTTGTGACTCTTGTTGTGATTGTTGGTTTTAATTGAATTCAGGTAATTGTTCGGTCAAGAATCTATAATGCTCCTAATTGAGTTGACCATGTGCCATGAGTGTGTAAGACTGTTGTATACTCCTTATTGCAACTGATGCTAGAACTTGCTTGGTGTGTATGCAAAGCAAAATAAAGATTGTGAGTTTAGGAAATGATTTAGGCATTTCTTTGATAGCCATTGTTCATACCTTTTTTTGAACTACCTTTGTACATTATATTAGCTAGCACCGTTGAGCCTTTAGCTTGTTCTTTTGTTAGCCTCATATGTAGCCTAATCTGTTATTTAATAGACTGTAATTTGATCCAAAAGCTCCTAAGCTCTTTAATATAAAATCAATATGAGTTAGGAGTTTGACAATAAGAGGGAAAAAGGTGAAATTGATGCCCCAAAGTCCAGTTATTGGCGTGAGCAATTGATATGGTTGGGAGTAGCTAAAATTGTTTTTAAAAAAAATTCAAAATTTTATCCCGGACATGTTACAATGAACCTGTTTTGGCCCTGGTCCTTCTTAGACATTGTGCACCTCAACTAAGGCAAATTGTCTAAGCTGAGGGTGGCTATTATAAGGGTCCGTAACGTGAAAAGGGTGCAAAAAAAAATATTTGAAAGGGTTACATACTCCCACCATAGTGTTATTAATTAAGCTTAACGAGTTGGGGTGAAAAGCAAATTTGTGAAGATAGCAGTAGTGGAAATTGGTTGTTAGAGATTAATCTTAATTGCATAATGTAGTGTATTAAAGCTCTTAGAGAAGATAGTCACTATTTCTGGCCAAAATAGTTCCTACCCATCCTTTAGCCTGCATTACAACCCGTAAAATACCTATTTGATCCTAATCTTAGCATTTTGATATTAGTGGAGTATTACACTAAGGGCAAGCATATGGTCATCAGTTGTAATTTGAGAATTCTTTGTGAGAGTGAGCGCAACTTGATTCTTGTACCCATTTTGTTAGAAATTGCATGATTGTGAGTGATTATGGGAAATTTTCTTGTTGTGAGGGCACATGGTTGATGAAGGTTGGGTAATTTATATGATTTCTATGCTTAAATGATATCCATGAAATCTCCAACTTAATGAGTCTATTCTTCAGGGTAGGTTGTCTCTAGTAATGATTCCTGAATCTACTTCTTGTTCATAATTGTTGTGTGAGCCTATTTGAGCATCTTGTCTTCCTTTGTGGGTACTAAGGCTTGAGTAGAACGTATAAATGGATATGTTGTTGGAGGACGAACAAATCTTTAAGTGTGGGGTGGTGATCTTGGGTGTATTTATACGCCTAAGCACCATAATTTATCCATATTTTACCTATGTTTAGAGAACAAAGTGCCTAGTTTCTTATGTTTTTACTCTACTTCTATGTAATTGAGCTAACTGATGTGATTAGCATGATTTCAGGTATTAATGAGGTAGACGAAGACATTATGGGACTATGGAATGTAGATGGCATATGACACAAGAGAGAGGAGCAACCTGGACCAAATGTGGCGCCTAGAAACTATAATCTGGACCAAATGTAGCGCCTAGAAACTATGTCCAGGACCAGTTTGTCATTTATAATTAGTTCAGGGACCTAGAAGGTAATTATGAGAGAAAAGATTATTAAAAGGCTTAATGCTAAATTTTTATTGATTATTCAATTATTCTGTTGTGATCCAAAAATAGATCGGGGCATACCAGGGAGGCTAGGGAATGACCCAGTGTCATCTGTTTGGGTAGACGAGGTCATTTGGGTGGTAAAACGGGCTAAAGGGCAGGAATGGGTAATGTTCGGGCCAAATCGGTGTTATATAGCCCACAGTTTTGGGGTGGGCTTGGGTTTCGCATATGTTGTGTGCCTAAAATTTATTGGGGTAATCATGGAGGTGATCTTGGGTGTATTTATATGCCTAAGCACCATAATTTATCCATATTTTACCTATGTTTAGAGAACAAAGTGCCTAGTTTCTTATGATTTTACTCTACTTCTATGTAATTGAGCTAACTGATGTGATTAGCATGATTTCAGGCATTAATGAGGTAGATGAAGACATTATGGGACTATGGAATGCGGATGGCATATGACATAAGAGAGAGTAGAAACCTGGACCAAATGTGGCACCTAGAAACTACAATCTGGACCAAATGTGGTGCCTAGAAACTATGTCCAAAACCAGTTTGTCATTTATAATTAGTTCAGGGACCTAGAAGGCAATTATGAGAGAAAAGATTATTAAAAGGCTTAATGCTGAATGTTTATTGATTATTCAATTATTCTGTATTATTCAGAGAGAGGAGAATAGCGGCTTAGGGTGGCGAGAGAGAAAAATGTTTCTTCTCTCTTACTTTCACTATTCACACACCAAGATCGTCTTCTATTTTTTGGTATGATGAATATATTTATGATTCTTTTTGTTTTATTCATGAGTAGGTAAGTTTATTAGTTAGGGTTATGGAAGCCTTGCAGCATACAATCTATTACTTTGGGTTTTGAATTCATTATGCATTGACTTGTTTACATCATACTCTCTTCGTTTATTTCGAATTCTCGTGGTTGTAAATATAGAGGGTATGCCTTAAAACACAACTTGTTCGAAAGAAAGGTTGATGTTCATAAAAGAGAGTAGTGACAAGAAAATACGATTTCCAACCCCTATTTCATATGTTAATACCTTAACAGGATTAACTACTTGGAGATTTCGTATTATTTTTGGTAAATACTTTTGATTCGAGAGAACTAAAGTGAATTAGTCCTTGATGGTTGAGAAACACTAGGATTATGTTATTAAATACAATATGTTTCTCTGTAAACATGATGCATGTATAAATTCGTAAAGCCCATAGTTAGAAAGTATTGAAACTACAAGGTGGACATAACCCTAGCTTGCTATTTCTCTGAATTCGAATACTACTACACATATTTCATCTTGTTAAACTGAAACCATTAATTTGTGAACTGAATCAAAATCCCCGCTATTTATTTTATGGAAACAAATGATTAAAAGTCAACTAATCTTCATATAACTTAATTAGCACCATATTCCCGGTGGGATTCGAACCCAACCTAGTTGGGTTATATATTTGACAGCGACCGCTTACATTCTCATAAAAGAGTTGTAATTTAGGCGTATCAAATCTTGGCACCGTTGCAGGGGAATACGGTTGTCGATTGAGTTTATGTGTGTTAATTGACTGTTAGTCAAGTTTCTTAATTTTATGTTTAAGAGAGTTCGTTTGGAATTTTAGCCTACTTGCTTGAATTCAAACTTGTAAATATTTGATTTTAGTTTTCTTTTATTTCTTGTGTTAGGTAGATTTTTATTTTAGTTTAATTATTACTATGGCATCGTGGAATGAACATGAGCTTGGTGGTTGGAAATCTTATCTTGATGTTCCATGTCCATATTGTGATAGACCTCACTTTTGGAAAGATTGTAGATATGCTCTCCGGAGAGAGATGTGTGCACCATCTCCATTCTACCGGGAGTATGATTGTTCTTTATGTGGTGGTCAAGATAGACATTGGAGTGATTGCTCTACTGCACCCTCCCCTCATTGTGCTAACCCAAATTCTAGTTCTTCTTTTGAGTTTAACAGGTCTTATGGTCAAGAAAAGGAAGAACAAAACACCGGAAGGAGTGACATTGAAGCTTTGTTTCAACGAATGTTGGATCTCCAGGAAGAAACATACGATATCGTATGTGATATGCATCAAGGAATGAGTCCAATCATTCATAAGGAGATGGATATAGAGGTCAATCACTCAAAACACTCTTCTACATTATACTTAGATGACATCTTGTATGTGGAATCATTTAACATAATGGAAGAGTGTGAAGATGAGGAGCTAGAACCCTATATTGCGGTTGAGCAACCCTCAATGAATTCCCAACCAATTGAACCAACCATGAGAGATGATGCCAATATTGAGGACTTGGTGCTAGGGTCAAAAGAAGAAACCAAGAAAATCTCTAATAAAGACTCTAGCCTAATTCCAAGAGAAGATGTCGAGAAGGTAAGTAAAAGTGAGTGTGTAGTAGATAGTGTGAATTTTGAAGTAGAATTAGTTGCGCCTCATTCAAAGCATTTTTCCACATTATGTTTAGATGATATCTTGTCCATGGATCGAAAATAGTGGAAGAGTGTGAAGATGAGAACCAAGAATCCTAAATTCTTTATTTAGACTTGATAAGCAACATAAAAACACACCTCACTTTAAGACCAAGTTTTTTAAAATGCATCATCCATTACTCGGCTTCTTAATTTCTGCACCACCCCCATATGAGTGAGGCAAAAAGATGGATGCGATGTTGGGGGTGGAATTCATATCCTCAAGGTGGAGGGAAAAGTTGATTGGGTCATGCCACGACACTAAATTAGGTGTTTGGTGGGAGGCAACCCATCCTTCTAATCATTTTTGTTGTTTTTGACTAAGTGTAGGTGCATGAAGTACTAAGGAGATGATTGGTACCAAAGTCAATTTTGAATTGAGCCACAGCAAAGGTGGTAAGTTTAGGAGTAATGGGAACATTACAGGTAAATTGGAATGGTCAATTGTTAAGGCTCGATTCATGATTTGTATTAGAGTTGTGCCCCAAATTATGTTAATTCGACCCCAATTTTTTTGTGGTGTGATTTATTTTTATGACTTTCAATAAGGTTTGCAGTGGTAGCGTAGGGATTGGGACAATAAGCCCAATCCCAAAGCCTACCACTGACCTCGATGGGGGTGCGGGGGCATCGCCCCCATGGTATAGACCTTTCCGACCAAGAGTGCACTGCACATCCCATCGCACATGCTCACTGGACCAACTATGCAATGCACAATGTGCGGCATATCTTAAGGTGTGCGATTAGATATGCGCCGCATTGTAAATCGCCTATGCTCACTGCCTCACTTAGGCGATAGGTTAGGCACCGCCTATGTCAACATAGGCGATAGCTTAGGTGCCGCCTATGTCAACATAGGCGAGAGGTTAGGCGCCGCTTATACCATTGCCTATGCTTACTGCCTCACTTAGAAGATAGGTTAGGCACCGCCTACTTATGCTTAGGTAATTTCATGGGCGCCGCCTATCAGTGTAAGTTTTGCCTAATAATCCATTTTTTTGGATCAACTCGACACAAATCTCACCCTTTAATAGAATCCAC
Organism: Capsicum annuum; assembly: GCF_002878395.1. Classification (NCBI taxonomy): domain Eukaryota; kingdom Viridiplantae; phylum Streptophyta; class Magnoliopsida; order Solanales; family Solanaceae; genus Capsicum; species Capsicum annuum. Next base: position 10,113,286 of record NC_061117.1, read on the forward strand.
ATCATAAATGCCTAAATTCATCCTTATTTCACCCCTAACCTGCATAAGATTGCTCTCACCATTCTTTTTGTCTTTCAACATTAACTATCTCAAGAATTTTCCTTTTCGTTCACCAAACTTTCATCTTTAAGGTAAGTTTTACTTTCTTAATCATTAGTTATTGTGACTCTATGTTATAACTAAGTGATTTATTAAGGATTATGAATTAAATTCTTGCCATGGTGATGTTGTGAAAGTGATGGCGTTTTGTATATCTTGATATGGTTGAAAGTGTAGAGCATGATTTTGTTCAAAAAGTGCTTCATTGAAATAGAACTGGGGGAATTGAAGTGAATGAATTGTATTGTGACTAATATTGATGCACAATGTCAAAGTATATCTCGGTGAAGTCTAAGTACCTGATAAAAATACTTAACTAGTTTATACTAACAAATTAAGTATGGGGTGGTGACTTCACCATCTCCATCTTAATTGAAGTTAACTTGATTATGTGTGACTGACATGGATGATATGGGTGATGTGATGAGTGCAGGAAAAATGTTTCCAATGATGATCTCCATGCAGGTTGCATGACTCCTAATGTGGATGAGAAGTACTACTAGCCAGGTTCTTTATCTTGTTATTTGCACTGGGGATAGTGTTGAGCTTAAGTGTGGGGTGGCTGGGTACTTTGTTGCTTGTTTTGTAAGAAAATAGGACCTTCTCCTTAGTATACTTCTAGATAGGATTAGTTATTTTGTTCATTTTGTTAGTTATTTAGTCATAATTAGGTGTTTTTCTCGATGATGGATGGATGATGACCGTCTTAAGAGAAAAGTAGTCTTTCAATTACATGTAAATGCTCTTGTGGATCACATGATATAATAACATAAGTCTGTGATGGATCATTATATTTGAAACACCTAGGCTCTAGTTGTGACTCTTGTTGTGATTGTTGGTTTTAATTGAATTCAGGTAATTGTTCGGTCAAGAATCTATAATGCTCCTAATTGAGTTGACCATGTGCCATGAGTGTGTAAGACTGTTGTATACTCCTTATTGCAACTGATGCTAGAACTTGCTTGGTGTGTATGCAAAGCAAAATAAAGATTGTGAGTTTAGGAAATGATTTAGGCATTTCTTTGATAGCCATTGTTCATACCTTTTTTTGAACTACCTTTGTACATTATATTAGCTAGCACCGTTGAGCCTTTAGCTTGTTCTTTTGTTAGCCTCATATGTAGCCTAATCTGTTATTTAATAGACTGTAATTTGATCCAAAAGCTCCTAAGCTCTTTAATATAAAATCAATATGAGTTAGGAGTTTGACAATAAGAGGGAAAAAGGTGAAATTGATGCCCCAAAGTCCAGTTATTGGCGTGAGCAATTGATATGGTTGGGAGTAGCTAAAATTGTTTTTAAAAAAAATTCAAAATTTTATCCCGGACATGTTACAATGAACCTGTTTTGGCCCTGGTCCTTCTTAGACATTGTGCACCTCAACTAAGGCAAATTGTCTAAGCTGAGGGTGGCTATTATAAGGGTCCGTAACGTGAAAAGGGTGCAAAAAAAAATATTTGAAAGGGTTACATACTCCCACCATAGTGTTATTAATTAAGCTTAACGAGTTGGGGTGAAAAGCAAATTTGTGAAGATAGCAGTAGTGGAAATTGGTTGTTAGAGATTAATCTTAATTGCATAATGTAGTGTATTAAAGCTCTTAGAGAAGATAGTCACTATTTCTGGCCAAAATAGTTCCTACCCATCCTTTAGCCTGCATTACAACCCGTAAAATACCTATTTGATCCTAATCTTAGCATTTTGATATTAGTGGAGTATTACACTAAGGGCAAGCATATGGTCATCAGTTGTAATTTGAGAATTCTTTGTGAGAGTGAGCGCAACTTGATTCTTGTACCCATTTTGTTAGAAATTGCATGATTGTGAGTGATTATGGGAAATTTTCTTGTTGTGAGGGCACATGGTTGATGAAGGTTGGGTAATTTATATGATTTCTATGCTTAAATGATATCCATGAAATCTCCAACTTAATGAGTCTATTCTTCAGGGTAGGTTGTCTCTAGTAATGATTCCTGAATCTACTTCTTGTTCATAATTGTTGTGTGAGCCTATTTGAGCATCTTGTCTTCCTTTGTGGGTACTAAGGCTTGAGTAGAACGTATAAATGGATATGTTGTTGGAGGACGAACAAATCTTTAAGTGTGGGGTGGTGATCTTGGGTGTATTTATACGCCTAAGCACCATAATTTATCCATATTTTACCTATGTTTAGAGAACAAAGTGCCTAGTTTCTTATGTTTTTACTCTACTTCTATGTAATTGAGCTAACTGATGTGATTAGCATGATTTCAGGTATTAATGAGGTAGACGAAGACATTATGGGACTATGGAATGTAGATGGCATATGACACAAGAGAGAGGAGCAACCTGGACCAAATGTGGCGCCTAGAAACTATAATCTGGACCAAATGTAGCGCCTAGAAACTATGTCCAGGACCAGTTTGTCATTTATAATTAGTTCAGGGACCTAGAAGGTAATTATGAGAGAAAAGATTATTAAAAGGCTTAATGCTAAATTTTTATTGATTATTCAATTATTCTGTGTTATTCAGAGTGAGGAGAATAGCGGCTTAGGGTGGCAAGAGAGAAAAATGTTTCTTCTCTCTTACTTTCACCATTCGCACACCAAGATCATCTTCTAGTTTTTGGTATGATGAATATATTTATGATTTTTTTCGTTTTATTCATGAGTAGCTAAGTTTGTTAGTTAGGGTTATGGAAGCCTTGTAGCATACAATCTATTACTTTGGGTTTTGAATTCATTATGCATTGACTTGTTTACATCATACACTCTTCGTTTATTTTGAATTCTCGTGGTTGCAAACATATAGGGTATGACTTAAAAAATAACTTGTTCGAAAGAAAGGTTGATGTTCAGAAAAGAGAGTAGTGACAAGAAAATAGGATTTCCAACCCCTATTTCATATGTTAATACCTTAACAGGATTAACTACTTGGAGATTTCTTATTGTTTTTGTTAAATACTTTTGATTCGAGAGAACTAAAGTGAATTAGTCCTTGATGGTTGAGAAACACTAGGATTATGTTATTAAATACAATATGTTTCTCTGTAAACATGATGCATGTATAAATTCGTAAAGCCCATAGTTAGAAAGTATTGAAAACTACAAGGTGGACATAACCCTAGCTTGCTATTTCTCTGAATTCGAATACTACTACACATATTTCATCTTGTTAAACTGAAACCATTAATTTGTGAACTGAATCAAAATCCCCTCTATTTATTTTACAGAAACAAATGATTAAAAGTCATATAATCTCCATATAACTTAATTAGCACCATATTCCCTGTGGGATTTGACCCCAACCTAGTTGGGTTATATATTTGACAGCGACCACTTACATTCTCGTAAGAGAGTTGTAATTTGGGCATATCAGGAGGTTGGGGAGCAGCCTAGTGTGGTCCGTTTGGGTGGGAGAAGCCATTTGGGTGGTCAAATGGGCAAAACAATGCAAAAGGGGCATTTTTAGGTCAAATTTCCATGGGTGGTCCTGGATTCGGGTATGTTGTGGTCTAAAAATCAACCGGGCCATACAAGGGAAGCTGGGGAATGGCCTTGTGTGGTCCGTTTAGGTAAGCTGGACAATTTGGATGGTCAAATGGGCAAAACGGCATGAACGGGGTATTTTCAGGCCAAATCAATGTAGCCCACAATTTTGGGAGTTTACCGGGGTCTGGGAGTGTTGTGGGTAAAAAATCGATTGGGTATTCCAGGGAGGCTAGGTATCTACCTAGTGTGGTTTATTTGGATGGGTGAGGGCTATTTGGGTGGTCAAATGTGAGAACCGACGCGAACGGGGCATTTTCTAGTAAAATAGGTGTGCCATAGCCCATGTTTCTGGGGGTAAGCCCGGGTTATGGACATGATGTGGGTGAAAAATCAATCGGGCATACCATGGAGTCTAGTAAGTGACCTAGAGTAGTCCGTTTGGGTGATCGGATAGGTGAAACGGCACGAACGGGGCATTTTAGGGCCAAATCGGAGTGCTATAACCCACAGATTTGGGGGTGAGCATGGGTTCGGGATTTTTTTGGGACCAAAATCAATTGGGATGTACCAAGGAGGATGGGGAGCAACCTAGTGTGGTCCGATTGGGTGGTAGGGCCATTTGGGTTGTCAAACAAGAGAAATGGTGCGAATGGGGCATTTTCAGACCAAATCGATGTGTTATAGCCCACGATTTTGGGGTGGGCCCAGAGTTCGAGCATATTATTAGCCAAAAATAGACTGGGAAGTGCTAGAGAGGCTGGGAAGCATCCTAGTATGGTTCATTTAGTTGTGTGGGGCTATTTAGGTGGACAAACGAGCAAAATGGCGTAAATAAAATATTTTAAAGCTAAATCAGTGTGATATAGCCCATGGTTCCAGTGGTGAGCCCGACGTCCAGGCGTGCTATAGGCAAAAAATCAACCGAGGCATGCCAGGGAGGCTGGGATCAACCTAGTGTGGTCCGTTTAGATATACAAAACCATTTGGGTGGTCCAACAGGAAAACGGTGCGAGCAAGGCATTTTTTAGCAAATCAGTGTGCTATAGCACACAATTTCGAGGGTGGTCCCAGTTTTGCACATGCTATGGGTTAAAAATAAACCATGGAATTCCAGAAAGGCTGTGGAGAGGCCTAATATGGTTTATTTGGATGGCCGGTCCAAATCGGTGTGCTATAACCCAAGGTTCCGGGGGTGGTCGGGGTTCGCACCTTCTGTGGGGCAAAAATTGATAAGATTGTGACAGCAGGCTGGAGAATGACCTAGTATGGTATGTTTGGGTGGGAGGGACTATTTGGGTGGTCTAACAGGATAAACGGCATGAATGGGGCATTTTTTGGCCTAATCAATGTGCTATATCCCACGATTCTGGGGTAGGCTCGAGCTTCGGGCGTACTGTAGGCCAAAAATTAATCGTGGTATGCTAGGTAGGCTGGGGAGCAGCCTAGGGAAGTCTATTTGGGTGGGCAGGTCGATTTGAGTCATCAAACAGGCAAAACGGTGTGAGCGGGACATTTTTGAGAAAAATCAATGTGCTATAGACCATGGTTCTGGGGGAGAGCTAGGGGTTCAGGCGCTCTATTCAAAAAATTGACCGAGGAATTGTAGAGAGGTTAAAAGCATCCTATTGTGGTCCGTTTGGGTATTCAAGGATATTAGGGTGGTCTAACGAGCGAAACGATGTGAATGAGACATTTTTGGGCCAACTCGGTGAGCTATAGCCCACGATTTTGGGGGATGGCCTGAGTTTGAGCATATTGTAGGTTCAAAATCAATTAAAGTTGCAAAGAGGCTGTGTAGTGGCCTAGTGTGGTCTTTTTGGGTGGGTATGTCCATTTAGGTGGTCAAATGAGTGAAACAATATGAACGAGGTATTTTTTGGCCAAATCAATGTGCTATAGCCCATGGTTCTGGGGGGTCGGTTTGGGGTCCGGGCGTGTTGGGGGCCAAAACTTTATCGGGCCATTCCAGAGAGGATGGAGAATGTCCTAGTGTGGTCTCTTAAGGTGGGAGAGACTATTTGGGTGGTGAAATGGGTAAAATGGGGTATTTTTGGGCTAAATTAGTGTGCTATAGTCCACGGTTCCAGGGGTGGGCCCCAAGGTCCGGGCATGCTGTTAGCTAAAAATCGACTGAGGCAAGAAAGAGAGGTTGGGAAATGGCCTAGTATGGACCGTTTGGGTGGGAAGGTCTATTTGGGTGGTCAAGCAAGCGAAACGACACGAACGGGGCATTTTCTGGCCAAATCAATGTGCTATAGCCCACATTTCCTGGGGTGGGCTCGGGGTACGGACATGCTATGGATGTAAAATCAACCGGGGTATGCTAGGAGACTGGGGAGTGCCCTAGAATTTTCTATTTAGGTGGGCGGGCCTATTTGAGTGGTCAAATGGGCAAAACGGTGCGAAGGGGTATATTTCAACCAAATTGATGTGTTATAGCCTCATGTTCCGGGGGTGGGCTCGGGGCCCTAGTATGCTATGAGTTAAAAATTGACTGAGGCATGCCAAGGAGGCTGGAGAGTGGCCTAGTATTATCCATTTGGATTGGTGAGGCCATTTGGGTGGTCAAATGGGATAAACGACGTGAATAGGAAGTTTTTAGGCCAAATCGGTGCTTTATAGCCCATGGATCCTGCGGTGGCCCCGGGTGTGTTATGGGATGAAAATTGATCAAGGCATGCCAAGGAGGCTAGGAAGCAGCCTGGTGTGGTTTTCTTATATGGGATGGGCCATATGGGTCGTCAAACGAGCAAAATAACGTGAAAGAGGTGTTTTTAAGCAAAATTTATGTGTTATAGCCCACGGTCTCAGGGGTGGGCCCAGGTTATGGGCATCCTACGAGCTAAAAATTTACTAGGGCCTGCTAGGGAGGTTGGAGAGCAGCCTAGTATGGTGTATTTGGGTAAGCGGGGCCATTTGCGTAGTCAAATAGGTGAAACGGCATGAATTGGGCATTTTCAAGCTAAATTGGTGTGTTATAGCTCACGTTCCATGGGTAGGCCCGGGTTTCGGGCATGTTGTTGTCCAAAAATCTACTGAGGCATGCCAAGGATGCTGAGGAGTGGCCTATTATGGTTCGTTTGGGTGGGTCCAGCTATTTAGGTGGGTAAACGGGCGTAACGGCATGAAGGGATGTTTTGAGGCCAAATTAGTGTGATACAGCCCACAGTTCTAAGGGTGGGCCCGAGTTTCCGACATTCTATGGGCCAAAAATTAATTGGGGTATGTCAGGTACGCTAGGTAGTGGTCTAGTGTGGTACGTTTGGGTAGGTAGGCAATTTGAGTGGTCGGATGGGCGAAATAACACGAACGGGGCATTTTCGAAACAAATTATTTTATTATAGCCCATAGTTCTGGGGATGGGCCTGGGGTTCGGGTGTGCTGTGGGATAAAAATTGATTGAGGGCTAGGAAAACTAGGGAGCTCCCTAGTGTTGTCCATTTGGGTGGGTGGGAACATTTGGGTAGCCAGACGGGTGAAACAGTGTGAACGGGTATTTTCAAGCCAAATTGGTGTGCTATAGCGCACGGTATTGGGGATGGGCACGGGGTCCAGCATGCTGTAGGCCAAAAATCAACTGGAGCATGCCAGGAAAGCTGTGGAGTTACCTAGTGTGGTCTTTTTTTGTAGACGGGGCCATTTAGGTGGTCAAACAGGCAAAGTAGCTCGAATGGGGCATTTTTGGTCTAAATTGGTGTGCTATAGCCTATGGTTTTGGGGGTGGCCTGGGGTCCGAGTGTGCTATAGGCCAAATTTGATTGGGCATGCCAAAAAGGCTGGGGAGTGTCCTACTGTGGTCTATTTGGGTAAGTGGGGCTGGGTGGTCAAACCAGCAAAACAATGCAAATGAGAAATTATCGGGCCAAATCAGTGTGCTATAGCACACGGTTTCGAGGGTGGGCTCAGGGTTTGGGTGTGATGAGGGCCAAAAATCAACCGGGGCATGCCAGGGAGGTTAGGGAGAGGCCTAGTATCGTCATTTTGGTTGGGCAGGGCCATTTGGGTGGTAAAACGGAAGAAATGGCGCGAACGGACCATTTTAGGTCCAAATCGGTGTGCTTTAGCCCATGTTTCCATGGGTGGGCTAAGTGTCCGGCGTGGTGTGGGCCAAAAACCAATCGGGGCATGCCAGGGAAGATGAGGAGCAGCCTAGTATGGTCTGTTTATGTAGGCACAACTATTTGGGTGTTCAAACGGGTGGAACAATTAAAATAGGGTAATTTTGGGCTAACTTTATGTGCTATAGCACACGGTTCCAGGGGTGGGCCTGGGGTTTGGGCGTGCTGTTTGTCAAAAATCAACCATGGCATGCCAGGGATGCTGGGGAATGGCCTAGTATGGTCCGTTTAGGTGGAAGGGTCCATTTGGGTGGTCAAACTGGTAAAACGGTGCGAACAGGGCATTTTTTGATCCATATCGGTGTGCTATAGCCTACGGTTCTGAGGGTGGGGCCCTACGTCCGATCATGGTGTGGGCCAAAAATTAATCGGGGCATGCCAAGAAGGTTGGAGAGCAGCCTAGAGTGGTTTGTTTTTATGGGTAGGGCTATTTGGGTGGTCAAATGGGGAAAACGATGCGAGCGGGTTATTTTTTGGCCAAATTGGTGTGCTATAGCCCAAGGTTCCAAGGGTAGGGTCGAGGTTCTGGCGTGCTAGGGGCCAAAATCAATCTAGGCATGCCAGGGAGGCTAGGGTATGGTCTAGCATGGTCCGTTTAGGTAAAAGGTCCCATTTGTGTGGTTAAATGGGTAAAACAGTATGAATGGTGCAATTTTAGGACAAATCAGTGTACTATAGCAAACGGTTTTGGGGGTAGGCCCGGGGTCCGAGCGTTCTATGGGCCAAAAATCGATTGGGGCATATCAGGGACACTAGGGAGTATACTAGTATGGTCCGTTTGGGTGGGGTTGGGCCAATGTAGTGGTCAAACAGGCAAAACGACGTGAATGAGTCATTTTCTTTCCCAATCGATGTGCTATAACAAATAATTTCGAAGGTGGGCCCGGGGTCCAGGTGTGTTGTGGACAAAAAGTTAATTGGGACATGACAAGGAGGTTGGGGAGCATCTTAGTATGGTCCGTTTGGGTGAGGGGGATATTTATTTGGTCAAACAAGCGAAACAGCACAAACGAGGCATTTTCGGGTCAAATCAGTGTGCTATAGCCCACGGTTCAGATGGGGGACCCGGGGTTTAGGCATGTTGTGCAGTGAAAATTGATCTATGCGTGCCAGGGAGGTCGAGAAGTGACCTAGTGTGGTCTGTTTAGGTGGGCAGGGCCATTTGGGTAGTTAAACGGGTGAAACAACGATAACGGGGAATTTTTGGGCCAAATCGGTGTGCTATAGCCCACGATTCTAGGAGTGGGCCCAAGGTTCGGGCATTATATAGACAAAAAATTGACCGATGCATGCCAAGAAGGTTGTAAAGTGGCCTAGTATGGTCCATTTGGGTGAGAGAGGCCATTTGGGTAGTTAAACGAGTGAAACGATACGAATAAAGCATTTTTAGGCAAAATCGGGTTACTATAGCTCACAATTCTAGGGGTGGGCCCGGGGTTCGGGCGTACTATGGGCTGCAAAATTAACCGAGGTATGCCAAGGAGGCTGGGAAGTGTCATAGTATTTTCCGTTTGGTTGGGATATTTATTTTGATGGAAAAAAGATCAAAACAGAACAAACGAGGCATTTTTTTGCCAAATTGATACGCTATAGCCCACGATTTTGGGTGTAGGCCTAGGTTCCAGGCATGCTGTGGGCCAAAAATTTACTGAGGCATATCAGGGATGCTGGGGAGAGGATTAGTGTTTCTTTTGGGTAGGAGGAGCTATTTGGTTGGTTAAACGAGCAAAATTGCATGAATGGGGGATTTTCGGGCCATATCGGTATGCTTTAGCCCATGATTCAAGAGGTAGGCTCAGGTTTCGGGCATACTGTAGGCCAAAAATTAATTGAGGCATGACAAGGAGGTTGGTTAGCAGCCCATTATAGTCTATTTGGGTAGGTGGGGCCATATGGGTGGTCAAATGGGCGAAACAACGCGAATGAAGCATTTTCAGGCAAAATCAGTATGCTATAGCCTACACTTTCGAGGGTGGGCCCATGGTTCGGGAATACGGTAGGATAAAAATTGATCGGAACATTCTAGGAAGTGTCCTAGTATTGTCCATTTGGGTGGGCGGGTTCATTTGGGTGCTTGAAAGGATGAAATGGCATAAATGGGACATTTCTGGGCCAAATTGAAGTGTTATAGCCCACAATTCCGTAGGTGGGCCGGGGTTCGGGCGTGCTGTGAGATAAAAATTGATTGGAGAATGACAAGTAGGCTTGGGAGCGACCTATTTTTGGTTGTGCGGGGCCATTTGGGTGGTCAAACGAGCGAAACAGCACGAATAGGACATTTTTGGGCCAGATCAGTGGGCTAGCCCACAGCTCTGGGGGTGCGCCCGAGGTCCAAGCGTGCTGTGGGCGAAAAATCAACCTCGGTATTCCAAGGAGGCTTGAGAGCATCCTACTGTGGTACGTTCATATGGGAGGGGCCATTTAGGTCGTCAAACAGGCGAAACGACGCGAATGGGGTTTTTTTGGGTCAAATTGGTGTGCTATAGCCTACGGTTCTGGGGATGGCCCGGGGTTCGGGTGTGCTGTGAGCCAAAAATTGACTAAGGTATGCCAAGGAGAATGGGAAGTTTCCTATTATGATCCGTTTGGTGGGATAGTCCATTTGTGCGGTCAAAAGAGCGAAACGGCATGAACGGAGCATTTTTGGGCCAAATTAATGTACTATAGCCAACAGTTTCGAGGGTGGGCTCAGGGTCCAGGCGTGCTGTCAGTTAAAAAATTGTTTGGGGAATTCCAAAAAGGTTTGGGAGTGACCTAATATAGTTTTTTTTGTTGGGCGGAGTAATTTGGGTGGTCAAATGGGCAAAACGACGCGAATAGGGCATTTTTTGGCCAAATCAGTGTGCTATTAGCCCACGGTTCTAGGGTGGGCCCAGTGTTCGAGCGTGCTGTCGGTCATAAATTAACCATGGTATGGCAAAGAGGTTGCGGATCAGCCTACAGTAGTTTGTTTGGGTTGGCGGAGCTATAAAGGTCGTCCAACGGGTGAATCGGCACGAACGGGGCATTTTCGGGCGAAATCAATGTCCTATAGCCACGGTTTTGGGGGCCGGCCAAGGGTCTGGGCATAACTCTGACCAAAAATCATTCGAGGAATTCCATGGAGACTGGGGAGTGTCCAAGTGTGTTCTGTTTGGGTGGAAAGAGCCATTTGGGAGGTTAAATGGGCGAAATGGTGTGAACGAAAATTTTTTGTGCTAAATTAGTGTGCTATATAGCCCACAGTTTTTAGAGTGGGACCAAGGTTCGAGTGTGTTTTGGGATAAAAATTGATCAGAGTATGCCAAGAAGGATGGGGAGTAGTCTAGTGTGATCCGTTTGGGTAGGTATGGCCAGTTAGGTGGTCAAACGGGCGAAACGACGTGAACGGGGCATTTTTTGGCAAAATTGATTGTTATAGCCCACGATTCTGGGAGTGGGCCAGGGGTCCGAGCATGCTGTGGTTCAAAATTTGATCGAGACATATCAGGGAGGTTAGGGATTAACCTAGTAAGGTCTATTTGGGTTGTTGGGGATATTTGGTTGGTCAAACAGGCGAAACGGTGAGAATAGGGTATTTTGGGACAAATCAGTGTGCTATAGCCAACGGTTTTGGGGGGTGGGATAGAGGTCCAGGATTACTTTAGGCTAAAAATCAATTGGGGCATGCCAGAGAGTAATGAGGCCTACTGTGGTCTATTTTAGGGGTGGGGACATCTGAGCGGTCAAACGGGAAAAACGAAGGGAACGGGGCATTTTCAAGCCAAATCAGTGCGCTATAGCCCACGATTCTGGGGTTTCAATTGAGTCATGCCAATAAGGATAGCAAATATCCTACTGTGGTCCATTTGGGTGAGAGGGGCCATTTGAGTGGTCAAACGATCAAAATGATATGAATGGGGCATTTTGGGGACAAATCGATGTGCTATAGCCCACGGTTCCGAGGGTTGGCCTGGGGTCCGAGCGAGTTATGGGCCGATAATATATCAAGGCATGCCAGGGGGATGGGGATCAAACTAGTGTGATCCATTTGTGTGGTCGGGAATATTTGGGTGGTCAAATGGGCAAAACGGCACGAGCAAGCCATTTAGGGCCAAATTGGTATTCTATAGCCCACGATTTTGGGGTGGACCTAAGGTCAGAGCGTTTTGTGGGCCGATAATTGATTGGGGTATGCCAAGAACGTTGGGGAGTGGTTTAGTGTGGTCTGTTTGTTTGATGGGGCCATTTGGGTGGTTAAATGGGCAAAACGGCATGAACGAGCATTTTTGGGCTCAATCGGTGTGCTATAGCCCACGGTTCTAAAAATGGGCTTGAGGTCTGGTATGATGTGGGCCAAAAATTGATTGGGGCATGCCAGAAAGGTTGGGAAGCAGCTTACTGTCATCCGTTTAGGTAGGAAAGGCTATTTGTGTGGTCAAACAGGCAAAATGGCGCGAACGGGGCATTTTTGGGATAAATTTGGGTGCTATAACCCACGGTTCCATGGGTAGACCTGGGGTTCGGGTGTGTTGTGGTACAAAAATTTATTGAGGTGTGACAGAGAGGCTGGGTACGACCTAGTGTTGTCTATTTGGGCATTCAAATGGGAAAAACGGCGCGAACGGTGTATTTTCAAGTCAAATCGGTGTGCTATAGCCCACAATTTCAGGGTTGGCCAGGGGTCAGGGCGTGCTGTGAGCTCAAAATTGACCGGGGCATGCCATGGAGGCTGGGAAGCGGCCTTGTGTGTTCCTTTGGGGTGGGCAAGGCCATTTGGGAGGTTAAAAGGCAAAATGGTACAAATAGAGCATTTTTAGGCCAAATCAGTGTGCTATAGACTAAGGTTCAGAAGGTTGGCTCGGGGTTCGGGCGTGCTGTGGGATGAAAATAGATCGGGGAGTACCAGGGAGGCTAAGGAGAAATCTAGTACGGTCCGTTTAGGCGGGAAGGGCCATTTGTGAGATCAAACGGGCAAACAACGCGAATAGGGTATTTTCCAATCAAATCAGCGTGCTATATTTCCACGATTCCGGGGGTAGGCCTGGTGTCCAGGCATGTTATGGGTTAAAAATTGATCGGTACATACCAGAGAGGCTTAAGAGTGACATAGTGTGGTTTTGGGGAAGAACGAGGCCATTTGGGTGGTCAAATGGTGAAACAGCAAAAATGGGGAGTTTTCAGACCAAATCAATATTCTAGCCCACGATTTTGAGGATGGGCCCAGGGTTCAGGCATGTTGTGGGCCAAAAATTAACCAGGGCATGTCAAGAAGGCTGAAGAGCAGCTTAGTTTGACCCATTTGGGTAGGCAAGGCCATTTGGGTTGTCAAACGGGCCAGACAACGCAAATAGGTCATTTTCGAGCTAAATTAGTATTCTATAGCCCACGCTTTCAAGGGCCCAGGGTTTGGGCATGCTGTGGGCCAAAAATTGGTCGGATCATGCCAGGAAGGGTGGGGAGAGGCCTAATATGGTATGTTTTGGTGGGTGGGACCATTTGGGTGGTCAAATAAGAGGAACGGCTCGAACGGGTTATTTTTGGGATAAATCGGTGTGCTATAGCCCATGGTTCTGGGGTGGGCCTAGGGTTCGGGCGTGCTGTGGGACAAAAATTGATTGGGGCATTCTAAGAAGGCTAAAGTGTTACGTAATGTCATTTTTTCGGGTGAGCTGGCTCTTTGGATGGTCAAACGGGCAAAACGGTGCGAGCGGGGTATTTTCGAGTCATATCGATGTGCTATAGCCACAAGTTCTAGGGGTAGGCCTGGGGTTCAAGCCTGATGTTGGCCAAAATTTGATCGGGGCATACTAGGAAGGCTGGGGAGTGACCTCGTATGGTCCGTTTGGGTGGGCGTGACTATTTATGTGGTCAAACGGGTAAAACAGTGTGAACAAAATATTTTTGGGTTAAATTGAGCTGCAATATCTACGATTCTGGGGGTCGGCCCGTGGTCAGGGCATGTTGTGGGCCAAAAATTTACCAAGGCATGCCAGGGAGGCTAGGGAGCGGACTATTGTGGTTTGTTAGGTTGGACGGGGCCATTTGGGTGGTCAAACGAGCAAAACGACGTGAATAGGGAAATTTTTGGCCAAATTGGGGTGGTTTAGCTCACGGTTTTGGGGGTATGCCCAGGGTTCGAGCATGCTGTTGGCCTTCAAATTGAACGGGGTGTGCTAGGGAGGCTAGGGAGTGCCTTAGTGTGGTCTATTTGGATGGTCAAGTGGGTGAAACAGCGCGAACGAGGCATTTTCTGACCATATCAATTTGCTATAGCCCACGATTTTGGTGGTAGGCCCGGGGTTTGGGCATGATGTACTCTAAAAATCGATCGAGGCATGTTAGGGAGGCTGGGGAATGACCTAGTGTGGTCTGTTTTGGTGGTTAGGTCCATTTGGGTGGTCAAAGGAGCGAAAAAGTGTCAATGAGGCCTTTTCGAGCTAAAATGGTGTGCTATAGCCCACGGTTTCAGGGGTAGGCTCGAGGTCCGAAGGTGATGTCGGTCAAAAATCGATTTGGGCATGCGTCGAAGGTTGGGGAGCAACCTGGTATGGTTCGTTCGGGTGGGAGGGGCCATTTGGACAGTGAAATAGAATGCTATAGCCCATAGTATTTAGGGTGGGCTCGGGGTCCAAACGTACTATGGGCATAAAATTGATTGGGGCATGAAAGAAAGGTTGGAGAGCAGCCTAGTGTGGTCTATTTGGATGGTCAAAAGGGTGAAACATCGTGAACGGGCCATTTTCGAGATAAATTAGTGTGTTATAGCCCACGATTTTGGTGGTGGGCTAGGGGTCCATATGTGTTGTTGGCCAAAAATTGATCGGGGCATGCTAGGGAGGCTTGGGAGTAGGCTCGTGTGGTCCGTTAGGGTGGGCGAGGCCATTTAGATGGTCAAACAGGCAAAATAGCGCAAACGAATCATTTTTTAGCCAAATCAGTGTGCTATGGCCTATGGTTTCGGGGGTGGTCTGGGGTTCGAGCGTGTTGTGGGCCAAAATTGACCAGGGCATGCTAGGGAGTCTGAAGAGTGGCCTAGTGTGGTTCGTTTGATGGGTGGGTCCATTTGGGTGGTCAAACGGGCAAAATGGCGTGAATGGGACATTTTTTAGCCAAATTGGTGTGCTATATCCCAGGATTTTTGCGGTAGGAATGGTGTCTGGGAATGCCGTGGGCCGAAAATAAATCAAAGTGTGCCATGGTGGATGAAAAGTGGACTAGTTTGGTCCCTTTGGGTGGGCGGGACCATTTTGGTGGTCAAACAAACAGCATGAACGTGGCCTTTTTAGGCCAAATCGGTGTGTTATAGCCCACGGTTCTGATGTTCGGGCATTCTGTAGGCCAAATATTAACCGGTATATGCCAGGTAGTATAGGGAACATCTTAGTATGGTTTATTTGAGTGGTCAAACAGGTTAAACGGAGCAAACGGAGCATTTTCGGGCTAAATTGGTGTGCTATATAGCCTATAATTTCTGGGGCGGTCCCTAGGTACGGGCGTGCTGTGGACCAAAAATAGTTCAAGGTCTTCCATGAAGGCTGGGTAGAGGCCTAGTGTGGTCCGTTTTGGTGGGAATAGCAATTTGGATGGTTAAATGGGCAAAACGGTGTGAACGGGTCTTTTTTGGGCCAAACTTGTGTGCTATAGCCCCTGGTTTTGGTGGTAGGACTGGGGTCCAGGCATTTTGATGGCCAAAACTAGACCGGAGCATTCCAAGGAGGCTAGGTAATAGCCTAGCATGGTCCTTTTGGGTGGGAGGGGTCATTTGGATATTCAAACAGGCAAAACGGTGCGAAAGGGGCATTTTTTAGCAAAATCAGTGTTCTATAGCCAACAGTTCTGGGTGTGGGCCCGAGGTCCAAGTGTGTTGTGGGTCAAAATTAATAGGGGCATACCAGAGAGGCTGGGGAGAAGCCCAGTGGGTATTTTTGGGTGGGCGGGGCCATTTGGGTGGGCAAACGGGCGCAACAGAACAATCGGGAGGTTTTCGGGCCAAATCAGTATGATATAGTTAATGATTCCGAGGGTAGGATTGGGGTTCGGGCGTGATGTGGGCCAAAATCAATCAAGGCATGCTATAGTGGTCTGAGGAATGACATAGTATGGTTATTTAAGGTTGGGGGGGCCATTTAGATGGTTAAATATGTGAAACGACGCGAATGGGGCCTTTTCATGCAAAATCGATGTGTTGTAGCCCATGATTCTAGGGTTAGTCTCGATGTCCAAGCGTGTTGTGGGCCAAAAACTGACTGAGGCATGCCATGGAGGCTAGGGAGCATCCTAGTGTAGTCTATTTGGGTGGGTGGGTCCATTTGGGTGGTCAAATGGGCAAAACAAAGTGAATAGGGTGTTTTGAGCAAAATCGATGTGCTATATCCCAAGGTTCCGATGTGGGAATGGGGTCTGGGAGTGATGTGGACCTAAAATCAATTGGGGCTTGTCAGGGAGATTTGGTATAACCTACTGTGGTCCGTTTAAGTAGGCGGGGCCATTTGGGTAGTCAAATAGGAGAAATAACAGGAATAGAATATTTTTAGGCCAAATCAATGTGCTATAGCCCATGGTTTCGGGGGTAGGCCTGAAGTTCGAGTGTGCTATGGGTCCAAAATTAACTTGGGTGTACCAAGGAGGCCAAGGAATGACCTAGTATGGTTTGTTTAGGTGGGAGAGGCCATTTGGGTAGTCAAACGGAGGAAACGACACAAACTAGGCATTTTAAGGTCAAATCGGTGTGCTATAGCCCATTTTTCTGAGAGTGGGACAGGTTCCGGGCGTGCGTGGGAAAAAAATTGAAAGGGGCATTCTAGAGAGGCTGCGGAGCTTCCTAATATGGTCTGTTTAGGTGGGCGGGGATTTTTGGGTGTTCAAACAGGTATTACAGTGGTAACGGGAAACTTTGGGGCCAAATCAGTGTGCTATAGCCCATGGTTTTGAGGGTGGGCTCGGGCTCAAGAGTGTTGTAGGCCTAAAATAGATTAGGGCATTTTAGAGAAGTTGGGTAATGGCCTAGTATGGTATGTTTGTATGGGCGATTCCATTTAGATTGTCAAATAGGTGAAACGACACGAATAAGGCATTTTTGGGCCAAATTGGTGTGGTATAGCCCACAGTTCTGGGGATCGCCCAGGGTTCAGGCATGCATTAGGTTATAAATTGAACGGGGTATGCCAGGGTGGATGGTGAGTGGTTAAGTGTGGTACGTTTGGGTGGGAGGGTCCATTTGGGTGGTTAAGCGGGCAAAACGGCGTGAATGAGGCATTTTTGGGCCAAATTGGTGTGTTATAGCCCACGATTTTGGGGTAGGATTGGGGTCTGAGCATGGTGTGAGCCAAAAATTGACCATGGAATGCCAGGGAGGTTGGGGAGTGGCATAGTATGGTCCATTTTGGTGGGAAAATCCATTTAGGTTGTCAGGCGGGTGTAACAGCGCGAATAGGGTATTTTTGGCCAAATCGGCGTGCTATAGCCCGCAGTTTTCGTGGTGGACTCGGGGACCGGGCGTGCATTGGGACAAAAATTTATTAAGGTGTACTAGGGAGGGCTTTTATCATCCTAGCATAGTCCATTTAGGTGGGAGGGATATTTGGGTGGTCAATCGGGCGAAATGGTGCGAATGAGGCATTTTGGGCAAAATTATTGTGCTATAGCCCATGGTTCTGAAGATGGGCCAGGGAATCGGGTGTGATGTCATCCAAAAATCAACCAGGGAATGCTAGAGAGGCTGGAGAGTTGCCTAGTGTGGTTATTTTTTATGGGCGGGGCCATTTGTGTGGTCAAAGAAGCAAAACAGCACGAACGGGGCATTTTTGGGCAAAATTGGTATGCTATAGCCTGCGGTTCCGGGGATAGGATCGATGTCGGGGCATAATGTGGGCCAAAAATTTAAATTAGCATGATATAGAGACTAGAGAGCAGCCTAGTATGGTCCATTTGGGTGGGCGAGGGAATTTGGCAGGTTAAACGAGAGAAACGGCACGAACGGGGCATTTTTGGGCCAAATCCGTGTGCTATAGGCCACGGTTCCGGTGGTGGACTTAGGGTCCGGGTATGCTGTGGGCTAAAAATTGACCAGGTAGTCTAGGTAGAATCCTAGTGTGTTTCATTTAGGTGGACGAGGCCATTTGGGTGGTCAAACGGGTAAAACGACGCTAATGGGGCATTTTCAGGCCAAATCGATGTGCTATAGCCCACAGTTTTGGGGTTGGACCTGGGGTACGAACTTGTTTTGGGCCAAAAATTAATCGGGGCATACTCAAGAGACTGGGAAGTATCCTAGTGTAGTCTATTTTGGTGGACAGGGCCATTTGGGTGTTCAGATAAGCGAAACGATGCGAATGGGGATTTTTTAGGGCAAATTGATGTGAAATAGCCCGGGGTCAGGGCATGCTATAGGCTAAAAATCAACTGAGGCATGCCAGAGAAGATGGGGAGCATCCTAGTATGGTCCATTTAAGTGGGTGGTTTTATTTGGGTGGTCAAACAGGCCAAACGATACAAATGGGACATTTTTAGTCTAAATTGGTGTGCTATTGCCTATGGTCTAGGGGGTGAGCCTGGGGTATGGGCGTGTTGTGGGGAGAAAATCAACCAGGACATGACAGGTAGGCTGGGTATTTGCCTAATATATCCCATTTAGATGGGCGTGGCCATTTGGGTGGTCAAACGGCAAACTGGCACAAATGAAGTATTTTCGAGCCAAATCGATGTACTATAGCCCACGATTCCGGAGGTGGGCCCAGGTTCCGATCGTGATGTAGGTGAAAAATCAACTGTGGCATGACATAGAGGCTTAGAAGAGGCTTAATATGGTCCGTTTGGTGAGCGGGTCCGTTTGTGAGGTCAAACAGGCAAAACAACGTGAATGAGGCATTTTCAGGTCTAATCGGTGTGCTATAGCCCATGGTTCCGTTGGTGGGCCGGGAGTCCAGGAGTGCCAATGAGGTTGGGGAGCAGCCTAGTGTTGTCTATTTGGGTGGGTGGGACCATTTAGGAGGTCAAACTCGCTAAACTATAAAAATGACTAAAGTTGCTCAAGACCTTGCAATTATTTAGAGTTCAAAGCTTCAAATGTGTTAGCATAGGCTCACACATCAACACCCTCAACTTAAACAATTGCTTGTCCTCAAGAAATCATAACATAACTAAGAGTATACAAAATACAATTTGGAAGCTAACTACTCATATCAGTTCAGAATTTATTCACCATCTCCAAGGTCAGTCAAATTAAGAGCAATTGTGCTATCATTGAAAACAACCATGCAACTCACAAGGATCAACCTTGTTACAGTGCTGATTATTAAACGAAGTATTTCTAAGTCCCAATTGATAATTCACTTCCTACTGTATATGATTTCTTTCTCAAGCAAATCAAAGTAGGTATGCCTACTGTTTGCAACCAACAGACATTAATTAACATCTCAGAATTATCAAGAAACCCTAACACCTATTGAATCTTAAGTATTTAGCACCTTATTATGACCTAACCCTAGATCCCATAATTCAGGTTAATGGGCTTTAGCCACTCAGGATGCAAGAAACAAGTACGTAAATTGAATTCATAATTAAGAAGATTAACTTACAACGATGATGAAAATCAAGAAGTATAACTTAAACTGATTCACAAGATAAAACTCCCAAAATATTGATCTAGAGAGAGAGAGAGAGAGAGAGAGAATATTGTATGTTGCCAGAATAAGGATAAGTCAATTCTCTTTAGATAACCCTAAAAAAAGTCTTTAAATAGTTTAACCTAATTAAGGAAATAAAATCAAAGTTACAGCTTTTCCTCAGAATAGATGACGACGTCCGTGATGGCTTATCAAGAATCAAACAGCTTATCATGGATGTCGTCAGCTCCTCGGTACTTTTGGCTCTTGTTGCCTAAGGCTGACGACGACGATGACGGCCTATCAGAAATCTGACAACATATCATGGATGTCGTCACAAAACTGTCTTCAACTTCCATCTTCTGTTTAAGGCTGAAGATGACCTTGCTAGCTTATCACCAGGCTGACGACTTATCATGAATGTCGTCAACCACACTTAGTCCTTTATTTTATTCAGATTTTAGGCTTTTGTCTTCCTTTATTGGTGGTTCCCCTTCATCTCTACATTTACTGCAAAATCAAAGTAAACTAATCAGAAACAACTAAAGTTGCTCAAGACCTTGAAATTATTTAGAGTTAAAAGCTTCAAATGTGTTAGCATAGGATCACACATAAACACCCTCAACTTAAACAATTGCTTGTCCTCAAGCAACCATAACATAACTAAGAGTATACAAAGTACAATTTGGCAGCTAACTACTCATATCAGTTTAGAATTCATTCACCATCTCCAAGGTCAGTCAAATTAAGAGCAACTGTGCTATCATTGAAAACAACCATGCAACTCACAAGGATCAAGATATGGAAAAATTCAGTAATAACAACCAAGCACATACCCAAATCACACTATCCCAAAAATTCAGTGATTAATAACATACTTAGTGTGCCCTCACAACAAAGAAATCCCTTTTTCACTCATATCAGAATTCACATAGATAAATAAAGGGATAAAAACAAGACTCACTCTCAGAATGAAGTTCCAAACATTGCGTGTCAAATGCCATAGGCTTGCCTTATAGTCAGTACCCAAGTCTTCAGACAGGTCAGCTAGGATCACTATAGGGCTTTTCGTAAGCTTGTAACGTAGGTCAGGGGCTGGTATGACACTCATGGGAATTTTAGAGTGACTATGCCTCCTTGACACTACACTAAACTCTTGGGGTTTCAACTCTCAACCTTTTTGTCTTCCTCTCTTTTATTGATCACACATGCTCGAGATGGATGCGGTCTTTTCAATTCTTTTATTATCTTTTTTTTTCATCTTTTACACAGTTTTTTCTTTTTCTTATTCCTTTTCACCGCACCCATCTTTCTATTCTTTTCTCTTACTCTTCCTCTCTTCATAATTATTTTGCATCACGTACCCCTATGATAGCCACCCTCAAATTAAGTTATTTGCCTAAGTCAAGGTGCACAGTGCCCAAGAAGGACCAGGGCCAAAACAGGTTCATTATGATGTAAACGGGAAGGTGAGAGGTGTCGTAGAAAGAAATAGGCTAATTAGGTTTAAAAATTGATCAAGGCATACTATTTACATTGGGAAGGTCATTTAGGATAAAAGTGGATTGAACAACAAAAATGGCCTATGATCCTTTCCTAACTCCTATCCTATGACTCTGGCAAGACTAACCAAGCAAGTTCTAGATTCAACACACAACGGGAACTGAGTACGACCTTACATACACATGGCACACAAGTATCTTGCATATCACTACTTATCTGGTTCATGCACTTGTTTAACAAAGGTTATTCAGTTGCCAGATTAATGCCATAAAAAGATAAACTGTGGTCACAAATGGATGCAATTCACACAGCAAATAATATATCAGACCAATGAAGAGGTACTCAAAAATCACAAAACAAGCTAACTGCCTCAACTACTTGTATTACTCCTAATTATCTACAAAATATGTTACAACAACAACCTACCCTACACCCTTAACTTAAAATTAAAAATAAACTGTACTAAGGGTTAGGGTATACCTGAAGACAATCAAGTACATGGATCCTGGGTCTCCGACCCTGCTACTGCATCATCTGCTGACTTCTCTTCCTTGGGAGTATCTGGCTCTGCAGTGGTTGGAGCCCTGCTAGATGAGGAACCTGCAGCCTTAGCTCGGATGGCTGCCTCCTATTTCTTATTATCATCCAGGGACTCCATTCTTGCTTTTTTCAACTCCTCCTTTTTGGTTTTTTTTTTGCCTTCTTTTTTACTCTTCTTTCTTCCTCACTGTCCAGCCTTTCTCTCTTATCTTTGCCTTTCTTTCCCCTATTTTTCTTCTATTTCTTTAAGGAATCTTCAATGAGGTCAAGAATTGGGGTTTCTTCCTCAAATTCATACATGCCAAGACCTGCTGGCATCATAAATTGGTGCTACTATAACACCCCAACATATGCCTTTACCTTATCTAATGCCGCTCTAAATTTAGCAAGATCAACCCCTAACATTTTCTTTGCCCATGCATCGAATCAGTTCTCTAAATCTGCAACCCACTCAAGCAAAGTCACAAAAGGCTCCAGGGCAGCCTTGATTCTTTTATCCACTACAGTAGTAAAATGTTTGGCAAAAGCAGATAGTTGTGCCTCAGACCACTTGGCTTGCTTAGCCACTTTTCTGATATCGATTGGCTAAAATGCAAATCCTGCTAATGCTGTAGGAACTGAGGGGATGGATTCAGTATCAGTCACTAAACTTGCCTATTCTGAAAAAATTGGCTGCACAGTCTCAGAATCTTGCACTTCCACATGAGGTGTTGCACCATCATCTGTAACTGAAGGTTCTGCTGCTACCTTTGTACCTCTATCAAGTCTTAATCCTAGTTTATTCTCATCAAACCATATGGGGTTGTGAGTCTTTTGGGTAGGAACATCATCTTCAACTCCTGCAATCTTTGGCATATTAGCAGCTCGGCACAACTCTGTGTTAAGATAAGGAAAAGGATAAGCAGTGTCGGTTCTTGACATCCTAATATTTATATCATATGCAATTATTTCCTCGAAGTTCAAAAAAAGCTGTTGCACCATGCTGGCTACTAAGATAGCTCAATCGTTACCCAGAATGTTATCTCCATCAGTAGGCATCAGCTAGACACACACTATACCCCACCAAAACTTTACCTCTTGAGTCAAAGAGGACTTACAATTCTCTCATTTGGCTTTGTCACCCATGTTGGTTCTCCGTCAGCTATGATGATGGCCAACCACGAACGTTGTTTCTTCTAGTTTCTAATCTAAGCATAGATTGATGGTTTAGTAGCCTGAGGAGTGAAGTTGGGGCCGTGCAAGAATCTGTAGATAGTTCTGATTGAGATATTAACCCTTACGCCCCTCACCTGCACTCTATCCAACAGGGGCTGGTCTGCTACTCTTTCACTTGGCCTACACATATTTTCCAACTGAGCTTGGTAGTTCACGTAGAACTCCCAAACCAGTGCAGGGCAAAATGAACCTCCCCCTTTTGTGGTCCATCCCAAGCCAAAATCTTGGAATTTCTATTCCACTTTAGGGTACCTGCTCAACCCCTTTGTGATAATCTTTTTTCCTTCTGAATCGGCCTCTTAGAATTCCTTCTAGTAGTTTTGCGGAGCCCAGCAGTGAAGATGCCCTCTGCTTTCAAAATTTGACATCTAGCATTGTCTTGCACTTCAGGGTTCTTGCATTTGATAAGAATTCCCCGTCATCATCTTGTTTTTCAGTGGATGGGGACCCAGATGCTGTTCCCTCAGACTCATCGACCCTTCCTGTTTCTCTTCTTTAGATTCAGCATGTTCAGACTTATGCTGCTCATGTTCAGAATGTTCAGAGGCCTCCTGCTCAGAAGCTCTTATTGTTTTAGTGTCGTCACTATCCTCCACTTCAATGGGTAGAGGTGGTGGGATTTTATTCAGACTTTGCTTCTTCTTTTGCTTCCTGAGCAGGGGTTCCTCCTCCTCGTAATCATATTTCTCATTGATGAACTTACGACGTACAGTTTCTTTGGCCGCTTTCTTTGGTGCTGTGGGACTTTTTATTTTTGGTGCCATTATAAGGTTCCTGTTGCAGTAGAAAAACCATTGGTCAGTCCTCAAGAGCATAAACACAAACACATTAATCATTTAGTCTTAGTCGTGCTTTAGGTTCCAAGTGTGACGACAATTCACAATTCTTGATAAGCCGTCACGACTATGATAGCTTGTCACAATTGTCATCAACCTTAGACAGAACCTTCAAAATTTTAACAACTTTTGACGACATTCCTGATAAGTTGTCACAATTGTAATACCCTATTATGAATGTAGTCAACCCTAAACAAAATCCACTTCATTCTCAGCAACCTTTGACGGCATTCCTGATAAGCCATCACAATTGTGATAGCCTATCATGAATGTAATCAGCTCTTATCAAACCCACTTTTGATTGTAACTCAATTTTTGGTCCCCATTATTTCTCAAAATGCACTTGAATTCCAGTTTGTGAGCTATCTTTTTAAACCTTGGGCCTGCACAGCAAACCCTAGGTACGATTTTTAGCTCCTTACTAAGTTGAACTTGGTTCAAGCATCTTGGGGACTTGGGTTATTATCTATCTATCACTTACCACAAAAAAAAGAAGAGTTAAAGTTAGAGTATACCTGATGGGAGCCTTTAATATGATTACACGCACAAGAGAAAGTAGGTAGTAGGAAGAATTTCTTGATTGTGAATAGAAAACCCACATGCAAGGGAACTTGTTTTCTTAAAATGTTTTGAAAAGAGTAGGATATCAACTAACTAAGGAAATAAATAACTAAAGAAAAAGAATTAAAAATAGCGGAAATTTGAAAAGGTTTTACTGCTGGGCTGGGTTGGATTTGATTTAACTTGGGCCTAGAATTTAGCTTTTATTACTTTGGGATGACGTTGATTTATGATGGCTTATCACAAGTGTGATAGCCTATCAGGAACGTCGTCACCCTTAAGTAGAGAATGCCTCAAGTTTGACCTATCTGGCGGCAATTGTGATAGCTTATCACAGTTGTGACGACTTATCATGAATGCCATTATGACCTTTCAGCTAGCCTCCTCATTTTTTCACCTTTTCTATACTAAATCCTAATCATAAAGTAAAAACACTTGCTTAAACATAAAACTTTGGGTTGCCTCCCAACAGCGTCTGATTTACTATCGTGGCACGACTTGGTTATCTTGACTACTCAGAATTCGCCAAGACAACCTGTTGATACCCCTTTACCATCATCATAGAAGACGTCAACGATTGAGAAAACACTCATATTTTTTTGCTGAGTCATGGATGAGTGTATTTTGAAGCGTGCCTCTTTGTCATTGAACCTGAACTTTATCTCGTTCAACTCCATATCTACTAGTACTCTTCCAGTTCCAAGTAATGGACTACCCAAGATGATGGGCACTTCAAAATCCACCTCGCAATCGAGGATCACAAAATCCTCAGGAAGAATAAAATCAGCCACCTTTACCAAAACATCGTGTAATATGCCCACAGGCCATTTCATAGATCTGTCTGCCATACCAACTGCATATTTGTTGGGGTAGGATCCCCCAAACCCAATTTCTTGTACACAGCCAGTGGCATTAGATTTATACTGGCTCCCAGATCGCATAGTGCTTTGGTGAATTTTAGGGAACCAATAGTACACGGGATAGTAAATGCTCCCGAATCTGCCTTTTTCTGCACTAAAGACCTTGTAGAGATAGTGCCACAATGGAGAATATTATCCTTCGACTCATGGCTAACCTTCCGCTTCTTAGTTATAAGGTCTTTCATGAACTTTGTATAGTCTGGCATCTTCTCAAGTGCCTCAACCAACAGCACATTTATTGTCAATTACTTGAGCATTGCCATGAATTTACTGAATTTTGCATCATCACCCTTTTTCTTCAATTGTTAAGGAAATTAAGGTGGTGGTCTTGGGATAGATTTCAACACCACTTTCTCTTCATTCTCCTTTTCCTTCTTCGAAGAATCAACAGAACTCTCCAGCTTCTTAGACTCCACTGGATTGATTTCATCTGGTCCATCAACAACTACCTCACTATCTACAGATTTGCCCACAAAAGGGCCAGGTAAGATCTTACCACTCCTGGTGGTAATCGCCATACATGAGCCATCATTCTGTGGATTCTAAACCGTATCACTAGGCAAAGTACCACTCTTTCTCTGGTTTAGTGTTACAGAAAATTGGCTTATCTGCTGCTCCAACTACTTGATAGAAGTGGAGTGTGAACTAACCAACTAATTCAAGGTAGAGAATTCACTCTTCATAGTAGTTAATCCCGAGTTGGTAGCCTCAACTCCTTTCAACAATTTTTCTATTATATCCTCCATGGAAATCTTACCAAAGCTAGTTGGTGCAGCAACCCGACTTCCAGGAGGAACATATAAACCACTTCTGACATTACTACCTCTTCAATTTCCTTGCTCCCTATCTTTATAATCAGGCTTGTCATAAAAGTTCCGACCTTGATTCCCTTGGTAATTACCTCGAAAACCCCCTAATTACTCACATAGTTTGCCTCATTATCTATATTAATAGAAACATTGCACTGAGATTCCACAGTCTTAACCTTTTCAGTCTTGCCTGACAGCAAGTGCTTGGTCAGCAAGTCCATCTGAGTCTTTAAGTGGGCCATGTCTTGGTCTCGCTCCTCATCCCTTCTTCATTGCTCCGCAGTCATACCAATAGAAATAGTCAGGCTAGCTACCATAGAATCCTTAGTATGTGAAGCTCGACTCTGTTTGGTCATTCTATTCAGCATGTCTGAAGCATCATGAAAAGAAAGGTCAATGAATGAACCACCCTCAACATTATCTACAATTGGCCTTGACACAGAGTTAAAAGATCTGTACAAAGTCTCCATCAAGTGCAAGTTCTGCATGTTGTGGTTTGGACATTGTGCCATCTTCTTCTTAAATCTCTCCCAAGTTTATGCAATGCTTCAGTCGGGAGCTACCTAAAGTTACTGATTTTATCCCTTAACTTCACCCTCCTAGAGGGTGGAAATAACTATTCTAGAAATGGCTCTTTCAACTGTCTCCAGTTGGTTATAGAATCGGGCTCTAGCTCATTTAACCACATTGTTGCCTCCCTAGACAGAGACAATGGGAACAATCTCAACCGAATCGTATTTTGGCTCACTCCCGAATTATAAAAAGATTTGCAAATGGCGATAAAGTTCAAAAAGTGCATGTTTGGATCATCACCAGGCAATCCTCCAAACAACCCCTTCAAATTCAGGAGTTGGATCATGGTACTTCTTATGCTGAATTTTGAACCGGGTACCAACAATGGAGGAATGATATCACCCATTGCACCTTCTCCATCCATTACCTCATCATCATCATCAATCTCGTATTGGATAGTTTGTTGACCATACCTTTCTCTGACTGGATGGTTTCTATTGAGATTTTGCTGCACTGGTGTAGTAATTTGCTCAGATCGCCTTGGTTTTTGAGGATTCAGAAAATCCTCATCACCCAAGTATTCATCATCAGAGTTTAGATGACATACTTATTGGCCCTGGTTCTGTACGTTCACCTGAGCCCTAGCCAAGGCAGCTAATTTTTCCGCCTCCTATTGTTCAGCCATTCTCCCGATCAGTTATGGTTCTAGATTAATTGGTAATAACAGTTCTCCAAAACTTCTTATTTTTGGCATAAACAACAAATAACCTACAATTAAACAAAAATAATAAATAAACATAAATCTAGGAAACCTAACTAACAGTCAATTAGCGCACATAAGCTTTAGTTTACAACCGTATTCCTCGGCAACGGCGCCAATTTTGATAACACTTAAATTACACTCTTGAATGGGTGTAAGAGATTATTGTCAATATAAAACCCAACTAGGTTAGGGTAGAATCCCACAAGGAATAAGGTGTGAACTCAAGTCGTTTGTGATTTAATTCACTGATAGTTTAACATTTCCTGAAATAGGGGTTTAAGTTTCATAAATAATTGTTTGTCACTTTTATTTCGATGTTTGTAAACAAGATTTTATGAAATAACTAGAATTATGTTCACTAAGGCTTACGGTACATTACAGATGCTAACGGCGACTCAAGATTCTCACGGTGGTTAGGATAACAAGCTATCTTTATCGATGATATGCTCAAATATCTCTCAACCTATTTAAGCATCCAATTTTCTAATCCTTTCGGACTTAGGGAATCTCTATTTACTGCCTAGATTTTACCTCAGGTTAATCAACCTTGTTACAGCGTTGATTATTAAATAAATTATTTCCGAGCCCCTGTTGATAATTCACTTTCTATTGGATATGATTTCTTTCTCAAGTAAATCAAAGTAGGTATGCCTACTATTTGCAACCAACTGACATTAATTAACATCTCAGAATTATCAAAAAATCCTAACACCTATTGAATCTTAAGTATTTAGCATCTCATCAAGACCTAAACCTAGATCCCATAATTCAGGTTAATGGGGTTTAGCCACTTATGATGCAAGAAACAAGTACGCAAATTGAATTCATAATTAAGAAGATTAACTTACAATGATGATGAAAATTAAGATAAAACTCCCAAAATATTGGTCTAGAGAGAGAGAGAAAATATCGTATGTTGTCAGAATAAGGATAAGTCAATTCCTCTCCTTCAAAAAGCCCTAAAACAAGGCTTTAAATAGTTTAACCTAATTAAGGAAATAAAATCAAAGTTACAGCTTTTCCTCATAATAGATGATGATGTTCCTGACGGTTTATCAGGACTCTGACAGCTTATCACGGATGTCATCAGCTCCTCTATACTTTTGGCTCTTGCTGCCTAAGGCTGACGACGATGATGATGGCCTACCAGGAATCTGATGACGTATCATGGATGTCATCACAAAACTGTCCTCAACTTCCATCTTCTGTTTAAGGCTGACGATGGCCTTGATAGCTTATCACCGGGCTGACGACTTATCATGAATGTCGTCAGCCACACTTAGTCCTTTATTTGCTTTAGATTTTAGGCTTTTTTCTTCCTTTATTGGTGGTTCCTCTTCATCTCTACATTTACTGCAAAATCAAAGTAAACTAATCAAAAACAACTAAAGTTGCTCAAGACCTTGCAATTATTTAGCGTTAAAAGCTTCAAATATGTTAGCATAGGCTCACACATCAACACCCTGAACTTAAACAATTGCTTGTCCTCAATTAAGAAGATTAACTTACAACGATGATAAAAATCAAGAAGTATAACTTAAACTAATTCACAAGACAAAACTCCCAAAATATTGGTCTAGAGAGAGAGAGAAAATATTGTATTTTATCAGAATAAGGATAAGTCAATTCTCTTCAGAAAACCCTAAAACAAGGCTTTAAATAGTTTAACCTAATTAAGGAAATAAAATCAAAGTTACAGCTTTTCCTTGGAATATATGATGACATTTGTGATGTCTTATCAGGAATCTGACAGCTTATCAGGGATGTCGTCAGCTTCTCTGCACTTTTGGCTCTTGCTACCTAAGGCTGACGACGACGATAATGGCCTATCAGGAATCTGACGACGTATCATAGATGTCTTCACAAAACTGTCTTCAACTTCCATCTTCTATTTAAGGCTGACGACAGCCTTGATAGCTTATCACCAGGCTGGCAACTTATCATGAATGACGTCAGCCACACTTAGTCTTTTATTTACTTCAGATTTCAGGCTTTTTTCTTCCTTTATTGGTGGTTCCCCTTTATCTCTATATTTAATACAAAATTAAAGTAAACTAATAAAAAACAACTAAATTTGCTTAAGACATTGCAATTATTTAGAGTTAAAAGCTTCAAATGTATTAGCATAGGCTCACACATCAGGGTCTGGGTGTGTTGTGGGTCAAAAATCGACCGAGGCATGTTGAGAAGGCTGAGGAACGGCCTATTGTGGTGTGTTTGAGTAGGCAAGGCCATTTCGGTATTCAAACTAGAAAATTAACATGAACGCAGGGTTTTTGAGCCAAACCAGTGTGCTATAAGTGGTCAAATGGGTGAAACAGTGCGAACAAGCCTTTTTTGGGCCAAATAAGCATGCTATAGCCCACGGTACTAGGGGTGGGCCCAGGTTCCAAATATATATTTTGTTAAAAATAGACTGAGGTATGGTAGGGAGGCTGGAGAGCTACTAAGTGACCCTTTAGGTGGATGGGGCCATTTGGGTGGTCAAATAGGCAAAACAACATGAATGGAGCATTTTCAGGAAAAATTGGTGTGCTATCGCCCTCGGTTTTGGGGTTTGGTCCAGGCGTGCTTGACGTGTGAGCCCATGCTAACACATTTAAAGCTTTTAACTCTAAATAATTGCAAATTCTTAAGCAACTTTAGTCATTTTTTATTATTTTACTTTGATTTTTTAGAAAAAGTAGAGAAGAGGGAGAACCACAAATAAATGAAGCAAAAGGCATGAAATCGAAAGCAAATAAAGAGCTAAGTGTGGCTAACGACATCCACGACACACCGTCAACCTAGTGATAGGCTATCACAGAAGCCGTCAACCTCAAATAGAAAATGTAAAGCTACAGGAATTTTTGTAACGGCAATCATGACACGCCGTCAAGATGATGATAGGGCATCACAATCGTCGTCAAACTTAGGCAACAGGAGTTGAAATTTCAAAGAAGTCGATGACGTCTGTGACAGGCCGTCAAGATCATAATAGGCCATCACGGGCGCCGTCATCTAATCCAAAGAAAATCAAAAACCTTAATTTTATTTTCTTATTTAGGGTTGACTATTTAAAGCTTTGTTTTAGGGTTTTTATTATTATTCATTGAGGAATCCATCCTACAACATACGACTTTTCTCTCTATCTATCTCAAGAACAATATTTTAGAGTTTTTCCTTGTGATTCAAATGCAAGTTCACTTTTGATTTCATTCATTGTTGTAACTTAATCCTTTCAATTATGAATTCAACTTGTGTACTTATCTCTTGCATCATGAGTGGCTAAGTATCTTTAACCTAGATTGTAGGATCTAGGGTTAGGTCATGATAAGGTGTTAATTAATTACTCAAGGTTTAATAAGTGTTAGGATTTCTTGATAATTCTGATATTATAACATATGTCTGTTGGTTGCAAATAATAGGCGTACCTACTTTGGTTTGCTTGAGAAATAAATCATAAACAATAGGAAGTGAATTATCACAGGAACTCAAAAATATGTCGTTTAATAATCAGCGTTGTAACAAAGTTGATTAACCTGAGGTAAAATCTGGGCAGTGAGTTATGATTCCCTAAGTCCGAAAGGATTAGGAAATTAGACGTTTGAATAGGTCGATAGACATTTAAGCATACCATCGATGATAAAGATAGCTTGTCATGTACCGTAAACCCTAGTGAACATAATTTCGGTTATTTAATAAAATATTGGTTACAATCATTAACTTCAAAGTGACTAACAATTGTCTGAGAAATTTAAACGGCCATTTCAGGAAATAGTAAACTACCAGTGAATTATTTCATAAACAACTTAAGTTCAGACCCTATTCCCTGTGGGATTCAACCCCAACCTATGTAGGTTTTATATTTACAACGATCACTTACACCCATTCAAGAGTATAGTTTGAGCGTTATCAAAAATGGTGTCGTTGCTGGGGAATACGATTGTAAACTAAAAATTTGTGTGCGCTAATTTGCTGTTGGTTAAGTTTTCTAGATTTATGTTTATTTATTGTTTTGGTCTATTGTAGGTACTGTGTTGTTTATGTCAAAGACAAGAAGTTCTGGAGAACCGTTATTACCAATCAATCCGGAACCTCAACTGATAGGGAGAATGACTGAACAACAGGAGGCAGACAGACTAGCCGCTTTGGCCAGGGCTCAGGTGAACGTACAGAATTTGGGTCAACAAGCACGTCACCAGAACCCTGATGACGAAGACTTGGGTGATGAAGAATTGTTGAATCCTCAAAACCTAAGGCGAGCTGAGCAACTTGCTGCACTAGTTCAGTGAAATATCAATAGAAACCATCCAATCTGAGAAAGGTATGGCTAACAACCTATTCAATACGAGGCTGATGAAGATGATGAAAGAATAGAAGAAGCTGGTGCAGCGGGTGCTATCATTCCTCCATCGTTGGCACTGGGTGCAAAATTTAGCATAACAAGCACCATGATCCAACCCCTGAATCTGAAGGGGTTGTTTGGAGGCTTACCTAGTGACGATCCAAACATGCATTTTATGAACTTCATCACTATTTGCAAATCTTTTGATAATCTGAGAGTGAGCCAAAATGCAATACGATTGAGATTGTTTCCTTTGTCTCTGTCTGGAGAGGGAACAATGCGGTTAAATAAGCTAGAGCCCGATTCTATAACCAACTGGAGACAGTTGAAAGAGGCGTTATTAGAATGGTTCTTTCCACCCTCCAAGAGGGTACAGTTAAGGGACGAAATCAGTAATTTCAGGCAGCTCCCTGCCGAAGCATTGCACGAAACCTAGGAGAGATTTAAGAAGAAGCTGTCACAATGTCCAAACCACAACATAATAAACTTGCACTTGATGGATACTTTGTACAAAGCTTTCAACTTTGTGACAAAGCCAATTGTAAATAATGCTGCAGGAGGTTCGTTCATTGACCTCTCTTTTCTGGATGCTTCACACATGCTGAATAGAATGACTAAGCAGAGTTAAGCTTAGCATACTAGGGATTCTGTGGTGGCTAGCCTGACTATTTCTGGAGGTATGACTGCAGAGCAGTGCAGAAAGGATGAGGAGTGAGACCAAGAAATGGCCCACTTAAAAACACAGATGGACTTACTGACCAAGAACTTACTGTCAGAAAAGACCGAAATGGTTAAGGCTATGGAATCTCAGGGTACGGTGGCTACGAGTACTGATGCATAGGCAAACTATGTGAGTAATCAGGGGGTTTCTGAGGCAATAGCCAAGGGAACCAAGTTCAAAACTTTTATGACAAGCCTAATTTTAAAGATAGGGAGCAGGGACACTGGAGAAACAATAATGATAGGAGTGGTATATATGTTTCTCCTGGAAGCCTGGATACTGCAACAACTAGCTCTGGCAAGATGTCCATGGAGGACATGATAAAAAAGTTTTTGAAGGGAGTTGAAGCTACCAACTCGAGGGTAACTACTATGAAGAGTGAATTTTCTACCCACAGTCAGTTGGTTAGCTCATACTCTACTTCTATTAAGCAGTTGGATAAGTAGATGAACCAACATTCTGCTACACTAAACCAGAGAAAATTTGGTACTTCACCTAGTGATATGGTTCAGAACTCATGGAATAATAGCTC
The DNA here is from genome assembly GCF_002878395.1 of Capsicum annuum. Lineage (NCBI taxonomy): Eukaryota > Viridiplantae > Streptophyta > Magnoliopsida > Solanales > Solanaceae > Capsicum > Capsicum annuum. Next base: position 10,145,779 of record NC_061117.1, read on the forward strand.
ATTTATGAAGATTACCATGTGGAGTGGTAAGATGTTATGTGGCCCTTCTGTGGGCAAATCTGTAGAGAATAAGGTAAGTGTTAATGAACCCGAAGAAAGTAGTCCAGTGGAGTCTGAGAAGCTGGATGGTTTTGTTGATATTTCAGAGAAAGAAGATGATAAGGAAGAGGAAATGGTGTTAAAGACTATCCCTAGAACACCACCTCCCTTTCCTCAATGATTGAAGAAAAAGGTTGATGATGCAAAATTTGGCAAGTTCATGGCTATGCTCTAGCAGTTGATAATTAATGTGCCTTTGGTTGAGGCACTTGAGAAAATGAGAGGCTATGCCAAGTTTGTGAAAGAACTCATCACAAAGAAGAGAACGGTCAGCAGGATCAGGTATACAATTTCCACCATTTTAGCGCGGTTTCCATATGATTCTTAGTGCAAAAGAAGGCTAACCCAGGTGCATTCACTATTCTGTTCAAAGTTGTGACCTTGGATGTTGCAAAGGCATTATGTGATTTAGGTTCTAGCATGAATCTGATTCCACTGGCTATGTGTAAGAAGCTGGGTTTGGAAGATCCAACACCTACTAACATGCGATTGGTGATGGCAGATAGGTCGATAAAGTGGCCTGTTGAAATTTTGCATAATATGTTGGTGAAAGTAGCAGACTTTATTCTTCCTGCTGATTTTGTGGTGCTGGATTGTGATGTGGACTTTGAGGTATCTATTATCTTCAGAAGACCATTCTTGGAAACAGGAAGGGTAATAGTTGACATGGAGTTGAATGAGCTTAAGTTTAGGCTCGATAAAAAGAAGGCAAAATTCAAAATGCATCAACCCATGTCATAACAAAATTATATGAATGTATTCTCGATTGTTGACGTCTTCTATGAGGATGAAAAAGGAGCATCAACAGGTTATCTTGGCGAATTCTGAGTAGTTAAGAGAACCCAATTCTGCCGTGACGGTAAATCAGGCGCTAATGGGAGGCAACCCAGAATTTTTATGTTTGAGCAAGTATTTTTATTTTTAAAATTAGGATTTAGTATAGAGAAGGTGGAAAAATAAAAAGGGTCAGCTGGAAGGTCATGACGACATTCGGGACAAACCGTCACAACTGTGACAAGCTATCACGAATGCCGTCAGCTAGATTAGACCTGAGAAATTCTCTACCTATTGTTGGCGATGATCGTGATGGGATATCACAACCGTGACAAGCCATCATAAATCTTCATTGGCACAAACCCTAAAATCTAAAACCCAAGCCTAATTTTAATCAGATCCGACCCGACCCAAATCGCGAGCCTTTTCAAATTTCCACTGCTTTTAACTTCTTTTTCTTTAGTTAATTCTTTCCTTAGTTAAGATAGTTTCCATGCTTAGCAAAAACACTCCAATAAAAATAATATTCCTTTATGTGTGGGTTGCATAAAAAAATTTCAAGAATATTTTCCTCCTTCACTCTTCTTTTGGTGTATACGAGCTCCATCAGGTATACTCTGCTCTAACTCTTCTTTTCTTATAATGTATGATGAATGGAAGTTAACCCAAGTCCCCAAGATGCTTGAACCAAGATCAAGGTGAAAAAGATCTAGAATCACACCTAGGGTTTGTTGTACAAGCCCAAGGTTTGAAAAATTAGCTTAAAATTCGAATTTAAGTAAACCTTGAAAAAAAATAGGGACCAAAAATTTGATTAAAGTTAAAAATGAGTTCTGGTAAGTGTGACGACATCCATGAATGGCTATCACAATCGTGATGGCCTATCAGGGATGTCGTTAAGCTCTAAAAACCTAAAGTTGGTTCTGTCTAGAGCTGACGGCATTCGTCACAGGCTATTGTGACAGTCTATCATGAATGTTATCACAAAATGGTAAAAATTTGTTGGGTTCTATCTAAGGTTGACGGTAATTGTGACAAGTTGTCACTGTCGTGATGGCTTATCAAGAATTGGTATCATACCTGGAGCCTGAAACATAAGTGAGTTTAAATGATTAATGTACTTGTGTTGGTGATCTTTAGGGTTGACTAACGCTATTCTAATATCTCTTGGTACTCTAAAATGGCACCTAAAATAAAGAGTCCTACAGAACCAAAGAAAGCGGCCAAAGATGATGTATATCGTAAGATCCTCAACGAGGAATCTAACTACGAGGAGGAGGAACCCTTTCTCAGAAATATAAAGAAGAAGCAGATTCTAAAGAAAACTCCACCACCTTCACCAATTGAGGTGAAAGACAGTGATGATACTGAGTCAACCACAGCTTCTAAGTAGGAGGGGTCTGAAAAAGGTGAGTCTAAACATGCTGATGCTGATGAAGAGGATCAAGAAGGGTCTGAAGTATCTAAGTTCGAGAATATAGCTTCTGGGTCCCCATCCACTGAGTAACAAGATAATGAAGAGTCTCCACCTTGGAGGACTCTTATCAAGTGTAAGAACCCAGAAGTGAGGAATAATACTAGATGAAAAATTCCTAAAACCGAGGATATCTACATTACTAGGTTGCAAAGAACTGATAGAAGGAATGCAAAGAGGCCAATCCAAGAAGAAAAGATGGTCATCGTGATAGGGTTGAGCAGATACCCTAAAGTGGAGAAGAAATTCAAAGAATATGGCTTAGGATGAACTACAGAAGGGGGAGGTTTATTTTGCCCCACACTGGTTCAGGAGTTCTACGTGAACTACCAAGACCAGTTGGAGAATATATGCAAACTAGGTGACAAAGTAGCAGATCAACCTCTTCTAGTGAGAGTTTGGGTGAGGGGTGTAAGCGTTGATATCTTAACTAGAACCATCAACAAATTTTTACATGGCCCCGACTTCATGCCCCAGGCCACCACACCATTATTTTATGCTCGGATAAAGAATAAGGACAAACAACATCCTTGGTTAGCCAACATCATCGCTGATGGAGAACCGGCTTGGGTGACAAACCTAAATGAGAGAATCTGTAAGTCCTCATTGACCTAGGAGGAAAAATTTTGGTGGGGCATAGTGCGAATTTGGCTAATTCCTACTGAGGAAGACAATATTCTGAGTGATAACTGGGCTATTTTGGTGGTAAGCTTGGTGCAGCAGCTTTCCTTAAACTTTGGTGAAATTATTGCAGATGAGATGAAGATCAGGACGTTGAGGATCGACACTGCTTATCCTTTTCTGTGTCTTATTACACAATTGTGCAGAGCTACAAAGGTGCCAAAGATTGTAGGAGTTGATGAATACATCCATGCCTGGAAGACTCATAACCCCATTCGATTTGATAAGATTCAGCTAAGACTTAGACTTGATAGGGGTGCAGAGGTAGCAGTGAACCCTCCGGTTACAGATATAGGCGTAGCACCTATGGTGGATATGCAGGATTCTTTAGCACAGGCAGCTTCTGTGCCTGAGACTAAAGCCAGCACCTCAGTTTCTCTAGCAACAATAGGTTTCGTATTTCAGTTGATTAATATCAGAAAGGTGGATAAGCAAGCCAAGTGGTGCGAGGCAGATCTTTATTCCTTTGCCAAACAGTTTGCTACTACTTTGGACAAAAGAATCAAGGCTGCACTAGAGCCTTTTGTGACATTGCCTGCGAGAGTTGTAGATTTGGAGAACAGATTTGATGCCTGGGCAAAGGAGATGACAGGTGTTGATCTTGTTCTATTCAGGGTTGCGTTGAATAAAGTAAAGGCAGATGTTGGGGTGCTATATCAGCACTAAATTATGATGCCAACAGGTTCAGTTGTGGAAGAATTAGAGGAAGAAATTCATATACTTGATCTCACTGCAAACTCCCCAAAGAAAAGGAAGAAAAAGGCGGAAGAGAAGGGCAAAAATAAGAGATAAGAGCCGGACAGTGAGGAAGAAAGAAAAGAGAAAAAGAAGGAGAAAAAAAAGGCTGAGAAAGAGGAGTTGAAGAAAGCAAGATTGGAGTCCTGGGCTGATACTAAGAAATAGGAGGCAGCCATCAGAGCTAGGGTTGCAGGTGCTTCATCTAGCCAGGCTCCAACCACCATAAAGCCAGATTCTCCTGATGGAGAGAAGATAGCAAATGATGCAGTAGTAGGGTCGAGGACCCAGGATCCACGTGCTTGATTGTCTTCAGGTATGCCCTAACCCTTAGTGCATTTTATTTTTTTAATTTGAAGTTGAAGGTGTAGGGTAAATTATTGTTGTAACATATTCTGTAGATAATTAGGAGTAGTACAAGTACGTGAGGCAGTGGTCTGATCTATTGTGTACTGTATGAATTGCATCCATCGTGACCACTGTGTATATTTTTGTGGCATTAGTATAGCAAATGAATAACCTATGTTAAACAAGTGCATGGACCGGATAAGTAGTGATATGCATTATACTTATGTACCATATGCGTGTAAGGTCTTACTCAGTTCTCATTGTGTGTTGAATCTAGAACTTGCTCTGTTAGTCACGCCATAGTCATAGGATAGGCATTAGGAAAGGATCATAGGCTATTTTTGCATGTTAGCCTATTTTAGACTAAATGACCGTCCCAATGTGAATAATATCCCTTGATCCCTGTTTGAGCCTAAATAGCCTATTTCTTTCTTTTACACCTTTCACCTTCCCGTTACATCACAATGAACCTTTCTTGGCCCTGGTCCTCCTTGGACACTGTGCACCTTGACTTAGGAAAATAACCTAAGTTGAGGCTAGCTATTATAGGGGTGTGTGATGCAATATGTGTATGAAGAGAGGTAGAATAAGAAGGATAAATGAAAAGTTAGGTGTGGTGAATAAGAAACAAGGAAAGAGAAATCTGTGTGAAAAATGATTAAAAAAATAACCTGATAATTGAAGCGACCACACCCATCTTGATCATGCATAACCAATAAAAGAGGGAAGGCCAAGAGTTAAGGTAGTTCTAAGGAGGCTTAGTCACTCTGAAATACCCATGAATATCATACCAGCCCCTAGCCTACATTACAAGCTTGATAAAAGTCCTATAGTAATCCTAATTGACTTGTCTAAAGACTTAGATACTGACTATAAGGGCCAGCCTATGGCATTTAATGCGCAATGTTGGAATTTCTTTTAGAGAGTGAGTCTTGTGTTTATCCCTGTGTTTATAAATTCTGATATGAGTGAAAAAAGGATTTCTTTATTGCGAGGGCACACTAAGTATGTTGCTAATCACTATCTTGTTCGGGTAGTGTGATTTGGGTATGTGTTAGGTTGTTATTGATGAAATTTTTGCCATATCTTGATCCTTGTGAGTTGTATGGGTGTTTTCAAATAATAGACATAGTTGGTCTTAATTCGACTAATTGTGGAGATGGTATATGTATTCTGATCTGATATGAGTAGTTAGCTACCGAATTGTACTTTGTATACTCTTAGTTATGTTATGGTTGCTTAAGGACAAGCAATTGTTTAAGTTGAGGATGTTGATATGTAAGCCCATGCTAATATATTTGACGCTTTTAACTCTAAATAATTGCAAAGTCTTGAGCAACTTTAGTCATTTTTTATTATTTTACTTTGATTTTGTAGCAAAAGTAAAGAAGAGGGAGAACCACAAATAAATAAAGCAAAAAGCATGAAATTGGAAGTAAATAGAGAGCTAAGTGTGGCCGACGACATCCATGACACGCTGTCAACCTGGTGATAGGCTGTCACGGAGGCCATCAACCTCAAACAGAAGATGTAAAGCTGCAGAAAGTTTTATGATGGCAATCATGACACGCCTCCAATATAATGATAGGGCGTCACAATTGTTGTCAAACTTAGGCAGCAGGAGTTGAATTTCCAGAGAAGTTGACAACATCTGCGACAGGCTGTCAAGATCATATAGGCCATCACGGGCGCCGTCATCTAATCCAAAGAAAATCAAAAACCTTAATTTTATTTCCTTATTTAGGGTTGACTATTTAAAGCTTTGTTTTAGGTTTTTTATTATTATTCATTGAGGAATCCATCCTACAACATACAACTTTTCTCTCTGTCTATCTCAAGAACAATATTTTAGAGTTTTGTCTTGTGATTCAAATACAAGTTCACTTTTGATTTCATTTATCATTGTAACTTAATCCTTTCAATTATGAATTCAACTTGTGTGCTTATCACTTGCATCATGAGTGGATAAGCATCTTTAACCTGGATTATGGGATCTAGGGTTGGGTCATATTAAGGTGTTAATTAATTACTCAAGGTTTTATAGGTGTTAGGATTTCTTGGTAATTCTGATATTATAACTTATGTTTGTTGGTTGCAAACAATAGGTGTACCTACTTTGGTTTGCTTGAGAAAGAAATCATAAACAGTAGAAAGTGAATTACCAACAGAGACTCGGAAAGGCATTGTTTAATAATCAGTGCTGTAATAAGGTTGATTAACCTGAGGTAAAATCTGGGCAGTGAGTTGCGATTCCCTAATTCCTAGAGAATTAGGAAATTAGATGCTTGAATAGGTCGAGAGATATTTGGGTATACCATCTATAAATATAGCTTGTCATCGTAACACCCTGAGAACCTTGAGTTATTTGTAGCATCTGTCATGTACCATAAACCCTAGTGAACATAATCCCAATTATTTCATAAAATATTGGTTACAGATATTAACGTCAAAGTGACTAACAATTGTCTAAGAAATTTAAACCCCCATTTTAGGAAATAGTAAACTACTAGTAAATTATTTCATAAACAACTTGAGTTCACACCCTATTCCCTACGGGATTTGACCCCAACCTAGTTGGGTTTTATATTAACAATGATCGCTTACACCTATTCAAGAGTGTAGTTTAAGCGTTATCAGTGTTGTGGGTTAAAAATTGACTGGAGCATGCTATGGAGGATGGGGAGTGGCCTAATATAGTCCATTGGGTGGGCGGGGCCATTTTGGTGGTCAAACGGGTGAAATGGCATGACCGGAGCATTTTTTGGCCATTAGTGTGCTATAGCCCATAGCTCTAGTGGTGAGCTCGGGGTTCAAGAATGTTGTGGGTTAAAAATTGATCGGGGCCTACAAGAGAGGCTGAAGAGCAGCCTAGTGTGGTCCGTTTGAGTGGGCGGGGTTATTTAGGTGGTCAAACGGGTGAAGCAGTGCGAATGTGATATTTTTAAGCTAAATCGGTGTGCTATAGCGCATGGTACCGGTGGTAGGTCTGAGGTCTGGTGTGCTATCGGGTAAAAATCAACCAGGATGTACCAGGGAGGCTGAGGAGTGTCCTAGTGTCGTCCGTTTGTATAGGAGGGGACATTTAGGTAGTGAAACAGGCAAAATGGCATGAACGGGGTATTTTCAGGCAAAGCCCACGGTTCAAGGGGTGAGCCTAGGGTTCGAGCATATTGTAGCTCAAAAATTAATTGGGGCATTTCAGAGAGGCTGAAAAGTGGCCTAGTGTGGTCTGTTTGGATAAGCGAGGCCAAATCAGTATGTTAAAGCCCACAGTTCTAGGGTGAGACCAGGGTCCGGGCGTGCTGTGGGTCAAAAATTGACCTAGGTATGCTAGGGAATCTGGGGAGCGGGCTAGTGTGGTTTGTTTGGGTAGAAGGGGCCATTTGGCTAGTTAAATGGGAAAAAAAACATGAACAGGGAATTTTCAGGAAATATCAATGTGCTATATCCCATGGTTCTAGGGTTGGCCTCAAGGTTTGGGATTTTATGGGCCAAAAATCAATTGGGACGTGCCAGGAAGGCTAGGGAGCGACATAGTATAGTCTGTTTGTGTGGGTGTGGCCATTTGAGTAGTCAAATGGGTGAAATAGTATGAGCAGGGAATTTTTGGGTCAAATCGATGTGTTATATCCCACGGTTACTAGGAATGCTATTGGTCAAAAATCAATCGGCACGTGCCAGGAAGGCTGGGAAGTAGCCTAGTGTAGTCCGTTTAGCTGAGAGGGACATGCATGCCAGGGATGATGGGAGCGTCCTAGTGTGGTCCATTTGGGTACGCGGGGCCATTTAGGTATTTAAAAGGGCAAAATGGCACGAACGAAGAATGTTTGGGCTAAATCAGTATGCTATAGCCCACGACTTTTGGGGAGGGCCCAGGGTCCAAGCATGTTGTGGGATGAATATCGGCTGGGGCATGCCAGGGAAGCTGGGGAGTGTCCTAGTATGGTCTGTTTGGGTGGGCGGGGCCTTTATGGTTGTCAAATGGGAAAATGGTGCAAACGGGGAATTTTTTAGCCAAATCGATGGGCTATAGCCCACGGTTCTAGGGGTGGGCCCGGGTCTGGGTGTGCTGTCAGCCAAAAATTAATTGGTGCATTCCAGATAGGATGGAGATATCCTGGTGTGGTCTGTTTGGGTGGGAGGGTTTATTTAAGTGGTCAAACTGGAGAAATGGCGTAAACGGGGCATTTTCGGGCAAAATAGATATGTTGTATCCCACAATTTCGATGGTGGCCCATGGTTCAGGCGTGTTGTTGTTTGAAAATCAATTGGAGTATACTAAGGAGGTTTGGGAGTGACCTAGTGTGGTTCGTATTGGTGTGGGGGGCTATTTGGGTGGTCAAACAGGCGAAATGGCATGAACAATGCATTTTTGGGCGAAATCAGTATGTTATAGCCCACGGTTCTGGGGGTGGACCCAGGGTCCGGGTGTGCTGTGGGATGAAAATTAATTAAGACATACCAGGGAGGCTGGATAGAAGACTATTATGTTTTTTTTGGTGGGAGGGTCTATTTAGGTGGTCAAACAGGAAAGACAGTGCAAACAGAATATTTTTGGGCCAAATTGGTATGCTATGGTCCTCGGTTCAGGGGATGGACCCAGGTCCAATGTGCAGTGAGCCAAAAATCAACCAAGGCATGCTAGAGAGGCTGGGAAATGGCCTTTTATGGTCCATTTAGGTGGGAGATGCCATTTGGATGGTCAAACGGGCAAAACGGCATGAATGGGGCATTTTCTGGCAAAATTGGTGTGTTATAGCCCATGATTCCCGAGGTGTGCCTGGATTCGGATGTGTTTTGGATGAAAATCATCTGGGGCATACCAGGGAGTCTAGTGAGTGGCCTAGTATGGTCTATTTGGGTGAAAGAGGTCATTTGGGTGGTCAAAAGGGAGAAACAATGTGAACAACACATTTTTAGGCAAATCAGTGTGCTATAGCCCATAAGTCGAGGGGTGGCCACAGGTTTCAGGCGTTCTGTGGGGAGAAAATGAATTGAGATGTGCTAGGGAGGCTAGGTAGAAGCCTAGTATGGTCCGTTTGGGTGGGAGAGGCAATTTGGGTGGTCAAACGAGTGAAACGGTACGAATAATATTCGAAGGTTAGGTAGAAGCCTAGTATGCTATAGCTGACAGTTTTGGGGATAGGCCCGGGGTCCAAGCGTGTTGTGGGCTGAATATTAGCCGAGGCATGACAGGGAGGATGGAGAGTGTCCTAGTATGGTCCTTTTGGGTGGTAGGGGCCATTGAGGTGGTCAAACGGTAAAAACGGCACAAATAGGGTATTTTCGAGCCTAATCGATGTGCTATAGCCCCACGGTTCTAGGGGTGATACCGGGACCAAGCGTGATTCAGCCAAAAATCGACTAGGAATTATAGGAAGGATAGAGATCAGCCTAGTGTGGTATGTTTGGGTAGAAGGAGCCATTTAGGTGGTCAAACTGGTGAAATAGCACGAATGGGGCATTTTTGGGCAAAATAGATGTTCTGTAGCCTACAGTTCCAATGGTGGCCCACGGTTCGAGCGTGTTGTTGGTCGAAAAGCGATCGGGGCATACCAAGGAGATTGATAAGTGGCATAGTATGGTCCTTATTTGTGGAAAGGGCCATTTGGGTGCTCAAACAGGCGAAATGGCGCGAACAATATTTTTAGGCCAAATCAGTGTGCTATAGCCCACGGTTATGGGGGATGAACCCAGGGTTCGTGCGTGCTGTGAGATGAAAATCAATTGAGACATTCCAAGGAGGCTGGGGAGCAGCCTATTATGTTTTTTTTTGTGGGTGGGACTATTTGGGTGGTCAAACATGAAAAGCAGTGTAAACAAAGCATTTTTGGGCCAAATTGGTGTGCTATGGTCCTCGGTTCAGGGGTGAACTCGGGGTTGGCATGTAGTAAGCCAAAAATGGGACATTTTCGGTGGGAGAGGCCATTTGCATAGTCAAACGGACAAAACGGCACAAATGGGACATTTTCGGGCAAAATCGATGTGATATAGCCCATGAATCCAGGGGTGTACCCAGATTCGGACGTGCTGTGGGCTAAAAATCATACAGGGAATGCCATGGAGTTTGGTGAGTGTCCTAGTATGGTCCATTTGGGTGGTCAAAGGGAGAAATGATGTGAATAACATATTTTTGGGCAAATCAGTGTCCTATAGCCCACAGTTCTAGGGCTGGCCAAAGGTTCCGAGCATGCTTTGGGCATAAAATCAATTGAGATATGCCAGGAAGGTGGGGGACAATACTAGTATGGTCCGTTTGGGTGGGCGAGGCCATTTAGGTGGTCAAGCAGGAAAAATAGAGTGAACGAGGCATTTTCGGGATAAATCAGTGTGTTATAGCCCACGGTTCTAAAGGTTGGCCCAGGGTTCAAGCATGTTTTGGCTAAAAATTGATCGGGGCATGCTAGGGAGGCTTTCAAGTGGCCTATTGTGTTTTGTTTAGGTGGGCGAGGCCACTTTGTTGGTGAAATGGTCAAAACGGCGCGAACGAGGTATTTTTGGGATAAATTAGTGTGCTGTAGCCCATGGTTCTGGGATTAGGCCAAGGGTCCGGGTGTGATATGGGCCAAAATAAATGAGGCATGCAACGGACATTGGGTAGCGACCAAATATGGTACCTTAAGGAGGACGGGGTCATTTGGGTGGTCATACGGGCGAAATGGTGGTAATGGGGCATTTTCAAAAAAAATCAATGTGCTATAGCCCACGATTTTAGAGGTGAGCCCATGGTACGGGTGTGATATGGGCCAAAAATTAATCGGGGCATACTAGAGAGGCTGTGGAGTGGCCTAGTATAGTTCGTAAGGTGGGTGGATTCATTAGGGAGGTCAAACGCGTGAAACAACACGAATAGGGAATTTTCAGGTTATCGTTGTGCTATAGCCCACGATTCTGGTGGTGGACCCAGGGTCCGAGAATGTTGTGGGTCAAAAATTGACCAAGGTATGCAAGGGAGGCAGGGAAGCAGCCTAGTATGGTCTGTTTGAGTGGGTGGGGCTATTTAATTGGTCAAACGGGTAAAGCAGCACAAATAAGATATTCTCGGGACAAATCGGTATGTTATAGCCCACGATTCTGGTGTTGGGCCTGAGGTACAACATATTGTGGGCCAAAAATTCACCAGAGCATGCTAGGAAGGCTTGGGAGCAGCCTAGTGTAGTTTGTTTGTATGGGCATGTCCATTCGGGTGGTCATACAAGCGAAACGATGTGAATGGAGAATATTTAGGCTAAATCGATATACGATAGCCTATGGTTCCATGGGTAGGCCTGGGGTCCAGGCATGCTGTTGGTCTAAAATCGACTGAGGCATGTCAGAGGGGTTAGAAAGTGGCCTAGTATGGTTCGTTTGGGTAGGCGGGGTCTATTTAGGTGGTCAAATGGGTAAAACAACCCAAACGGGGCATTTTCAAGCCTAATCGATGTGCTAAAGCTCACGGTTTCGAGGGTAAGCTCGGGGTTCAAGCGTGCTATGGGCCAAAAATTAATCAGGTCATGCCAGGGAGGTTGAGGAGTGGTCTTAGTGTGGTTTATTTGGGTTGGCCGGGATATTTGGGTAGTCAAACGGGCGAAACGATGAGAACGGGGTATTTTGGGGCCAAATTGGTGTGCTATATCCCACGTTTATGGGGGTAAGCCCGGGGTTCAGTAAAACTATGGGCCAAAAATTAGTAGGCTCATGCCAAAGAGGCTGGAAAATGGCCTAGTGTAGTCCGTTTAGATGGGCATGGCCAAGCGTGCCAAGGAGGATGGGTAGTGGCCTAGTGTGGTCCATTTGGGTGGGCGGGGATATTGGGTGGTAAAACGGGAAAAACGGCACGAATGAGGCATTTTTGGGTCAAATAAATATGCTATAGCCCACGATTTTGAGGGTGGGCCTGAGGTCCAAGCATTTTGTGGACTAAAATTCGGTCGGGGCATGCAAGAGAGGCTGGGGAGCGACCTAGTATGGTCTGTTTGGGTGGGCAGTCCATTTGGGTTGTCAAGTAGCCTAAACAGTGTGAATGGGGCATTTCAAGCCAAATCAGTGTACTATATCCACATACTGGGGCTGGGCCCAGTTCCGAGCGTGTTGTGAGCCAAAACTCGACTAGGGCATTCCAGAAAGGTTATGGAGCAGCCTAGTGTGGTCTATTTTGGTAGGATGGGCCATTTGGGTGGTCAAATAGGGAGAGGGCGCAAACGGGGCATTTTTAGGCCAAATCAATTTTCCATAGCCCATATTTTTGAGAGTGGCTCGTGGTTTGGGCGTGCTGTAGGTCAAAAATTGATCGAGACATGCCAAGAAGGCTAGGTAGAATCCTAGTATGGGGATGGGTCGTGGTTCGAATGTACTATGGGATAAAAATCATCCAAGGCATGCCATAAAGTCTAGGGAGCAAGTTAGTGCGGTCCGTTCGGGTTGTCGGGGCCATTTGGGCGGTCACATAGGAAAAACAATGTGAACAATGCATTTTTAGGACAAATTAGTCTACTAAAGCCCACGATTCTGGGGATGGTCCCAGGGTTCGGGTGTGATGTGGGCTGAAAATCAATTGGGACATGTCAGGGAGGCTGGGAAGCAGTCTAGTATGGTTTATTTGGGTGGGTGAGGCCATTTGGGTTGTCAAATGGGCAAAACGGGGCGAACGAAGTATTTTCGGGCCAAATCAGTGTGTTATAGACCACGGTTCTGGGGGTAGGCTAGGGTCCAAGCATGCTTTGGCCGAAAATCAACTAGGGCATGCCAGGGATTCTAGGGAGTGGCCTATTGTGGTCTATTTGGGTGGGATGGGCCATTTGGTTAGTCAAATGGGAGAAATAGCACAAATAGGGCATTTTTGGGCTAAATAAGTTTGTTGTAGCCCACAATTCAGGGAGTAGGCTAGGGTTCCGTGCGTGCTGTGGCCCAAAAATAAATTGAGGAATGGCAGGGAGGTTGGGGAGTAACCAAATGTGGTACCTTCTGGTGGGCAGGGCCATTTGGGTAGTTATACGGCGAAATGTTTCAAACGAAGCATTTTCTAGAAAAATTAGTGTGTTTAGCCCATGGTTCCGGGGTTGTCCTGGGGTTCGGGTGTGCTGTGGGTTGAAAATTAACTGAGGTATGCCTAGGAGGTTGGGGAGCGGCCTAGTGTAGTTGGTTAGGTGGGTAGGGCCATTTGGGTGGTCAAACGGGAGAAACGACGTGAATGGGGCATTTTCAGGCCATTGTTGTGCTATAGCCCACAGTTTTGGTGGTGGACCCGGGGTCGAGGAATATTATAGTCCAAAAACTGACTGAGGTGTGCCAAGGAGGCTGGAGAGCAGCGTAGTGTTATCTGTTTGAGTGGGTGGGGCTACTTATATAGTAAAATAGGCAAAGAAACACAAAATGGGGCATTTCCGGGCCAAATTGGTATGCTATAGCCCACAATTCTGGTGGTGGGCCTAGGTCTGGCGTGCTGTGGGCCAAAATTCCAACGTGCTGTGGGCCAAAAAATGACCAGGTTATGCTAGAGAGGCTAGGGAGCATCTTAGTATAGTTCATTTTTGTGGGCAAGGCCATTTGGGTGGTCACATAGGCAAAATAGCACAAATAGGGAATTTTCGGGCTAAATTGATGTGCAATTGCCCACGGTTCCAGGGTGGGCCTGGGGTCTGGGCGTGCTATGGGCCAAAAATTAATCGAGACATGCCACAGAGGCTAGACAGCGGCCTAGTGTGGTCTGTTTGGGTGGGGGGGCATTTGGGTGGTCAAACAGGAAAAACAGAGTGAATGGGGCATTTTTGGCCTAAATTGGTGTGCCAAAGCCCACGGTTTTAGGGTGGGTCCGGGGTCCAGGTGTGTTGTGAGTCGATAATCGATTGGGTTATGCTAGGGAGATTGGGGAGCGGCCTAGTGTGGTCTATTTTGGTGGGCGGGGCTATTTGAGTGGTCAAATGGGTAAAATGGGAGAACAGGGCATATTTGGGCATAATCGGCATGCTATAGCCCACGGTTCTAGAGGTGGGCCTGGGGTCTGGGCGTGCTGTGGGCCAAAAATCTACTAGGACATGCCAGGAAGTCTAGCAAATGGCCTATTATGGTCTGTTGAGGTAGGCGGGGCTATTTGTGAGGTCAAATGTGAAAATAATCCAAACGGGGCATTTTTGGGCAAAACTAGTGTGCTATAGCCCACGATTTTGGGGGTGGGTGCAGGGTTCGGGCATGTTGGGGTCAAAAAATTTATCGAGGTGTGATAGAAAGGCAGGATAGTAACTTAGTATGATCTATTTGGGTGGGTGGGGCTATTTGGGCGGTTAAATGGGTAGAACAACGCGAACGGGGCATTTTTAGGCAAAATCGGTGGGCTATAGCCAACGATTTATGGGGTGGGCCAGGTGTCGGGGCGTGTTGTGGGCCAAAAATTGATGAGTCATGCCAAGAAGGCTGGCGAGTGGCCTTGGTGGTCCTTTGGAGTGAGCGGGGCCATTTGGGCAGTCAAATAGGAAAAATAGCGTGAATGGAGTATTTTCAGGCCAAATTGGTGTGCTATAGACCAAGGTTCTGAGGGTGGGCCCGAGGTTAGGGCGTGCCGTGGGATGAAAATTGATCTAGGTATGCAAGGGAGACCAGGAAGTGGTCTAGTATGGTCCGTTTGGATGGGTAGGGTCATTTAGCTGATCAAACGGGCGAACAGCGTGAATGAGGCATTTTCAGGCCAAATCGGCGTGCTATATTTCCACCGTTCTGCGGGTGGGCCCAGTGTCTAGGTATGTTGTGGATCAAAAATCGATCAAGACATGCTAGGGAGGCTGGGGAGTGGCCTAGCATGGTTTATTTGGGTGGGGGCCATTTGGGTGGTCAAATGGGAAAAACAACGCAAACGGGGTATTTTTTTATCCAAATTAGTGTTCTAGCCCACGGTTTGGGGGTGGGCCCAGGGTCCCAGCGTGCTGTCGCCTGAAAAATGATTGGGGCATGTTTAGGAGATTGAAGAACGGCCTAGTGTGGTCTGTTTGGTGGGAAAGACCATTTGGGTGGTCAAACAGGCAAAACAGCGCGAATGGGTCATTTTCGAGCCAAATTGGTGTGTAGCCCATGCTTCGAGGGGTGGACTCGGGGTTTGGACATATTGTGGATCAAAAATTAATTGGTATATGCAAGGAAACTGGGGAGAGTCCTAGTATGGTCTGTTTGAGTGGGAGGGTCCATTTGGGTGGTCAAACAAATGCAATGGCTCTAACGGATTATTTTCGAGATAAATCGATGTGCTATAGCCCACGGTTCTGGGGTGGGCCCTGGTTCGGGCGTGCTCTTGGCCAAAGATTGATTGGGACATTCCAGGGAGACTGGGGTGTGGCCTAGTGTCATTCGTTTGGGTGAGATGGGCTCTTTGGGTGGTCAAATGGGCAAAACAGCATGAACGGGGCATTTTTAAGTCAAATTGGTGTGTTATAACCCACGGTTCTGGGGGTAGGCCTGGGTTCGAGCGTGTTGTTAGCCAAAATTTAATCGAGGCATTCCAAGGAGGCTAAGAAGCGACCTAGTATGGTCCGTTTAGGTGGGAAGGGATTTATATGGTCAAATGGATAAAACAGTGCGCATGGAAGGTTTTCGAGCTAAATTGATGTGCAATAGCCTATGGTTCTGAGGGTGGGCCTAAGGTTCGGGCGTGTTGTGGGTCAAAAATTGACCAAACTGAGCCATGGAGGCTGGGGAGTAGCCTAGTGTGGTTCGTTAGGTTGGACGGGGTTATGTGGTCAAACGTGCAAAATGACAAGATTGGGGAATTTTCGAGCCAAATTGGGTTTTTTAGCTCATGGTTGTAGGGGTAGGCCCAGGGTGAGCATGTTTTTGGCAACCGAATCAACTGGCTCTTGATAGAGAGGCTGGGGAGAGCTCTAGTGTGGTCTATTTGGGTGGTCCAACATATAAAATAACACGAATGAGATATTTTTAGGCCAAATCGGTGTGTTATTGCCCACAAATTTGGTGGAGGGCCTGGGTTCTGGGCGTACTGCGGGGTAAATATCAATTGAGGCATGCCAGGGAGGCTTCGGAATGACCTAATATGGACCATTTAAGTGGACAGGTCCATTTAGTTGGTCAAACAAGCAAAAAGGCATGAATGGGGCATTTTTAGGCTAAAATGGTGTGCTATAACCCACGATTTTTGGGGTTTAGGTGTGTTGTGGGCCAATAATCGACTTGGGCATGCCATGGAGGTTGGGGAGTAGCATAGTATAGTCTGTTTAGGTTGTAGGGTCCATTTGGGCAATCAAAAAGGTGAAACGACGCGAACGGAGCATTTTTGGACAAAATCGGTGTGCTATAGCCCATAATTTTAGGGGTGGGCCCAGAAGTACTATGGGCAAAAAATTAATTTGGGAATGAAAGAGAGTCTGGATAGAGGCCTAGTGTGGTCCACATGGGTGTTCAAACTGGAGAAACATTGTGAATGGGGCATTTTTGGGACAAATTGGTGTGTTATAGCCCACAATTCTGGTGGTGGGCTCGAGGTCTAGGCATGTTGTCGGTTGAAAATTGAATGGGGCATGCTAGGAGTCTTGGGACCAACTTAATGTGGACCGTTTGGGTAGAAGGGTCCATTTGGGTGGTCAAACAAGAAAAATAACGCAAATGAGGCATTTTTGGGCCAAATCAGTATGCTATAGTCTATGGTTTCGAGGGTGGGCCTGGGTTCCATGTGTGCTGTGGGAAAAAAATCGACCATGGTGTGCAAGGAAATCTAGGGAGCGGCCTAGTGTGGTCCATTTTGGTGGTCGGGGCCATTTAGGTGTCAAACGGATGAAAAGACACGAATAGAGCATTTTTTGGCCAAATCAGTATACTATAGCCTACGGTTTTGGGGTTAGGCTTGGGGTTCGGGCGTGCTGTGGGCCAAAATTCATTCAAGGTACGCCAGGAAGGCTGGAGAATGGCCTAGTGTGGTCTGTTTGGGTGGTCGGGGCCATTTAGATAGTCAAATGGACAAAATGGCGCGACCAGGGTATTTTTGAGCCAAATTTGATATACGATAGCCCACGGTTTTAGGGGTGGGCTAGTGGTACGAGCGTACTGTAGATAGAAAATTCATTGAGACATGCCAGGAAGGCTGAGGAGCAGCTTAGTGTTGTGCATTTAGGTGGGCGGATCTATTTGGGAGGTCAAACGGGAAAAACAATGCGAACAGGGCATATTTAGGCCAAATTGATGTGCTATAGCCCATAATTTTAAGGGGAAGGGGCCCGGGTATGGGTGTTCTGTGGGACAAAAATTGACTAAGCCATTCCAAGGAGGCTGGGGAGCAGCGTAGTATGGTCCGTTTGGGTGGGAAGTGCTATTTGGGTGGTCAAATAGGTGAAACGGCATGAGCGGGGAATTTTTGGGCTAAATCAATGTGCTATAGCTTACAGTTTTGGGGTGGGCCAGGGGTCTAGGCGTGATGTGGGTTGAAAATTGATCTGGGTATGCCAGGGAGATTGGGTAGCAGCCTTTTGATGTTCGTTAAGGTGGGCGGGGTCTTTTTGGTAGTCAAATGAGTGAAATAGTGTATTTTCGGACCAAATTGGTATGCTATAACCCATGGCTCCAGGTGTGGGTTCGAGCGTGTTGTGGGCAAAAAATTAACCCGAGCATGCCAGAGAGGCTGGAGAGCGGCCCAGTGTGGTTCTTCAATGTGGGAGAGATTATTTGGGTGGTCAAACGCATAAAACAACGCGAATAGAAGGTTGTCGGGCTAAATTGGTGTACTATAGCCTACGATTTCGGGGTTAGACCCAGGGTCCAGGCGTGCTGTCGGCCAAAAATCAACCAGGGCGTGCCAGGGAGGCTAGAAAATAGCCTACTATGGTCTGTTTGAGTGGGGAGGTCATTTGGGTGTTCATATGAATGAAACGGCGTAAACGGGGTATTTTTAGGCCAAATCGATGTGTGATAGCCCACGATCCTGGGATAGGCCCAGGGTTCGGGCATTTTTGTGGGACAAAAATCGACTGAGGCATGCCAAGGAGGCTTAGAAGCATCCTAGTGTGGTCTGTTTAGGATGGACAGGGCCATTTGTATTGTTATATGAGCAAAACAGTAGGAATAGGACATTTTTTGGGATTGACCCAAGTTTCGGGCGTCCTAGTAGCGAAAAATCTATTGAAGCATACCATGGAGGTTGGGGAGCAGCCTAGTATGGTTCGTTTGGATGGGAGGGGACATTTGGGTGGCCAAATGGACAAAATAGTGCAAATAAGGCATTTTCACACTAAATAGATATGCTATAGCCCACGGTTTCGGGGGTAGGCCTGGTGTTTAAGCGTTCTGTGGGCTAAAAATCAACTGGGGCGTGTCAGGGAGGCTGAGGAACATCCTAGTGTGGTCCGTTTAGGTGGGTTGTACCATTTGGGTGTTCAAACATGCAAAATAACGCGAACGGGGCAATTTTTGGGATAAATTGGTACGCTATAGACCAAGGTTTCGGCGGTGGGCCTTGGTTCCAAGTGTGTTCTGGGCCAAAAATTGATCGAGGCATGTCAGTGAGTGGGTGGGGTTATTTTCATAGTCAAATGGGCGAAACGGCATGAACGTTGTGCTACAACCCATGATTCCTGGGGTAGGCTTGGGGTCTGGGCGTGCTGTTGCCTGAAAATTGACCGAGAAGTACCAAGGATGCTGGGGAGTGGCCTAGTGTTGTCCGTTTGGGTGGTCAGGGCCATTTCGGTGGTCAAATGGGTAAAATGACGTAAACGGGATATTGTCATGCCAAATCTTTGTGCTATAGCCTGCGATTCTAGCAGTGAGCTCGGGGTCCAGGCGTGTTATTTGCTAAAAATCGACCGAGATATGCTATGGAGGGTGGGGAGCGGCCTAATGTAGTCTATTTGGGTGGGCAGGGCCATTTGGGTGGCCAAACGGGTAAAATGGCGCGAATGGGGCATATTCAGGCTAAATCGATGTGCTATAGCCCACGGTTCCAGGGGTGGGCTCGGGCGTATTTGTAAGACCTCGCAAATTTTCCTAGTCGTTAAAGCTCTTTAAAGCATGTCAAGAGAAGCTTCACACTTAGAAATTATGATAAGTGTTGGAACTTAGTCATTTCATAAGCCTTCGAACTTTAAGGATTTTATTTCCGACCTTCTCGACAGTCGTTTATTGATTTTCAAGTTGATTCATGATGGGGCATGTCGATAGTACATCTCGGGTTAGTTTTGAAATTTTTGGAATAGCATAAGGGCAGTTTGGTTTTCCAAAATAGTAGCCCGGGCCGATTAGCCCGCACTGCCCCACTAAGTCATGGGGTATAAGTAGGGCGGCGCCCAGGATAGTCCAGGGGACTAGGCACGGCGACGCCTTGCCTATTCCTGCTGGGGTAAATTTTCAGCATTCCAACTCTGCATCTTTAAGGGATAAAGAGGTATTTTCCACCCCTATTCAACCATAACACGGGATTAAACTCCCAAAGCACCAAATTATAGTTACTTTCTTCAAATTATTTCAATAACACAACCTAGGGTTTCAACCCAAAGTTTAAGAGAACTCAACATTTCACCTTTAATTTTTGAAATTAAGTCAAGAATTGGAATCCCCAAACCAAGAACTTCAAGAATATCCGTTCAAAGTCGCAAATAGAGTCCCAAAGCAAGTATTCATCCAAAGTTCACAATCTAAGGTACAAGTTTGAGTGTACACATTCAGACTCGGATTGTTTACAGCTTCCAATCAACAGGTGATGGATTCTTTTGATTCAAGGACTCAAGTCAAGTATAATTTTGTATTATCTCTTTTATTTAGTCGTATTGATTAGGGATAGCTGGGGGTCATGTCCCGGCTACCTATAGTCAGTATTAGTAGAGGCTTCATAGACAGTCAATAAAGTTAATGTTTTAGATTTCAGTGTTGTCTTGTAAAAGCAAAGTTGTAATTATTTTAATTTTGTTTTGTATTGATTAGATTTAGAAAAGAGTTATCTTTCGCTGATTTTGTATAGTTTCATGCATTTTATTCAGTTGCTTTTGAGTTATGCCAGTAGAAGGGTTAGTTTGGGGTCACTTCTGCCCCTAAGCACCGTGTGACACCTCAGAACCTGTTTTGGGGGCATTACAAACTTGGTATCAGAGCACAAGACTTAAGTGTCCTAGGATGTCTGTGAAGTCGTGTCTAGTAGAGTCTTGCAGAAAGGTACGGAGACGTCTGTACTTTTCTTTGAGAGGCTACAAGGCATTTAGGAAATATTTCCATTCTTTCAAGTCTTAGATTTTACTATAGAAAGGTTCTCTAAGAAACTTATACCTATTTTCATCTTACTCTATTCAGGCCATATCTACCTTATTTTTAAGGTATCAGAAATAGTCAAACTTAAGTATTTATTGATAAATCTTTCTCAGACAGTCTCCATAGATAGTTATGGGATTTTAAGCAAACTAGAAAGTATCCCATCAGTGCTTTTAAGTTCCAAAGTTTGAAGGTCTTTATTCATGTTCATAAAAAATCGTGTACTAAGCCTAAATCAGATGTGCTTTCAGATTCTTCCTCAGAATCCATAATGTTAATCTCCATTCCTCATCTATGACTTATTTTTGAGATAATATAATTAGCAAGTTCTAGTTCCTCCCCAAACAATGCTCCTATATTTGCTAACAGAAATTTTAGAAGTTACACAAAGGGCTTGAGAGGAGTCTCTAGTGTGTTAAGTTCCTTAAGTTGAAAGTTATGTCCTCATTCTTATGAGTCTTTTAGTTAAGACAAAGTATGATATGTATTCACATTCCTCATTAGCCTTTCAATACAAATAGTACTCATTAGAGGAGATAGTGTGAGTATAGATTTCTGAATTGAGTTTGTATTCATGAGATATTGAAACCTAGAGTGTTATGATTCATAAGTAGATTGAACCTTCTCATAGTTGAAAGTATGGGTTTAGAAGTGTAGTGACAAGAAGGTTAGTAAGGGCGATTTATTGAATATATATGTATAGCTAAATTTTTGCATATGATTAAGCTAGTAATAAAGTGATTTGTCCTTGTTTGTTAGTTTAGTGGAAGTTAGAGAAGGAGTTACTAGTTAAGGAGAATTATTGTTTGCTTGAAGTATGAAAAGAGTCATTGATGATAGTTATTGTGTTAGAAAAGTATAGGTTATTGATGAAAGTAATTGGTGGTTGAGTGTTGCTTCCTTGAGGTTACAGAAAGGAGTTTAGCTGAAATTTATACAGCTATGATGGTAATTTGGATATATACAAAGGGTAAGTAGTAATGATGTGTAGAAGGAGGATATGTTAATGGATTGTGAATAAGATAAGTCATATGATTATGATCGACTATTGTTGTTATAAAGTTCAAGTAGATTAGTTTTTCTTGATATTTTATTTTATAATTTCCAAGTGAGAATTGTGTGTGAAGTGGGATTGTGAATCATGTTGAGAACTATACATTAAGTTTGAATAGTTGGTGGTCATGAAGGTGGAAGTGATGATTTTTTGGTCAATGATACTACTTATAGGGAAGTGATCTACTAGGCTTGAATAGTGTATGCAAGAGCTTAAGTTTATTTGATTCGTAATCAAGTATGATGTTGTATGTATGATGTAAAAGTATGCCCAAGGTTCTAAGGGGATGCATTGTTTTTTAGGATTATTGCATGTTATGTGGTTAGTAGTACCGTTGAGTTGCTAGGTGGAGAAAGACTAGTTAGATAATATATGATATTCTTGATAGCTAAGTTAAGGAGTTATGATTAAAGATGATGAGCCTTTTAAGTATGATTTTGATTTTCATGGTTTAGAACTATAAGTTTGCAAGCGTGATATAGGTAGGCTATGACAGAAGTAGTATGGTCCATTAAAGGTTTGGAGATATCCATGTTAAGCATTAGAATCCAGGTTTGAAATTTTGAAGATTGAGCTAATGAAAATAAGAGTTGAAGCACTAGATGGTGTGCACTCCGGCTAGGGGGATCTCATGAAGATTCAAAGTTAGTAAGTGTTCGAGTATTATATGATGACTATTTGGGCTATAGAAAGGTAGGGTGTAACTCAAAAGGTAGCATTAGAAGTTGATTTTACGCTTTAGGTGTAGTTATTCGGGTTAAATTAAATTAGTTATGTGCATTGTTATATCCCAGACTCTAGAGTAAAGTGATTTCAGTATTAGATCAGAATTTATTCAGTGACTCACAGGCTTAGGATAATGGCTTAAAGCTAAGAGGGAGATAATATGATAAGTAACTAAGTAAGACTTCCAGATTCTAGTAAGTGATGCCTGTACAGTGTAGAAAGTCAGTAAGAGAAGATGATGCCTAACCCATTCTTATTTCAGCATTGGTATTTCAGTTATCTCGATATCTACTCATGCCTCACGTGTCAGTTCCCTGAGCATAACTCATGTTAATGCATATAATAGAGAGTTATATACTCTCTCAGTTCCTAGTATGATGAGTTCCCAGTTTGTTCAGTAGTCGGAATAATATTCCATAAGTTATGAATTCCAAAATTTAGGTCATGCAGCCCATGACACATGCACTCAGGTCTTACAGTATGTTCAGTTCTAGCACTCATGCAACACTCTTAAATGATCAGTGAAATTCAGATTTATATCAGGTACGTCCTCAGATTAGATCTCTTTAATGAATCCATGCCATGAATGTTCTATTCCTCAGGCCTCAGTAAGGTGTCAAGTTATGCTTAGTATCCCTTCCTGTTCCCGATCTCGATATTCCAACCCTTTAGTGACCTTCCCTTAGATCAAGATAGTGATGATGAATGATTATGTAGATGGAAAGAAGTAATTATGTCATGTTGGGAAAGATTGTTGTATGTTTGTTCTATGTAAGTCCATGAGTGAAGAGTTTTGAGGTAAAGTCCTATGTATGATTTGGTTAGTTGAGAATAGTTTATATATGTTTTCTTAAGCAGGGTGAATGAAATCTGTTGCTGATAGAGGTTTAGAGAATATAAGTGTTTGTTTAGAAGTGCATAGATGGTTATGAAGATAGGCTTGAATGTCATGTTTGTATACATGCAGATGGGTGCATTGTGTGTTCGTGAATGTCTAGTATGAGGTTGAATGTAGTTGTTGAAGTGGTAATGGGAAGTTGCAAAAATACAGGGTGTGTTGAATTCATGATTTTAGACTGGTGTTGCATTGCCTAAAGCCTAGAAATTCTATCCCAGTCTATGATTCAAAGGTCTATGATTCCAAGCTATGGAGTTGTAACAATATTGTAATCTCTTATTCAGATGTCTTGTTCAGCTCATTCACAAAGTTCTTTGCACCCTCATATCGTTAGAACTCTCTAGAAGGGTGTTGAAGAAATCCTTCACTTAGATATGAGTGTCTGTACATAGTATGATTCAGTTTGGATAGCCAGCACTCCAATTTAACAATCAAACGGATAGATTTCTATAATTTTCCATTTTCCGAACTAGTCTAGTCTTACTACTTGAAGTTTCATAAGTAGGGTCATTCCAAGAGATAGTTATTTGCACCCATGTAAATTTCGAATTCAGCTTAGTATATATATCAGGCATCAGTTTTAGAATTTGGATATTTAGTCATGATTCAGTTCATAAGTATTCAGTGAACGATCTTCATTTTCCAAGTATTCCAGCTCAGTGATGTGTGAGCAGATGCTAACACGTTTGAGGCTTTTAACTAAGAATAATTGCAAATTTTTAAGCAACTTTTGTCATTTTTTATTGTTTTCTCTTTGATATTACAGTTACAGTCAAGATGCAAGAGAACCAGCAACAATGGAGGTAAAAGAGTTGATTTCTGAAGAAGTAGAGATGGAAGTATGGTTGGCAACTTATCTGATAAGTCGTCAGTCTTGCGATAAGTTATCAAAAGTACTATCAGCCTTAGACAGAGAATGGACTTCATCTAGAATTCATGAAAACATCTGTGATAGGCCGTCAGAAGTGAGATAAGCCATCAGGATTATCGTTAGGCTTAGCCAGTGAATGGGATTTGAAGAGAATAATCGACAACGTCTGTGATAAGCCGTCATGCCTCATCGTCAACCTAAGGCAGAGATTGTCAAAAGTGAAGAGAAGCTGACAACATTCTTGATAAGTCGTCAGACTCCTGATAAGCCGTCACCCACGATGTCATCTGTTCGAGAAAAAAAGCAGTGATCTATGATTTTGTTTCCATAATTAGGCTGAAGTATTTAAGGGAAAGTTCTAGGGTTTTCATGGGTATCTTGAAATGGCTGGAACTCATTCCAAAGTTCAGTTTACCTCTTTTTGGTCTCTTAACTTACAAGTCAATTTTCAATTCTTTGATTTAGTTATGGAATATTCTTCTTGAATTTGGGAAGAGAATCAACTTCAGACTTCATTTTTTGTAAGTTTAATTACTTTGAATGATGAATATAATTGTTGCTATCTCTTTCTTTCTTATGTGGAACTAAAATCCACAACTAAGGTTGTGGGTTCAATTATTATTCCTCCATGGATTTAATAGTTGGCTAGGGTTTGAGTGATTGTGGGGACATCTTGATAATTCCCTTGTTATGATTGTTATTTATTGGTTGCAAATAATAGATCCCGCCTTATGTTGATTTGCTTGAACTGAGAAATAAACTAAAGGTAGCGAATTATCAATGAGGATTTAGGAAGGTTAAGTTCTCATCTAATGATTAATATTGTAACAAGATTGATCAACTTGAGATAAATCAGTATGAATAGAATGTTTCCCTAAGTTCGAGAGAATTAGGGAGTTCAACATCAAGGTAGGTTGAGAAACACTTAGATGGACTGTCGAAACTGCTAATCTAGTGTTTCCCGCAAGTCATGAGAATCCAATGCTACAGTTATTATTTAATGGGGATTATTAACTGATGTGTGAGCAAAAGCTAATATATTTAATGCTTTTTAGCTCAAAATAATTGTGAATTCTGAAGCAACTCTTGTTGTTTTGATGTGTTTGCTCATGATATTGCAGTAAAAGGGTGGAGGAATAAAAACTAACGACAATGGAGCAAAAAAGTTGAAAATCTAAGCAAAAGAGAAGAAATCATGGATGACGACCTCCGTGATACGTCGTCAGCCTTGTGATAGCTTATCAGTATTGGCGTCAACCTTAACCAGAAACTTGAAACCTGAGAAGAAGTTCTGAGGACGTTGGTGATAAGGCGTAAAGTTGGTGATAAGGTGTAATAAAGGGCGACAGCCTAAACCAGAGAATTGAGTTTGAAGAATAAATCTAAAGACATTGGTGATACGCCGTCAGATCGATGACACGGCGTCAACTACATTATCAGCCTAAGACAGAACCTGAAGGCAACTGACCCTATCCGTGATAGGGTGTCAACTTCTTGACGCGGCGTTAGTCTGGGCGTCATCTATTCCAAACAATTTTATTAATTTTGTTATTTTATTTCCTTAATTAGGATTTAGTATAAATAGCATCTTTTAGGGTTTTTGATGAATTCAATAATTCACCTATCAGACATCAACTCTAAGAAGAGAGACACGTATTTTTACTCTCTTTCAAAAAAAATTCATGTTTTTCGTATCAACTATTTTTGGGGTTTCTACCTTGTGATTAAATCGGAGGAACTACTTGTTGTTTTCTATCCATTCTTAAGTTTATCATTATAATCATGAATTCAACTTGTTATTTCATTCATCAAATCATGAGCGGCTAATTTCATTAGCCGGAGTTATGGGATCCATGGATTAGGGTTTGATATGATACTAGGTGTTTAACGGATTCAAAGAGTAGTAAAACATTTTGAAATTCGGTTGTTTTAACTAAAATCTAATGGTTGTAAACATTAGATTACGCCTTACGTTTTATTTGCTTCTAACGGAGAAATAGACTAGAGGACGTGAATTATCAATAGGGACTCGAAAGCTACCAACCTTCTGTTTAATGATTAATGACGTAACTAGATTAATCTATCTGAGATAACATCCTATTGAAAATAGATAAGTTATCGAAGTTCGAGAGAATTAGATAATAAATTACTAATAAGGTCGAGAGATAAGTCAGATAGTATAACAGGGATATTCTGTTGTTCTACTCATTCCGAGAATCTCTAGCAATACCTAGTATCTGTCAATTCCCGAAACCCTTGGTGAACATAGCTCTGGTTTCCCATTTATCTTGATTACAAACACTGAAGTATTGAAAGTGACAATTAACTCTCCATAAACCTTCAACCCCCATTTTATCTTTTTATATTGATTGTTTGAATTTAACTTGTAGCTATAATTTCAAACTAGTTTAATCGCCACTCACATTGTTCCCTGTGGATTCGACCCTGACTCTGAAGTTGGGTAAATATATTAATGACGACCGTCTTGCACTAATTTGAGGTGTAAATTGAGCGTTATCAAAAAATGACGCCGTTGTCGGGGAACAATTTGGCATATTGAGTTAGTTTGGAATTTTAGCTTACTTGCTTGAATTCAAACTTGTAAATATTTGTTTGTGATTTTTTTTGTTTCTTGTGTTAGGTAGATTTTCTTTATTTATGTTTATTTCTTACTATGGCACCATGGAATGAATGTAAGTTTGATGGTTGGAAATCTTATCTGGATGATCCATGTCCATATTGTGATGGACCCCACTTTTGGTAAGATTGTAGATATGCTCCCCGAAGAGAGATATGTGCACCATATCCATCCTACCGGGAGTATAATTATTCTTTATGTGGTGGTCAAGATGGACATTGGAGTGATTGCCCAGATGCCCCTTCCCCCCTATTGCGCTAACCCAGGTTCTAGTTCTTCTTATGAGTATGCCAGGTCTTATAGTCAAGAAAAGGAAGAACGAAGCACTGGAAAGAGTGACATTAAAGCTATGCTTCAACTAATGTTGGATCGTACAGACACAACGAATGATACCGTATGTGACATACGTCAAGACATTAAGGAATTTAACAAGGGAAGAGAAAGAATAAAAGAGATGGATATCGAGGTCAATCATCAAAAACACTTTTCTACATTGTGGTTAGATGATAGCTTGTTTGTGGAATCATTTAACATAATGGATGAGTGTAAAGATGAGGAGCAAGAACCCTATATCGATGTTGTGCTTGATGTTGAGCAACTCTTGGAGATTTTCCAACCAACTGAACCAACCATGAGGGATGATGCCAAGATTGAGGAAATGGTGCTAGAGGCAAAAGAAGAAAACAAGACAATCTCTTACGAAGGCTCTAGCCTAATTCAAAGTGAAAATGTTGAGAAGATGAATAAAAGTGAGTGTATAGAGGATAGTGTAAATTTTGACGTAGGATTTGTTGGGACACACTTGAAGCATTTTTCCATATTATGTTTAGATGATATCTTGTGTGTGGAATCATTGAAACTAGTAGAAGACTGTGAAGATGAGGAAAAAGAATCCTATATTCTTTATTTTACTCTTGATAAACAACATAAAAACATACCTCACTTTAAGGTCGAGTTGTTTACCATGCATCATTCATTACTCGGCTTCTTAATCTTTGTGCCACCTCCTTATGAGCGAGGTAAGAAGATGGACTCTAAGTTGGGGGTGAAATTCATATCCTCAATATGGAGGAAAAAACTGAGTTGGGTCGTGCCGCGACACTAAATTAGGTGCTTCTTGGGAGACAACCCAAGGTATTTTGTTGTTTGTATTCGTATTATGTGATTGATATCAGATCTTCGCACCCATGGTGCCACAGGTATGTTTCTAACTCTCTTGTTTTGATTTGACGTGTTGGGAACAATGTATGATATTAAGGTAAGGGTGGGGATACTTGTGGGTGTTGATGTCCTCCTGGGGTTTTTTTTGCCATGCCTCTTTTCCCCGAAGGCTTGTTCCTAGTAGAGCCGGCATGTTTAGGCGTATTTTTTTTTGCTTTGTGATGTGTTGTGGTTAACTGGGATATAAATAAGTATCTACGGCAGTTGACATATTTTTTGTTAATTTTTCTTGGAATGGTAACTACCTCTCCAATTGTCTATGTGGTAGCTGTGTGAATTGCATTCATGTGTAACCACTGTGCATCTTGTTATGGAATTAAGTTTTAGTTGCTTGATAATCACTGCTAACAACTGCACGAACTGGATGAGTAGTAGCTGGTAATACACTTGTGTGCCATGTGTATGTTTGAGATCTTACTCAGTTCCCTTTGTACTGTCGAATCTAGAACTTGTCCAGTTCGTCTTACCTTAGTTGAAAGATAGGGGTTAGGAAAGGATTATAGGCAGTTTTGAGTTTTAGCCACTTTCAGCCTAAATGACCTTCCCTATTATGTATGTTATCACTTGATCCCTGTTTTGAGCCAGAATTGACCATTTCTTTCTATGACACCTATTACCTTCCCGTTTAGATCATAATAAACCTGTTTTGGCCTTGGTCCTCCTTGGACACTATACACCTTGACTTAGGCAAACAGCCTAAGTTGAGGGTGGCTATCATGGGGGTGTGTGATATAAACTGGGTATGAAGAGAGGTAGAATAAAATAAAAAGAATGAAAAATAAAAGTCACATCCATCCTGAATAATGGGTGATCAAGAAAAGAGGAAAAGAGGAACAGAAAAGAAAAGGAAAAGAGAGAAAAAGAGATTAATAAGTGAACCCCACAAGTTAAGGTACTGCCAAGGAGGTTAGTCACTCTAAATGCCATTTAATATCATACCAGCCCTTAGCCTACGTTACAAGCCGAGAAAGACCTATAGTGATCCTAACTCAACTATCTGGATACCTTGGTAATAAAGATAAGGGCAAGTATATGGTATTTGGCATACATTGGCTGGAACTTCGTTCTAAGAGTGAGTGTTTTTGTGCAAATCCCCATGTTTAAATTTTGACTTCTGAGATGAGAGAAAAAGTGGAATTTCTTTGTTGTGAGGGCACACTAGTATCTTGCTAGGTTACTTACTTATTTGGGTAGTGTTATATTGATACATGCATGACTGTTGGTACTTAATTGATGTCATGGATAGAATCCTTTGTGTTACATTATTACTTTTCATTAATATACACAGTAATTTAAATTGGTTGACTTTGGAGGTGGTAACTAAGTTTTGAGCTAAAATGGTTGTTGACTGCTGAATGTTCTTTGTATTCTCTTAGTTAGTTTGTTGCTTGAGGACAAGCAATTGTTTTAAGTTGAGGGTGTTGATGTGTGAGCAAAAGCTAACACATTTAATGCTTTTTAGCTCAAAATAATTGTGAATTCTAAAGCAACTCTTATTGTTTTGATGTATTTGCTCATGATACTGCAGTAAAAGGGTGGAGGAATAAAAACAAACGATAATGGAGCAAAAGAGTTGAAAATATGAGCAAAAGAGAAGAAATCATGGATGACAACCTCTGTGATACGTCGTCAGCCTTGTGACAGCTTATCAGTATTGGCGTCAACCTTAACCAGAAACTTGAAGCCTGAGAAGAAGTTCTGACGACATTAGTGATAAGGCGTCAAGTTGGTGATAAGGCGTCACGAAGGGCGTCAGCCTAAACCAGAGAATTGAGTTTGAAGAAGAAATCTGATGACGTTGGTGATACGCCATCAAATTGGTGACACGGCGTCAGCTACATCGTCAGCCTAAGACAGAACCTAAAGGCAACTGAAGCTTCTCTGATGCCATCCATGATAGGGCATCAACTTCTTGACGCAGCATCAGCCTGGGCGTCACCTATTCCGAACAATTTTATTAATTTTGTTATTTACTTAATTAGGCTTTAGTATAAATAGCATCTTTTTGGGTTTTTGATGAATTCAATAATTCACCTATCAGACATCAACTCTAAGAAGAGAGACACGTATTTTTGCTCTCTTTCAAAAAATATTCATGTGTTTTCGTATCAACTATTTTTGGGGTTTCTACCTTGTGATTAAATCGGAGGAACTACTTGTTGTTTTCTATCCATTTGTAAGTTTATCATTATAATCATGAATTCAACTTGTTATTTCGTTCATCAAATCATAAGCAGCTAATGAAGAGTTATGGGATCCATGGATTAGGGTTTGATATGATACTAGGTGTTTAACGGATTCAAAGAGTAGTAAAACATCTTGAAATTCTGTTGTTTTAACTAAAATCTTATGGTTGCAAACATTAGACTATGCCTTAGGTTTTATTTGCTTCTAACGAAGAAATAGACTAGAGGACGTGAATTATCAACAGGGACTCAGAAGCTACCAACCTTCTGTTTAATGATTAATGTCGTAACTGGATTAATCTATATGAGATAACATCCTATTGGAAATAGATAAGTTATCGAAGTTCGAGAGAATTAGATAATAAATTATCTAGTGAGGTCGAGAGATAAGTCAGATAGTATAATCGTCAGGGATATTCTGCTGTTCTACTCATTCCGAGAATCTCTAGCATTACCTAGTATCTGTCAATTCCCGAAACCCTTGGTGAACAAAGCTCTGATTTCCCATTTATCTTGATTACAAACACTGAAGTATTGAAAGTGACAATTAACTCTCTGTAAACCTTAAACCCCCATTTTATCTTTTTATATTGATTGTTTGAATTTAACTTGTAGCTATAATTTCAAACTAGTTTAATCGCCACTCACATTGTTCCTTGTGGATTCGACCCCGACTCGGAAGTTGGATAAATATATTGACGACGGCCGCCTTGCACTAATTTGAGGTGTAAGTTGAGCGTTATCATTAACCATAGTGATCACAACCCTAGTTTTTCTTTATCATTGATTTGAACTATTGAAATTTTGGCTTTGAGTTCTAAAGCAAGTTACAACTTTAACATTTGTTTGATCATTGAAAACCCTCATTTTATCTTTTCATATCATTTGTTTGAATTCAACTTGTAACTATTGTTTCAAATTGGTTTAATCACCACTCATATTGTTCCCTGTGGATTCGATCCCGGCTCCAAAGTTGGGTAAATGTATTGACGACGACCGTCTTTCACTAAATTGACATGTAAGTTGGGCGTTATCACTCATACAATGTGATACCCATTGTGTGATCTTAGCCTCGATTTCTCATGATGTATGCCTCCATAAACTGTCACTTCGCAATTCTATTAGTACAATCACACCATAAGCACATCAAGCGAATTCTAAACTCTCAGCATGAATTAGCTCCTCATAACGAGAAAAGGCAAGTCAACTCAGATTCAGTCAAAGATAACAGTCTTCCTTCCTTCTGTGCTTTTCCAGTCTCAGATTTAATTTACCATGTAAATTCATGCACTCACGAATTATTTCGGTAGCTTATTATGCATAAGATTTAGTTATTCAGTTTATTCCGGTTGTACATGATAACTTATATTCTCAGATTCCTCAGTATTCTTAACTTAATTGGCGACATTCGAGGACGAGTGTTCCCTAGGGGGAGATATTGTAAGGCCCCTCAAAATTTCCTAGCCATTAAAGCTCTTTAAAGCATGTCAAGAGAAAGTGATGGTTAATGGCGGAAAGATAGGAAAAAGAAATTTAAATTAAGGAAAGATAAAGAAGGAGGAGTGAAAAGGGGGATTTTATCACAGTAAAAAATTTAGGCGGCAAAAAAATAGGTTCCACTTAAAATAATGCTACATAAGTTATAGAATGTAATTAGAAAAAGTTTTGCTATTTTTTGTAATTAAGTACTTAAGTATGTTAACATATGAATTTTCCCTACCAACAACAAGCACCAGCCTAAAAATTTTCAACCAGGCCCAATTCAGAAAACAATAAAATCAGCCCACCAACTCAAACCAACCTCCCTTTTAATTTTAACCCAGTCCAACAATAGTAACAATTCCATCAACCCATTACACCTCTTAGCCCAATTTTTTTTTTTTTCTTTCTTTTCTGTTTAACATGTAACAACAACCCAACAATAACAACAAAATCCAACCACAACCAGCCCAAACTTTCATTTAATCATCAACCAACCCGGCCCCACCTCCTTTTCTTCACCAAAGCAAAGACAAACACACCCAGAAAAATCATTCCATTTCAGCAGTACAACATTCAACATAGCAACAGCAATTTCAACAACACAAAACGGCTCAATTTCAACGCGTACACCACAACAATATCCAGCAACAATTCAACAACGGAAAAACACGGCTAAGCAATCTCATTTCAAATTTTGAAATTCAAATCTCAATTTATTTTCTTTTTTTTTTCCTCCGTTTTCCCCAAAATCAGTCAGATCCGGATTTATTGGAATATGTTTTCATCCTTTTTAACTTTTTTTTCTAAATCTTCAACAACTTTCTGTCATAAAAAAAGAAGAGATTTTTCGACTATAAATAGGAGCCCTTGCTTCCATTAAAGGGGGGATTTTTGGAGGAAAAATTGAGTCGGGAGGTGCGTGCTTCTAATCCTAGCAACCAAAAGTTGTCGAAGAACACACTCAAAAAGTCGATCTCGATGAAGGTTTGAAACACCGACGAACCAAAATTTAAAACTCTAGTGGGGGAAAGCTCCGTCGTGATAGGCTCCTTTGTCCCCGTTCCTGCCCGGAGAAAGGTAAAAATCCCTCGTCGATTTGTTTTTCATCCTCAATATTGTGTTGGAATAATTATTTCTGGTTGCTTGTTTTGTCGTGTGGATGATTTGGTTATAAAAAATAGGATAAATTGTTCAATTGTGTTAGCCTTCAAACATGTCAATAGGAACTGCTTATTTGAGGTTTTGTCTGTCATGATCTGCTGTTTCTCTAATTTGGCGGAATAATAATGACCGGTGGTCTGCGAATCCGATTAAGGAAGTAAAAATTTGATAGTAAGTTTATTAGGGGTTCCCAGGTTCTCATAGATTGTTAATCTCTTGGTTTTCGTTTGGTGCGTTGTTGTTTGTATTGTTATAAAGGTTTGTGTTAGGCGTACAATTTGTTTCCATTTGGTGGCATTGACGTTATAAAGTTTGTGTCATGCTTTTGTCAATTACTTTGTTTTTCCCTTTACTGTGTTGCAATTATAAGGTCTCTAATATGCAATCTGTGAAACATCTTGTTTCCATCTAATGTGTCGATCTCATAAGGTTCGTTGTTTGGCCATTTTCTCAAACATATTGTCTTTATCTATAAATGTTTCTTGAGAGTTAAAAACTGTTAGGAAGAAATAATTTTCAATATGAATGTAGTAGTTTGCCAAAAGAAAAAAAAAAAAAAGAAATGTTAACTTACATCTTGAATTCTTTAAACCAATATCTTTGTGGAGACAATTTTTTAACTTCTATAGAGCAATTTGCATAGTTTGGATACACTCCTATTAGTTTGATATTATTTCATCTGTCAAATATCCAAACTATACTAATGCAATAGTCGTACACAGTATCATTGTTTTAGAATAGCACTATTTGGTTCTTAAAAAATGACCTTTAGCTGTGTCCCGAAGCGTCTGTCATGATGTGAAACCTAGGAAAGAAAACAAGCCTTCTTTTTTTCCATTTGCTGTGTTGGTGTTTTGCATTTTCTTCGGATATTTATTTCTATTTGGTATACTATTTTGCTCATTTATTATTGGTAGATATTTGTTAATTCCATATGTTTCTTTATTTTGCATGAACCCATCTTGAACGAGTCCGATCGGACTCTCCATTCCTTGCATTCGCCCCACACTATCTCGAGTCAAAACCTCAAGATCAAAGTCCCAAAAAATGGACTAAGAGACAAGAAGATATACAGTATAAAACGAGGAAGTGAAGTTAGCATGCTGTTGGCAGACCGAAGTTATCTATACGTGACTGAAATACAGTCATATATGCATTGGATATACAGGAAAACGTGGAGATATACACAAAAAAACGCAGCAAGAGGATATACAGTCGGTATACAACTGATATACACTTCAGAAAAATGGACTGAAGTCCATAATTCAAGCCCAAAACTGGGCAGATTCATTAATGGGCCGATTGAGGGCCCAATTTTAATTCTTGCATTGTTTTTTTGTAGCTTGTATTGTTTAATTATACTAACACACACTTAAATTAATTAGGAAAAATTACCTAAAACTACAACATAGCTATCTAAACTTTTAAAAATCCCTCCACTTCTTACAAATTACTTAAATCCCAACATTTCATATTTTTTACTATTTCTGAGATATAAGTTAACCTTGCATGTATCTAATGTATGTCAAGAGGGCCCAATTTTAATTCTTGCATTGTTTTTTTGTAGCTTGTATTGTTTAATTATACTAACACACACTTAAATTAATTAGGAAAAATTACCTAAAACTACAACATAGCTATCTAAACTTTTAAAAATCCCTCCACTTCTTACAAATTACTTAAATCCCAACATTTCATATTTTTTACTATTTCTGAGATATAAGTTAACCTTGCATGTATCTAATGTATGTATCTACTGTGATACAAGTTGATCACATTAGATACATGTATCAGCAGTATGTATCTAATGTAATTAACTTGTATCATCAAAGGTCAAATGTTAGGATTTTAGGAGATTTTGAAAAATATTGGAATTTTCAGTAATTAATGTAAACACCTAATTTTTGATCAAATTTAAGTGTTTTTTTTTTTATTTATTTTAGTATTCAATTTGTATCTTTTTAGGTCTAAATTAGATATTTAAAATTTGTCTTATTTTTACTAAATTTATCTTAAAAATTTTTGAAAACTACAAAAATAGTCACATTTTAAAATAAGTTTTGATTTTGTTGTTTATTTATTTATTTATTTTTAGGAAAAAGAAAAATTTTCTAAATTATATTTGTTTTCTTCTTTTAACTTTTAATAAAAAAATCTAGTGATATTAATATTTCTTAATCATATTTCTAAGGTTAGTTGTTTAACTTATTTATATTTTTATTAATTTTAAATAGATTTTATCATTTTTATTTTTATTTAAAATATTAAAAAAAGAAAAAAAAAAACTACCCCTAACTTTCCCATTATTTCCCACTAAACCTAGCTTTCCCATTATTT
>NC_061117.1:10183666-10188305 GCF_002878395.1 Capsicum annuum
GTTTTGAATTGGGGATCCTCAATATTGAATTACCTTGGAGAATTAATGAAGAAATTTGAGTTTTGTTGGAGAGAACCTTTGATGACCTAGGGTTTTTCTTTTGAGAGAAAGTGGATGAAATAAACATAAGTGCTTTGGAATATGTTAAATCCTGTGTTTTTGATGGATTGGGTCTTGGGGATGTACAAAAATAGCCCCTTTAAACTTTTAAACGGAACTAGAAAAATGATCAAAATAATGACTTACTAGGCCACCGCGATGCACCACTATAGCAGTGGCTCACTGGAAAAGGAGGAGTGAGAATTAGGCATTCACCGCGACGCGCCACCATTGCTGTGCCCTTTTGATTGCTATTTCGTCCTCTGGCGCGATGCGACAATATCGTGGAGTGCCACTAGAATGCGACAATATCGTGGAGTGCCACTAGAATGCGACAATTGGAAATTTGAACCTCTCCGCGATGTACCACAATCGTGGAATCTTACTGGAAATTGACAATTGTGATCTTACACTTCTCCGTGATGAGCCACGGGCCCAAATCACGATGTTTTATGACTGAAACTTAAAATAACCATAACTTCTTACTCGGTTATCAAATTTAGGATAATCTTATATCTTTGGAAAGCTAATTCAATTTTCTACACATTGGAGGGTATAAATCCGAAAAATTCTAAACGGATGAAAATTCATTCTCTCTGGAAGCCAACTCTTTACATTTCCAATGCTAACTTGAACTAGAAAAAGTACAGGGTGTTACAATATCTCTCTCTTGGAATCATTCATCCTCGAATATGGCTAGTTCGACTAAGGATACTGAGGAATCTGAGGATATATGATAGCATGCACAACTGAAACAAATTGCATAACTGAATCTAAATCATTCTGAGCTTCTGTGTAATTCTATGAGTGCATGAACTTACATGAGGAAAACTACATAGCTGAATCTATGATTAGTAAAGAACTGGATTAAGGAAGAGTGCTACCTTCAGCTAAATCTGAGTTTACGGAGAAGATCTGAGGGTACTTGGCTCGCATATCTGCTTCTCTTCCCAAGTAGCGCCCTAAACTGACTGATTCTGCCAAAGAACTTTGACCAAGGGAAATTCTTTATTCCTTAGTCTATGCATCTGATGATCTAAAATCTCACTATCTATTTCATTATCTCCAATATCTGAAAGTAGGGCTGCAATTAGAGAATGTCTTGGAGAGGACGAACGTTGAGAAAGCAATCATAGTAGTAAATCAAAAGATATTATAAGGATACATGAAGTTATTCTTTCTCCGTCTTTTTTTTTTTTAAAAAAACTCATGAAGTAATCTTGTGTTTTTTTTTTTCGGTTCAAATTCTTATAAGGATTGAACTGGTTTTATTTTATACCATGAAAGAGGAGTACATGTCCTGAAATATATGAGTTCTAAAATATATGATAAGAAATTAAAAGCACAACAAACTTCTACAACTATGCGCAGGACACACAACAATAAATAATCTAAATACAAAGTAAGAAAACATGAATAAATGCAAGGACATGACTTGAATCAAAACTAAAATAAGAAAGAAAAGTAAAAGTACAAAGCGGAAAATCAAACTCACAATTAATATTAATAAGTTAACAAAATAATGATAGTAGCATATGGCTCTTCCTATCTATATCTAGGAAACAACTCAACATATTAAGTTAACAAAATAATATTAATAGAATAGGATATATAAACTCATGGAGATTTTACCTAGACTAAGAATACCTCTACAAGTTTGTTTTTCTCATGCAGTTAGAATAAATTGTTTTGAATTCATGAATTTATTACTCACGTTCGATATACACGTGCAACGCACGTATCCTAAACTAGTATATACTAAGTTTCAGAAGGCTCGTGTTAAGCTCGGACCCAAACTCAAGAAATAAAAAATAATAATTCAAATTTAAAAAATATAATTATTGTTTTATCCCTTTTCGGGCTTCATTTTGGCGAGAAAAATGGTTTTGATCTTAAAACTACTTCAAAAGAGTTGAGAAGAATTTGAAATAATTTTAAGAAAATTCACAGAGTCGCCACTTGATTTTTATAGAAAAATCAAGAAAAAATTTAGAGAGTTTCAAAAGTTCAAAAAAAGAAATAAACCTTTAAAACTAGAGATAATGGGTAAGGGTTCATTTAACGTTCTAAGAAGGTTTTTAAGACACTTAGGAGCGTTCGTTTAAAACGGTGTACCAAAAAGATCTAACTAACTAAAAATGACTAATTTTGCAAAAGGTTAATTTTTGTAAACACTTAATTTTACAGAAAATAATAAGATTATTTATTTAACATTTAAACGTAACATTTATTTATTCAAAGGAGAAAATAAATTCATTTGAATTAGACTAAATTATAAATTATTTTATTTTCTTATTATTAATCGTTATAGAAAATAAAAGTTGATTATATTTAGAGATAATACCTTTGAAAAAATGTTAGGAGAGTGTTGAATAAAGAACAAACCTTTATTAATTATGACAAGTTGAAATTTATAAGAAAATTTAGTTTCTTGAGTTTAAAAGGAGTTATTTTTAATTCAAATAGACTATTTAGCTATTTACGTGAGAAAATCACGAATCGATTAAAATGCGTGATAAAATAAAATAGTAACGACTTAGGGGATTTATCTAGATTAATTAATTGTAAATTTTACATATATACCGACATGTTTACCATTAATTGTCACACCCCTATTTTTACCGCATTCAGCCCTTCTAGTGAGTTGGTTTTAGAGAAAATGAGATTTTCCCAATTAAAGTGATGTTTTGAAAACGGATTAACTATTTTACAGAGTCGCCACTTGGAATTGAGTTTGGGTGTTCCAAGTCACCTTATTGAATCCCTATTCAAAAGGAAATGACTCTTAATTTTTGATCTGCGAACTAGAAATTCGGATAAGAAATTCTGTTGACCGAGGGGAAGGTGTTAGGCACCTCTCGAGTCCCTTGTTTCTAGCACGGTCGCTTTAATGACTTATGTCTGGCTTAAATTAGTCTTTTAGATATATAAAATATTTGTTAGCCTAAAAGTGACTTGTATCTTGCTTTATTTATTTTTGAATATATTTGAAACTATATTGATGTGTGACTTACCGAGAGTAGTACTTTTCAGCCTTGCCACGAGTTTTGGTATATTTAACGCACCTTTGAGGCATTTATGGATCGTCCCATTTTTCTAAATCTAGATAGGCACTTAATAGGTTTAGAATCTACCCAACCCAGTTCAAACGGCTTCAAATAATGTATTAGATTTTATTGTAATGAAAGGTTGGTAGCAGGGCTTTCCAACTTCATCGTTAATTATCACTTATATATTAAACTTTAAATTTTTTTTTGATCAAACCTAAACTCATTTTTAAAGTTATTCTCTTATTTTCTAAAGAAGTGATTGTACACATAATTCTATATTTCTTAATCCAATTATATTTGTCTATTATTATTGTCGGTCGAACCATATTCCTAATGATCCAATTAGATAACAAAGTAATGACAAACTTAAGAATAAAATATAGCTTCATTCGTCATAAATTTCATGTGTTCATCATCCAATTTGTACTAAATTATCATGGTAACACAAACTTTAAATAAATACATCCACCAAAATAGCATACATAGATTCAAGGACCACAAATTCCAACCAATCTAATCTAATAAATTTTTCATAAACTCACTTAAAATTTCATCCGTACTATATTACTTTATTTCTTTTTTTTTAATTTTAAGAAAATCTTTCTCTCTCTCTCTTTTTTTTTAATCTTTCCGTATGTTAGTGCATGTGCATGTCTTTATTTTTTATAAGTTTCCCCTTTCTGAAGACTTTTTTTTTTGGTGTGTCTTTTTCTTAGTCTTCTCTTTACCTCATTTTTTTTTCTTCTTCCCAATTATCTAATTTTAGTTCCTAAAGAAAAACAAATTAAAACAACATGTTCCTATAGTTATAAACCTAAGCAACCTCCTATTATCTATATAAGAATTTTACTATAATTTGAAAATCAATATAAGAGAAGCATGTAACATTAATTTTACTTTAATTTTATGATATCAAAATATCAACATGCCTCATATTATAAAATCAAAAATTAAAACATTAATAGGTTAAACATACGGATTTGAGCAACTTCATAATATTGGAACCAAGTCTTGCATAATCACGATATAAAATTATACAAAGAAAAGTTATGGATTATCTCTCGTGGAAAATAATTCGCAAAGCAAAACCTCTATAACTTACTAATTTCCAAAGTTAGCAACTAGCTAATTTTCAAGAGCCATGGACTCAACTCAAAACTATTACTTTGCTTCCTTCATTGACTCTCCGTCTCTCCCTTTTTGTTGTTATGGCTTCTTCTTCATTAGTGTTTTTTATAGTATGGAGTCATGTATATGCTATTGTGGTGTCTATATTGCATGTGTTCTTTTTTCTCTCTTCCTTGGTGTTTAGTCTATTGTGTTCTTTATATAATAGTGTGTGTGTTTGTAGTGCAGATTGAGTGTGTGGTAATAGTGGGAAAATTAGGTTTTGCATGTGTGTGTTTTTTCATAATGGTATGAAAAAGTGGGAAAGTTAGGTGCAGTGGGAAATAATGGGAAAGTTAGGTTTAGTGGGAAATAATGGGAAA
>NC_061117.1:10191305-10194851 GCF_002878395.1 Capsicum annuum
TAACTTTTTATTTCCTGCATTGACTTATGAGGGAGTTTTGAAGCAATAAATTCATCAATTAAAATTTATTTTGACTAATCACATCAATGATATCGAAAATTCCTATTGTGGACCTCAATTTATTTGAAATTGATTCTCACACATATATATATATATAAAATTAGTGATATTTGTATAGGCCTTTTGATTCATCTATTGTAAGTTAAATGACTCAAGCATTGATTGATATGAATTGGAATAGAAAACAAAGTATACAACACAAGATATATTAGTGAAATATGGAATATACATATATTTAATGTTAAAGCGTATTAACTCCTTTTTCTATCCTTTAATTTCATCTATTTACTGTTATTGTTTGATTTTGACCAAATGATATTGTCTAGTAGTATAACAAACTCCCTTGCAAGTTGTAACAGAAACAAACCCACTGTAAAAAAAATAAAAAATTACCTCCTCAAAAATAATCTCTAAATATTTATTCTTGTTTTTTTTTTCTTTTTTTGAATGTCATTTATTTTCCTCCAAATAAATACACTTTCTAGGTTGAACGTTTTCACCAAACTGCAATTTGTCGTTCAAGTGTTAGTAGTACACCTTTAAATTCAAGTTTACTTTTTGAAATTAATTAAGTGCACGTTTGACCATAAAAATTAAAAAAAGACACTTTATTTTGGATTTTTTAGAATTAGAGATAGAATTATATTTGATCCTATTTTGTTTTTACAAAAAGTGTTTAAAATTTGAATGTAGTTTTTTAAAATACGTTTTATACCTTCGATTTCTGAGAAACTAGCAAAATCACTCGACTTAATTAATTTACCTCAAACATATAATCAAATTTGTTATAAAGAGGTAATATCTCAAAATAAATTGTCAATAGTGTCATAGCTTAGATATCATATACGAGCTACTACATGAAATTACAAATAATTTTAATTCAGTTGAAATTTTTGAAGTTGAATTTAGCGGAATTGTGTTTTGTTATAGATTTTACAAATAATATTTGATTTTTTAAATTTAATTTTCCTAAAAATAACATGAGATATAATTTGAATGAGGATATCTTTATTAAAACAAAAACCTAGGTGTGAAATTGATAAACAAAAATATAGTTAGAGTGAAAAACAAGGTTTGAAATATTTTTCAATTTCAAAGTACAACTTCAAACTATTCTAAAAAATTTCATGACCAAATACAAATTTTCAAATAAAATAATTTTATTTTGTTGAAAAGGGTGAAAAAGATATC
This sequence comes from Capsicum annuum, assembly GCF_002878395.1. Taxonomy (NCBI): domain Eukaryota; kingdom Viridiplantae; phylum Streptophyta; class Magnoliopsida; order Solanales; family Solanaceae; genus Capsicum; species Capsicum annuum. The sequence goes on from NC_061117.1 coordinate 10,192,557, forward strand.
AATGATCTGATGAATTTAAAATACTCCTCCTGGTCAAATTTTTCTAAATATACAAATCATCACTTGATTATTTCACTGTATCACATTTTGACACTTTGCACAATGTAATTAAATCACCAAATAAGTGAATAGTGATAGAGTAGAAATGACCAACAAAAATTGCAGTAAGTACTCCTTCATCCCTAATTAGACGTCTGGGGTTCGAGTTCCATGGGTACGGAGGCACCTATATTGCGGAGCAGTTTACCCCTATGTGGGACTTTTGGGTGCAAATTTGAATTTAGTCTTACAGCAATGCAGATGCCGATACCAGACACCAGATGAGAAACCAAAAAGAAAAAGATAAAGCAGAAATTAAGGAAAGAAAAAAGTATATAGTAATTTTAAAAATAATGCAAAATAATAAAAAATACATTTTAAATTATTTGAAATTGAACAAAAATATCTCTCATTAATAGTTTGTTTAATAAATTTTTTCATTCTTACTTAATTGAGTAAAAAATATTCTTTTCTAATAAGCATATATTTGTTTTAAGCACGTTCATTTTATAAAATACTAAATTCTTTTAACAAACTCTTTTCTTGTATCATTGTAATGCCTCAAAATCTGATTCCCAGCAAGCCATACGGTGCTCCAAACTACAAGTAGTCCTGAGCTAACCCTGGTTGCCTTCTACTAAATCTGAATCTCAAAATAGAAAAAATATGAATGCGAAAAAAAAACTGTCTGAATTATCTGAGTATATCTGAAGATAATATTCTCATCACTCTGATAAAGAAAATACTGAAAATCTGAATGTTACATCTAATATCTAAAATTAAATTTAGTAGTCCAACAAGCCTCGACTTACTAAATTTAGAGAGTCACTGGGATAGGCCCCAGCTGACTCAAACTATCTGAAATATATGCTAAGTCATCTACTAATAAACTGGAAATTTGAATAGCTAAGTCCTCGAACTATGAGGGCTCACCAACTATAGAGATGCAGATGAGATGCTCGAAAGTCACTCATGCTGCTAAGACTGTGAACCTGAACCTGAACCTACATTATGAGACAATGTAGCACATAGGCGTATACGTGGATCAGTACTTTGGGAAAGTACTGGGCATATGGGGGTGAATGCAATAAGTAAGCAATGTCATCACAATTTGTAAAATAATGCATGCTAAATGTAAATGACTCACATAGGCTTGATTAAATTTGAAATCTAAAGATCATAAATCATGAATATAAAAGCATATAACGTAAATCTTGTGAGTCATAACACTTAGTTCTGAAATCTGTAATCTATTCTTATTCTCAAATCATATAGGCTAAGTGAAATCTGTAAGTCTATATCTAAAGGCATATGTAAAGCAATGTTCTAAATTCCAGAACTTTAAAGACGTAAAGAAAACACTTTATCTTAGGGTTTTAGAAATCTGAAAACTTATTCTGCATGGGAGATTCTTCTAACCGACATAAACCATGCGATCATTCTTGGAGTCCAACGTTCTTGTCCCCCTAAGGAGGAATCCTCACGTTGGGAAGAGAAGTCATACTCATGCCAGGGAGTATAACCTATCTGAGTGATCACATATCTATCACCCTATAGAAGTGGGAACAAATCACGAATCCTATGTTTGCACGTAGTTCTGGGTTATGAAACCGTAGTAATGTACCCATCTCGATGCTAAATACTACTCTCATTAAATCTGTATGCTCATTCTGACGAAGATCCACTTTTTAAAATAGTATAATGATTTATAATCAAAACCAACTATATATCTGTGAAGCTAAGTTTGTGATCTGAATCTGTAACGTGGATTTTTCATATCTATTCTAAAACCAAAAGGTTAAATCTTTATCTATAATCTGAGAAGAATCTAGTCATAGGGTGCTTATAGTACAACAAATCTCGAAATAGCAATCTTTAATTAGCGCTTAGTGACCCATGTATCAAACTCATGTTAAAATATTATAATGTTCATGCTTGATAATGTAAAAATTGATAACTTAATTCAAAATCTTGAAATTACTGCAATATGCATGAAAATACGAACATAATCATATAATGCAACTTCTAAATCACTGAATATCTCATGAGCTTGTAAATAAGAATAATGGGTATAAACCCCAACTTGAATTTTATCGAAAAATCATATAAAATTAAGTAAAATTGAAATTAAAATAAGTTTTGGACACAAGGACGAAAGGATTGTCCTTGTTCATAACCCCACGTACCTTAATTGATGATCTTAGATGAAAAGCTTGAATCTTGGATCTCTATTGATGCTTTGGAGATGAATTCTTA
>NC_061117.1:10197851-10225165 GCF_002878395.1 Capsicum annuum
TTTTATTTTTAATCCTTCGTGATTTTCATATATTTTTTCATCTATTATAAATTCTTCTTTGTTCATTTTATTGTAAATAGTTCATGTTGATATATATATTCTAAACTGTCTATTTGTGATTCTAATTTTGATATTTCATCTTTTTGTGTATTTATTGAGTTTTCACTAACTCCGGCAAATATATTATAATGTAGTCTTTCTATTCTTATTTTTAATTCTTTACGTTTTTCAGAAATAATCTGTTTTAATTCTTTGTATTTTTGTACTTTATTCATTTAAACCATATTTATAATATCTTGGTGGATATCTAAATCTAATTTTATCATAATTAGGCGGTATTTGTCTCATTCTTCTAGATTTTAAATGGATTACTAATTTTGCTTCAATACTAGATATTAAGGTAATTAGGTAAGCTAATCTTTGTGTGTTTTCTTTTGTTTTATTTAGACTTATATATTCTGAATAATTACTAATTAATGATTCTTTAATTTTTCTAAAAGCTTTTCTGTTTTTAAATGGTCTTCTCATAACTAATTCAATCCAATTTAAATTTAAACATAAATTCTAACATAAATGCTAACAAGCATATATATACTACTTGCCATTGCTTGTCAAATGTTTTGATTGCAATAGCTAAATAAAATTTTGAATAATTAAGATTAAAACCTTCATTAAATACAAATAAATGAAACCTTACGTAAATAATTTTTCACATGACATGTTTAAAATCATAGGAACAATAGGTATTTTGGTGCATTCTACATACTTATAGTTTAAGACCACAAGATTAGAAATCATTCTTTACTTTCTTAAATTTCGTGTCCAATTATAATCAGACAAACAAATATATATTTACATACATACATACATACATACATGTATAATATATTTAAAGTGTGATGATATGTACACACTAAAACCTCGATAGATATTAGATCTGAACAAATAATTTGAACATTACAATGAATGAAATGTTGAAAATCTTAAAAATTGAATCGATTACATTTAAATCTTGGATTCTCCTCCATGGACCGCGTAGTATTCTCATCCCCATTATCAAAAAATATTCGTCGAGCAAAGTGCATGGGATAAAAAACATTAGAAATATCAATTTTGTCCACTCCAACCTTAATCTGTCGTCGTCTTATTGAGTTAAACTGTGCAAGACAGTTTGTTAAGCTTTGAAACTGTAAAGTTATTTCTCTATAAACAATTATGTAAAAAGATCTATATGTTGCGCTCTCGTAATAAAGGTTGCAGACATAGTTTGTTAATCTTAAAAACCGTAAAGTTACTTCGCTATAAACAATTAATATGCAGATAAAAATAATTACATAAAAAAGATATATATGTTGCTCTTCTAATAAAGGTTCTACACAATTTTAATTTAAACAAATAAAAAGAAAAGAAAAGAGATAAACCTTAGATTTTTCTGAGTATTTCATTCGGCAACAACATGCTTGTTTCATTCAATTTTATGATCAAAATTTTCAATTGAAAGAGAAACATGAAAAATTATCAAAATGGGTGAATCCATTAACAATTGTTGATTATGAATATTTCATATATAATGTGTAAAGCTATCATCAACCAAGAGAAAAAGCACGTTTTTTTTTTGGGTAAAAGAGAAAAAGCGTGTTGAAATATAAGAACAAAAATTAAACGGGAAAGGGCCTAAAATGCCCTTCAAATATATAAAATGGTGCAAAAATATCCTTCGTCTATCTATTGGGCCTAAAATGCCCTTTTCGTCTACCTATTGAGCCTAAAATGTCTTTCTCACCTATATATTAGGCCTAAAATGCTCTTTACATTTACCTATTGAGCCTATTTTTCCCTTTTATTTAGGCAAATTATATGAAAAGGTCATCTTTAAAACTTAAATACATAAATAATAGTATTTTTTCAATAATACAAAAATATTTTTTTTTTTTGCATATATATAGTCATTTAAAAAAAATTCGAAAAGATAATTATAATTCCTAATTTAATGTTATAACTAATTATCAATTCACCTTAATTTAAGAGATATATTTTTAATCTTCAAATTAAAAGTGGAAAAGATAATCCCTACTTTCAAATCTCTCTCTCTTATATTCAAAATTCAAATATTTTTAAATAAACTAAGTATTTTATTATTTGCTTGTGTTTGTTTCGTTTTGTTTTCATGTATGTTAATGATCTAGTATTATTTCATTATCGTGTATTTTTAATTCTAATGTAATGGGTTAACCATAATTTTTATGGATAAATATTTATGAAATAAAAATCTTTATGTTGGAAATACAGATATACCATGTATTTTTGTTGTATAAATATAAAATTTATGTCAAAGTTAGATTATCATTATATTTTTTATATAGTTTATGGAATAAATATTCATGGTATATCTCATTATGTCGGAAGTACTTTTCTACTTAAAAATTATTTGTTAAATATAAATATATATTTCCAGAATTACTTCGTATATACTTTTTATATCTAAAATATATCATGTATGTTTATGGTATAAATATAATTTATATGGTATACATATAATTTGTATGGTATAAATATATTATGTATTTCTATGATATAAATATAATTTGTATAATATATAAATATACCATGAATTTTATGGTATAAATATACCATATATTTTTATGGAGACATTGTGAAAGCAGGCAATAAAAATGAAAAATATAAAATTTTGATATAGTATATAAAAAATGAATGAACAAAGGATTCCATAAAAATAGGCAATAAATAAGAAATATGAAAATTTAATATATAATTATTTTTCTATATATTAGAATCTATTATAAAAGTAAATATTTTATATGTTATATCTGACAACCAACTAATACGGCTATGTATATGTAATAATTTTCTTAAAATGACTATTTATGTTTTTTTTTTTAATTTATCATATCGATTTAGAATGACAAAAAATTAATATTGTGCACTATTTATTTGGTTAATAGTAATAAAAATGATAGGTATTTATGTAGTTTAACAAAGATAAGTTGTGGTATTATATATAATTTTTTTTTCTTAAATAAAAGGGCAAAATAGCCTAATAGGTAGACGGAAAGGGCATTTTACGCCCAATAGATAGACAAGAAGGACATTTTAATCCTAATAGGTAGACAGAGGGTATTTTTACACCATTTCACATAGTTGAAAAGCATTTTAGGCTCTTTTCTGAAAATAAAAAGAACCTTAGATTAAATAGTATGGCCAAATACAAAACTAAAACTTTACAAAAACAAAATCTTTTCTTTTTTTTTTTTGAAAAAGTATAGTTCGTATATCCAAATACAAAAATAAAATCTTGTTATTTTTGGTAAAGGCAATCGATTGTTTTTTTTTGGAAAAAAGTTTGCGCTCACATTAATATATTGCCATATATTTAGTAAATAGTTATAAGTAGAAAATTTTCTCAATATAGTAATTTATATATTTATTTATTATAGTCAATATTTAATATTATAAATCAAAGAAAAAGGCGATAACATGAGGAAGGCCAACCTAACATCTTAAGGAATTCTAGTCAAGAAAGAAAATTAATAACATAATCAGGATTTCTATCCAAAACATGACTAAATACGAGATAATCTAACAATAACATATTTACTATGAAAAAGAAAAGAAATCAGAAATGTAACGATAATCTTAAGCACCGGTTCAAAATCATCCTGCCATAAACTAATATAATCAACAATAACGTAATGGACTAGTTACTGATATATATGGACACGTATATACTTGAAAAACCATGCCATATTTTTATTTACGTTACGTATGTACTTGAAAAAACATGCCATTTTTTTATTTCACGTTGCGTATGTACTTGAAAGTTGAAAAACCATGCCATTTTTTCATGTTCACGTTTTTTAAAATTTGACTATAACAGTGATGAAATGGCTCCCACATTGTTCTATCGATATTTTATTATTTATGATAATGATATAGACCAGTCATGTATAAACATGAGAAATAGTGCACATTTTTTATTATTTCACTTTTTTCTTGCCGGCCACACATCAAGAATCGGATAATAATTAATACTGCATCCCTCAATAATATTTATTTACTATTAATTTAACAAACATTTAAAAAAATAATAAATAAAAGAATTATTTTACTTATTATAATAAATTTAATAAATTAATGTAATTTGTTATAACAAATGGATAAATTATTCATTAGTGTTTTAAATTATTGAACATTTATTTTTAGTTACTTGAACAAGTAAAAATAGACGAGATAAAACTAAAACCCTTCAAGTAATGTAATTTGTTATCCTTAACCATTCAAATCCTTATATATTCTCCTGTTTTTTTCAGTCACTTCAACAACAACCAAAAAAAAAAAAAAAATTATCTGAAAACCTCTTTATAGTTATGTGTCATCATTTACAACAAGCATCATCATGGAGGAAAAGAGAGTAGCTATTATTGGAGCTGGAATTAGTGGACTTTTAGCATGCAAATACACACTAGAAAAAGGATTCATTCCAATAGTTTTTGAAGCATCAAATGCAATTGGTGGAGTTTGGACACAAACAATTGAATCAACAAGGCTACAAAGTCTAAAAAGTACATTTGAATTCACTGATTTTCCATGGCCAAGAAGTGTTAGAAGAAGTTTCCCTCATAGCACTGAGGTATTGATGTACGTTGAGGAATATGCAAAATATTTTGGGTTGATGGAATATATTCAATTGAATAGTAATGTTATTGGAATTAATTATGTTGGAGTTTGTGATGAAATGGAATCTTGGGAGTTTTGGAGTGGAAATGGGAAACCATTTGGATCAAAGGGGAAATGGCAAATCTTGGTGCAACGTGAGGACTTCACCACTCAGGTATGATTGGATATTCTGGCTGTTTATTTTTTCTACCTAATATACAGATATCTAAGTTGTTTGAACTCTTTCAGGATGTTACCGCACCCAGATTCTTCAAAAATACATTATTTTTAAAAATTTGACACACACCCATTCATATTTTTAAAGACTCCACACAACATAGATAGAGATTATATATTCATCAGCTATTTTTAGTGCAACGTTATGAGATAAACAAAAGAATTTCACTGCTGTTAATAAAAATGAACTTCACTTCTGTTGATTTGTTTTTTGTTTCATATATATATACACACACTAGACATTGAACGGCCCGTTTAGCGGCTCAATATTGTAGACATTGAACGGCCCGTTTAGCGGCTCAATATTGTAGTTTTAAGAGATATAAATAATTATAATTTGCTATTTAATTATTACTTGTAATAATATTTTACTTAATTATCATTTCTAGTTAATATAATCAGTTGTTCGTTATCAATTGTGTTTATTCATTTGATTAATGTAATTCATATTTGTTCACTTGAAGCTTCATATATGAATACATAATTATAAAAATATTGTCAAAAGATGACTATATCCATAAGAATTCAATTAGAGACGAAAATGACAAAAATGTTTTAATGTCCTTTGCTGAATAGCATATGTTCATTCATAAAAATCATATAATGAAACAATACAAAAAGTACAATAGAATTTTTTTTAGTCCATTTGTATATTATTAATAACAATAACTCGGGAAGGAATAGAGTACAAAAACATTCTCTCTCTCTCTATGGCAATCGAAAGTGAATGGAAAAACATAAATTTTACTTTCTTGTGAACATTTTCATTTGAATAAAATAAAGAGAAAAGACACTGTTATCCTCTTGAACTATAACGAAAGTTGTTGAGATACACTTCAACTTAAGAATGTTCTATTACTCTCTGAACTATTTTAGAGTGTATTAAATACGTCCTTCAGTGTTGACATGACATAAAGAGTGTGTTCACTCTCTTGAAAGTAAGTGAGGGACGAAAAATAAGGCAAAAATCTGATTAATAATAGACACATGTCCCTTTTTAATTGGACACATAATTATAAAGATTAAAATTTATATATATTAATTATTTTCCTTTCTTTATTTTTGAAATTATTTCCTCCTCATATTTAAACTTTTATATTTTTTCCTTTTCAATTTCATTAATTTCTTATCTTTTCAATTTTAACAAATTTGAAAAATTCCCTTTTTTTAAGAAAAAAAGAAAATATATATAAAAAAGAAGTTTCCTTGTTTTAACATTTTTTATTTGATTTGCTTCACTTTCTTTTTGTATCTGTATGAAGTTAATTTATTTTAAATACAAAACACTGAAATAAAATTTGAAATCAAATTCAAAGGAAAAGTAAAGAAAAAAATAAAAATAAGTAATAGAAATAATAAGAAGGTAAAAGATTAAAAAAAATATATGTGCATTTATAGAAAAATTTAAATACAAAAAAAAAAAAAGAAAAGTGAAAAAAAATCATGTGTATTTGAGAATATTAATACAAAAAAAAATAAGATGACAAACAAAAATAAAAAAAATTACCTGCATTTGTGAAAATATTAACTACAAGGCAAAGGGAAATAAGAAAGTGCATGTATTTGAGAAAGTTTTAAATACAATGCAAAGAAAAATTAAAAAAAAAAAAGGTGTATTGGCTTATTTTAAATATAAGACAAAGAAAATAAAAATAAATAATAATTAAAGAAACTTTAAATATATATATATATATATATATATATAAAAGAATAAAGGGGGGGGGGGGGGGGGGGTTAATAGGACCTCCTTTAAATTGGAGTGTGTCTTAGGAACTTTCGTTATTGTTCAAGGGCGTAGCAATATCTTTTCTCTAAAATAAAATTGAATTTTCATCAAACAGAAAGTGAATAAAAATGAGTAGTATATTCACCATACAAGCACTTCACTTAAAATTCACTTATTTTAAATTAGAGGAAGTATAGACCAATCATTTATTAGCGGATATAACATTTGTGGAGAATTGTGATGGACATTGTCTGTCCACGGAGATATTTACAACTTAGGATACAATAGTCATATATTGAAAGAATTAAGCATGGTTTTATTGTCATTAAAAGTTTGTGGACGAATTTTAAAGCTGATAGCATAAGCAAATACTGAAGACTTTTTTGAAATGACGAAACTACCCTTGATCGTCCACCTGCTTCCTTTTCTATATAGTAGGAATTTGGTCATAAATATTATTAACAATATTGCAAAATGTGGTTTCACTTTAATCTAAAATACTTGTTTGTCCATGAAAATCAAAAACGTATTTTGAAATACGATTTAATCATTTTTTATTTTTTGAAAAACACATCTTCAGGTGTTCATTTTTTTTTTATACAAAATTTTTCTATCACTCTATATAGAAGTACATCCAAAGTCTAAAATATTTTTGAAAAGGAAAAATGCTCAAATATATCATCGAACTATCAGAAATGGCTCATTTATGTCATTCTTTAAAAATTTAGCTCGTTTATACCATCGCCATTAAAAAAACAGGTTCATCCATGCAATTACTTGTTAACGATGATTTTTCAAAACATCTTTACCACATGTTGTCTTATTAGAGGTCCGCGTCATTAATTAAAATTATGTGGTTGTCCCAATTAAGTTATCTAAGCAGATGAATATATTTCGCGATATTCATAGGCCAAACTCCAATAACTGCAAAAGCAAGTGAGACCTAAAATATTCTTTTGCCAAGTCTTACAAACCCCATGACTAGTTAATCATTCTCTATTGCATATATTTTGATTGATTAATGTTTATGCTTCAGGAATTTCTCATTTAATGCTATGACGGGTGATCTTTCTCAAATTCAAGACACTGACTAGCATGACAAAATGTAATAGAAAATAAATGAATTCTTATTGATTTAGTTTAATTAATGACATGGGCTTCTAATAAGACGCTACATGGCAAACTATTTTTTGAAAAATCACCGTTAACAAGAAATAGCATGGATGAACCTACTTTATAATGGTGATGGCATAAACGGGTCAAGCATTTAACGGATGACATAAATGAGTCATTTCAGAGAATTTGATGGCATATTTGACCCTTTTTCTCTTTTGAAAATACTATGGTCAACACAACTCCAACTTTGATTTTCATAGCCAAACAGGTCCATAGTTGTAGTAATATATATGTGTGTGTGTATGTGTGTAGATATATATGTGTGTGTATGTGTGTATATATGCGTGTGTGTATGTATGTATGTAAGTATGTGTATATATGTGTGTGTATGTATGTATATATGTGTATATATATGTATGTATATATATATATACATATATATATATATATATGTATGTTTGTATGTATGTGTATATATATGTGTGTGTATGTATGTATGTATGTGTATATATATGTGTGTGCGTGTGTATGTATGTGTATATATATGTGTATATGTATATATATGTGTGTGTATATATATGTGTGTGTGTATATATATATATATATAGAGAGAGTAAATACATAATTACCCCCTGATCTTGTTCGTGATTTGCAAAAAGACACCTAAACTTTAACTTCGACCTATTACCCCACGATTCTTCTTTATTTCGTTGCAAACACACCATTTTGATCCCCTGCGTGTACACACGCTTTACAGGTGCGTGAAAGGGCTCAAATTTGACTTTTTTGATCAATTACAAGCTGCCACGTGTAAAATAATTTAATATATAATTTATATATTTTTTAAAAAAAATTAATATTTTTTTATTTTTAAAAATTATTTCATACCCCCCACCCCCGCAATCTCCCATCCACCATTGTCTTCTTCCCCAACTTCTTCTTCATCACCATCACTCAACAACATCAATTACGCCCACAACAACAACATCATCATCATCACCATAAACCCACCCTTTATTCTTCAACACAATGCCATCATTAAAGCTCCTCCATTGAATTTTTTTTTTTTTAAAATCATATCATTAAAGCTTTATTTTGTAATTAAATCATATCATTTAACTACCCATCATTTCTTCTTCAACAGAATATCTTCTTCAACATCATTAAAGTCTTCAACACAATGTCACCATTAAAACTCTTTCATTGAAGTTTTTTTTTTTAAAGCTCCTCCATTAAAGTTTCATTTAACTATCTTTAAAACTCAATTCAATCATTTAACTATCCTTAAAACTCAATTCAATCATAAAACTAATTTTTGAACTGATTTAAAAAAAAAAAAAAACTTGAATGGCAAGAGTGCTGGACGCGAGGCGGCAATGGGGAGTGGGAGGAGGAGGTGCTGGACGTGGGGGGAGGGGGAGGTGCTGTACGCGAGGGGTGGGGAGGGGAGGGGAGGGGAGGTGCTGAATGGGGGAGATGGAGGTGCTGGATTGGGGGTGAGGGGAAAAAGGGGGTGGGGTGGGGTGCTAACTTAAATAAAAAGAAAAATTGCATTAAAAAAATAAAAATATATGAAATTAAACGTATTTGACAAGTGGCAATACCTGATTGACGCGTGTATTTTACTCTCCTTGTTGTGACTGAGATTCAGCAAAAAATGGTGTGTTTCCACCGAAATAAAAAAGAATCGTAGGATAATAGGTCGAAGTTAAAGTTTAGGTGTCTTTTTGTAAATTTCGGACAAGATCAGGGGGGTAATTATGTATTTACTCATATATATATATATATTAAATATATATATACACACACATATATATACGCATATATACATACATATGCATGCATGCATCTCTCTGTCTCTATATATGTATGTATATATTGATTTGAATCTTAATCATTTAACTTTTGGTTATTACAATTGTTTTTTTCTAGAACTAAATATTATTCCTTTCCTCTCATATTACTCCATCCGTTTCAAAATAGTTGGCCTTCTTACTAAATATATTTGTTTCAATTTAGTTGGCACATTATGAAATCAAGAGAATTTTATTATGTTCTTTTAAAATTATCCCGATTATTAAATGACTACATAGCATGTATATACTTACATTTATACTTTCAAAGCATGATTAATAAGGCTAATTTGAAAAAATAAGCACCCAGTTAATATTTTCTTAAGAAAAGTGTCAAGTCAATAAGGGTTAACTATTTTGAAACGGAGGGGTACTTGGTATGTTTGTTAAAATAATTTGTCTAAAAAATAGTTGGCATGTTTATGGAATCCAGAAATAATTGGACACTTTTTCAACTTTACCCTTAGTAATTTAATGAAAGAGTGATTAAATCTAATAGATAATAGCAATATTTAATGTGAGATTAATAGAGTAATATTAGTCAATTTACATCCCTTATTAATTTCTTCTTAAGAGTTATGCAAAAAACAACATGACAACTAATATGAGACGGATAAAGCATAAATTATACAAAATCTTAGTCATTAGTGCATTCATTTCGTTTTCTCTTATAAGTGTTTAATGAATTTGAATGATTAAGAAAATATTTTCTAATACTTCATCCATTTTCACTTCTATCCATCACCATTGTTATTAACTACCACCATCCACAATCATCATCATTTTCAATCACCATGATCAATACCACCACCATCTCTAACCCCCAAGTATATCTATTCATCACCATCAATCACAATAACAATATCACCATCAATCACAATCACCATAACCACCACAGATGATTGCCACTGTCAATCACTATCACATATCATCAGTAACCATTATTAGTCATCCCAACCATTATTTATCACAATCATCTATGGCAATAATTAGTTGTCGTCATTCTCATCAACTATTACTGTTTATAACCATTATATTAAGGATAAATTATATAATATCGTCCCTTAAATTATCATTATTATTTTAAATCTCAACTCTTTAAAATAATTATTTCTTCTGTTTTGAAAAGAATGATCTACTTTCTTTTTTAATCTGGTTAAAAAAGAATGACCCTTTTCCTTTATTGAAAATACATGAATTTCAATTTTCTAAATGGCCTGTTTGAGATCGTAAGATTAAAGTGCGTATCGATAAATTTGACAAAACATTAATTTAGGACCACAAGACTCAAAAGTCTTCTTTATTTTCTTAAATTTTTTTTTTTTTTTTTCAAATGGAGGGAGTACATAAATCCTTTGTTTTTACTTTTGTTCTCTAAACCATTGGATACATTACATCTACCCCAAAATCTGACTTTTTTCCTACACAACCAGCAACTCCCACAAAACTGATCCCTCTATTTTCTTATCGATTTTCAGCCACTCATCCACCAAAAAATCATCGAGATCTAATCTCCTTCACTCCCTCGTTGTTTCTCTCTTCTCCCAATTACCAGGCCCCAAAATCATTTTCTCGACCATCTCCGACCAAACAACCACCATTAGCTCACTATTTCCAAAAGTCCAACGACGATTACCACTATCAAAATGAAAACCTCCCAAAGTGTCATTCTTTTTGACAAATGCTGGAGAATTTCGACGATACAGGTGGACATCTGGCCAGATTTGATCGAAAATATTTGTTTTCTCTATTTAGAGGCTTCTAGAAAATCTATGTATATAGCCGATTTTCATGTAGTTGATAAGTAGACTAATGTATCTGATTATGGTGGGATGGTGAAAGACATGAAGATACATCATAGGACTTGCTAAAAAAAGTGTAGATGCTATGTATCGTATTAATTTTTGTGTACAAATTCATAAGAATGATGTATTTGATTGAAAATGTGACAAGATTGTGTATCAAAATCTTTTGTCTTAAGTCGTTGACAATCACTTTAAGTTGTCCCAAAAATTCAATTAAATCTCTCAACTAAGGTCTGTACCTATTGAACACTTCTACCCTGTGAATTTGGACCACCTGAGCATTTTTTTGACAATCAACTAAAAGTATAAGATGTATGCAATCCACTTGCACCAACGAGACAATTTGATAAATAAAATATTAACATGTGTCATGTGAGTTCAAAAAAGTAATTTAAAATGTATTACATAATTAAAAAAAAGAAAATTATATTTAATTTTTTTTTAAAAAAGGGAAAAACACCTGTAACTCATTTTTCATCCTTCTCTTCTTTATAAACAAAGCAACAAAGTCCGCCAGAGCACAAACCACCGTCCACCACCCCTTTCCCCTTTTTTCTTCTTTATACATAACAAAAATAGCACTCAAATAACGAAATTGGTCATCATCTTCTTGACCCTCCTCTTAATTCTTGATTTATTTTCAAAAAAATAGTTCTTTGCTACTATTTTATTTCTTTTTAATTTTTGTAAAAGTAATTTTTTTTTGAATCAATCAATTAAATTTTCAAGAAGAAAGAAGAAAACATATTTTCGTCACTGACAATGATGACGGGGTGGGGGATTGAAGACAACGACGACGGGGTGGGGTTGGGGTGCTGTAAAGACGAACTGGAGTGGGGGTGGGGTGCTGTGAAGACAACGAACTGGAGTGGGGGTGGGGTGTTGTGAAGACGACGATAACGGGGTGGGCTTGAGGTGCTGTGAAAACGACGAACTGGGGTGGAGGTAGGGTGCTGTGAAGACGATGAAGATGCAGGGGTGGGGTTAAAGACGACGAAGATGCAGGCGTGGGGTGGGGTGCTGTGAAGGCGATGACACGGGAGTGGGGGTGGGGTGCTGTGAAGACAATGACGTGGGGGTGGGGTGGGGTGGGGGTCGGAGGGGTTTGTGTTTTTTTTGAAAAAAAATTAAGAAATTATAATAATTATAAATTATATTAATAAAATAATTTAAATATAAGTTTTGTAATTAAAAAAAGTAAAATATTATTTTTTCTTCGATTCACGTGTCCAAGGAAAGCGTAACATTTTTTCTTGCCAAATTAATATTTTGTGCCTGATAGGTATCGATTTTAAGTACTTGAGGTATCTGATAGGTACATGCTTTAGTTGAGGAGTTTAAGCGAATTTTTGGAAAAACTTAAAGTGATTGTTGATGACTTAAGCCAAATATTTTTATGATACATAAGACTTATGTATCAGAAAGAGATATTTATTATTGATACATAAAAATATGATTGAATTAGTTATATATTAAAAAATGATATATCTGTTGCAATTAGATGTATCTGACTGCTTCAAAATCAGAAATTTTATATAGTTTTAAAAAGAGTGAGGATAAAAAGTAATTAATTACTGTTGGAACATATTGATACATGTTGATACTCAGCTAGCTTAGTTACTAATTAATTCAGTTAGTGATTAGCAGCAATCAGTTGGTTACTATTCCATTGAAAATTAGTCAGTTAGTTGGCTCGATGAGCTGACAACTAATTAAGCTTAGGAAGCTTCTAGAAGTAAGTGATCTTATCTCAATATTTAGGTGCATAGATCTTAGCTGAAATCAGTTGTACCATAACATTTTCAATATACAGTTTCTCTCTTCTTCTACTCTGCTCATGTAAGTTCATACTACTAAGCTTATTATCCTCTAAACTTGATGAATTTTGACAATTACTAAAGAGTTGGGATTATGAAAGTTGCCCTTATATTAATGTAATCTGCTGTGTTCTTTTCTGGAATATGAAGTGTATAGAATTAAACAATCTGTTGTGTTCTTTTTAGGAATATGAAGTCGAGTTTTTGATTCTATGCATTGGAAGGTACAGTGGTTTAGCAAATATGCCGGAGTTCCCTATCGGTGAAGGGCCGGACGTTTTCGCTGGGAAAGTGATACATTCCATGGAGTACTCAGCCATGGACAATGAAAGTGCTAGAAAACTGATCAAGGGAAAGAGAATCGCAGTTATTGGTTCTCAAAAATCAGCTGTAGATGTCGCGGCTGAATGCGCAAATACTAATGGTAAGAAACAACTTTTCATCGATCTCATATATTTTGATGATAATATTTAAGTTATGTATATTAACGATATTAATATTTTTTATGACTTAGGCCCTGAAATCCCTTGTACATTGGTACAAAGGACGATACCATGGGGAACTCCTAATGGGTGCTTTTGGTGGGGAATTAATCTTGGATTTTTATATGGTAGTCGATTTTCAGAGCTCTTGGTTCACAAGCCTGGTGAGAACGTCATCTACAGTGTGTTGGCCTCCCTTCTTTCTCCTGTGGTAAAATTTCTTGAAACCGAAGAAATTAACTACTCCCTCGTTCCATTTTATATGTCGTCATTTGATCGGATACAGAATTTAAGAAACAAGTAAAGACTTGATGCTTTTTACCAAATTGTCCTTCATTAAAAAATGTACTATTATTATTTTTAAAGCCAAAGTTATTAATAGGCACTCAAACTTATTTTGAAAATTCACTTAGACCCATTAACTATGACCTGTACCTATCAGACCCCTAAACCCCCGAATTTTGATCCAATCGGGCATTTTTTGCCTACATGGCACTGCGCGTGCAATGCACTTGCTGTAGGAGCGTGAGAATTTTTTTTTTTAACTAAATTACGAATTGAAATGTGCCAAGTGGCACTATGGGGCCCAAAAAATATTAATTAAAAAATTTATATTTATATTATTTATTAAAAAAAATTTTAATTATTATAATTTCTTAATTCTTTTTTAAAAAAAGCACCCCCCTATGTCATCTTCATCACAGCACCCCACCCCACCCCGAGTCTTTATCGTTTCAACCCTACCCCACCCCCGCATCTTCGTCGTCACCCCAATCCCGCGTCTTCACATGAACAAATTCTTTTTAATCCACCATAATTATTTTCATTTCTTGAAAATTTCCAACAAAATTCACTTTTTTTTCCTCCACTAGTATCACCATATCTTGAAAAATTACAACAAACATCTTTTTCTTTTTTTATCATTCCTTGGAAATATTTACAATAAAGATTACTTTTTTGTTGAAAAATTACAAGAAAGATCACTTTTCTCTCCATTAATATCACAATTTTATGAAAATTTTCAATAAAGATGGCTTTGTTCTAGACCCACTTTTGAATTCTTGAAGTAGATTTAAACAAAAATTGTGTGTGTGTGGTTTTGAGGTTCACAGAAAAGTTTAATGGAGAAGAGGAACGTCGGGGGGTGGGGGTGGGGAAGAAGATGAACGCTGGGGGAGGGGGGGCTGGGGGGTGGTGGGGGAGTTTTTTACTTTCATTTTTTTTAAAATTTTATAATTTTTTTTTAATAACCAATTTTTTATTTTTATTTTTTTAAATAAGTTTATAATTATTTTTTAATAATTTGGTTCCTCAAAGAAATTTTTTATTTTTATTTATAAAAATTTTATAATTTATTTTTAATGATCAGTTTTTATTTTTTAATAATTTGGATCCTCAATGCCATTTTTTATTTTTATTTTTTAAAATATTTTATAATTTCTTTTTAATAATCGGTTTTTTATTTTTTAAATAAATTTTAATAATTTAGATCCTCAATGACATTTTTTATTTTTATTTTTTAAAATTTTTATTATTTTTTTAATAATCAATTTTTTATTTTTATTTTTTAAATAATTTTAGAATAATTTTTTAATAATTTCCTCAGTGCCATTTTTATATTCTTTTTTTTTAAATTATAATTAATTTTTAATAATTATTGGACCCACAATGCCACGTGTCAGCTTTCAATTAGCTCATTTTGCCACATCATCGCGTGTGTGCAACACACACTTTGAGCTTTTAGCTAATAGGGAAAAAATGTCCAATTGGATCAAAATTTAGGGGGTTTAGGGGTCTGATAGGTACAAGTCATAGTTGAGGGGTCTAAGTGAATTTTAGAAACAAGTTTGAGTGTTAATGCTTTTTAATTAAGTGGGTCCTTATGAGTGGAACAAATAAGGGTGAAAGTGTAATTGTGTCTTTAAATAGTTACCAAATAAGAAAATATGACTCTTTTTTAGACGAATAAAAAAAAAAATGATGACACATAAAATAAGACGGAAAAAGTAATTTTTGTTTCATCATTTATGTTTCTTAATTTGACACAAAACTAATAAAGATAAAAGGAATATTTTGGATTGATGTGATCTTAAACCAAATATGTTAATAATCCTCAAAAATGCCGTTTGAATATGACACATTTTTAAATGTAAACTTCTCATTTATTTTTAGCGAAATAACTTATAGTCAAACAAATATCTACTATTTTTTAAATTACAAGCTTCAAAAGAAAAATAATTTTTCCCTAAATTTAGTGCCTAGTTAAAATTACTCACCCTTTTCGAGTATTTATACCAAATCAACCAAGTTATCGTGACTCGTTAAGCGATTTAATAAAGTAAAAATATACAATAAGTAATCATAATTAAAAAAACAATTGTGTATATTTCAACACATGTAATGCATACATTGGTTTAATTTAGTGTGTAGACATCGTGTCTGAATAAAAACATTACATAAATTGAAACTGTAGAAGTCATTTATTCATATAATATTCTTTGCTAATGCTTTTATTTTTTATTGAACAACAATTTTTTCAGAGATGGGGTTTCTCAAAATTTGCAGAGAGTTATCTTACATGGAACCTCCCATTGAAGAAGTACAACATGGTACCAAAACAAAGTTTTCTTCAAGACATGTCTTCTTGCAAGGCGATTTTATTGCCTGATGATTTCTATGGCAAAGTTGAAGAAAGAAGCATTATTCTCAAGAAAACACAGTGTTTTAATTTCTGCAAAGAAGGATTGATTCTTGATGGTGAAGTTGATGAGCCAATAAAAGTTGATCTTGTTATCTTTGCTACTGGATATAAAGGTCAAGAAAAGTTGAAGAATATGTTTTCCTCAAAAAGTTTTCAGAATTACATAATGGGGTCACCAAATTCAGTTGTTCCTCTTTACAGGTGCACATATATACTACTACTATCATCCCACCCACCCAACCCCCGCCCAAAAGAAAAAAACCATTATTCAAGTATTGTATTGTTATTTTTTGAACTATTTTAGTGAAAATCCTGAATAGTCCATCACCGGCCACTAGGACAAAGTAGAATCAAGCTAAGTTGGTTATGCTTTTAAGTCATTGATATGATTGTCATTAGCATATTATCTTGTATTAGCTATTGAGACGTGAAATCCACTGTGTCAAGGTTGTACCATCGATTTTCTTTAAAGAATCTCTTTATAGTTTTTGCATATTTTTATGCAAAAAAAGATTGATGGATGTTCGCTGGTTTTCTTTATAAAAAGAATCACAAAGAAACCAATGGACGATAGTAAAATTGCCTTCTATTAGTGGAAATGTTAGAAGGGTAAATTTGTATATTTTCCCTGGTGTCACATCCCAATCAGTATTCATGTAATATCTAGTTTTTAAATTTTTAATAATACTTGTTGCTTTTTTCTTTTACTTTGTTCATCTTGTTTTTCTATTACTTTGTTCAATTCTACTTTGATTTCACTTCTTTTTGAGTTAAGAGTCTATTGAAAACATCTCTACCTTACAAAGTAGTTGTAAGGTCTGATTATATGCATTGGACCCTCTTCAGATCCACCTATAAAATCACAATGGTATGTTATCATTGTAGTACTAATTAGATCCATGTTCTTGATATAATTTCCCTTTTTTCTCTTTCTTTTTGCAAAATCTTGGTAGGCACATAATACATCCAAGAATACCAAACCTAGCAATAATTGGATACTCAGGGAGCATAACAAATCTCCACACATCTGAGATGAGGTGCCAATGGCTAGCACATTTTCTTGACCAAACATTCAAGTTGCCAAGCATTAAAGAGATGGAAAAAGAGATCCAAAAGTGGGAAGATTACATGAAAACATATGCTGGAAAAGAGTACAAAAGGGCTTGTATTGCTGCCCTACACATTTGGTACAATGATCAATTGTGCAAGGACATTGGGTGCAACAATAGAAGAAAGAAGAGTTTCTATGATGAATGGTTTCAACCATACTTGCAGTCAGATTATGTTAGGCTAAGTCCTAATAACTAGTCCTATTAAGTATTTTGTGTATTTTGATGCGACAGAAGTCATTTTCTAGTATTTTCTTTAGTAAGACATTTCTTGTAGTTTGATTGTCTGAAAGTATTTTCTTATTAGATTCGGCAAATGACTTTCCTCAGTTGTGCGCCGAAGTTACAACCATATAACTTTGACTTTATTCAGTCCTATTAAGTAATTCGTATATTTTGATGCGACGATAGTCCTTTTTTGGGATTTTCTCTAATAAGTATCATTTTGTTATTTGATTGTCTGAATATATTTTTCATCATAAGGGGAAAATGGCTTTCCGCACTTGTGGGGCTGAAGTCAGATATATACATTTTTGGATTTACAAAATGGTGAATCCCCGCTCTCTGAGTTTTAACCAGTACTAGCGAGGACTTCAGGTGGTCCTAAGGGTCTAGCTTATGGGTGACGGCCGCATGCGTGCCATAAGTGTCATGCTAGTATGTTTAGAAGCAATAGTTGGAATCTTGGGATTTTAGAGTGAAATTCTTTTAGGACTTACGAAGTTTTGATGATTGACAAGAGGTCATGGAACAAGTAAGCATAGCTGGTTCATGAAAAACTACTTCAAAAGAGTTAACTTTGCAAAAGGACTTTTTGTTGATAAAGTCACACGTGCAAAAATAAAGAAGGAAGTTTGTTACTTCAGGTAAACATTAGGAGATCAGTCCTTGTGGAGTTAAAAGTCTACTTAGTTGTGAAGATCAATAGAATGAAGTTATAAATATCAAGGACTTTCAAAACAAAATTTGCGCACTCATATTGAGAGAAAAAAAAAAGTAGAACACGAGCAAATAAGCAAGAACAATTTTTGAGAGAGTTCTCCCTAACTATCGAAGTGCATCCTTGTCACGACCTGAGCCGAGGCCCTGGCAGCGACGGACATCCCGAACTACGAAGGACCTAGAAACCCCTTAGCATACTATTATAAGCAGATCCATGCATAAATCTATGTGCAGAAGATATAATGATACTCAATGAAAACTTATAGTCAAATCATGTCAAAGGTGTTATGACAATATAATAAGCAAATCTCGTCCACGAAGTCTCTACTGAATACTGACTATCTAGGCCGGTACAATGCCAGCTGGACCATAAACTGAAAGAAGTCAACATATGAATAAATGTCTTTCGAAAGATGGATGGTTCACCAATTCTATCATTATCCCAATTGTTCTACTGATGTAATAGACCACGGGACAGTGTCTCAGAGCCTGTATTATTGTAATACCTCATATTTCTCTAACTCAGTTTAACTCTCAGTAAATGAGTATTCCTATTAACAATTTTTAAAATACTTAAAATTTTCCAGTTTAAGAACTGCCATTGCATAGGAAATTCAGTTAGCTTTCTGACAATATAATAGTAGCTTCAGAATAGTCTCAGTAATGTCACAAATAATAGCACTTAGTCAGTTACAGAACTCAGTGAACTCAATCCAGTTCAGTTAGTTAACACGATCAGTAACAGTTTAGTCCAGCCTAGTACAATCTAGTGATCAATTCAGTGTCTATTCAGTTGGGAGTACGATTCAGCACTGAGTAAACCCAAGGATGGGGGCTCACCTGTCAGTAGAGGGTGTGATCCTTAGAAGCAGTCCTTGCATTTCAGAACTACGTAGCCAGTATAGGTTAAGATATCAACCTACTAGTTGAGAGTTGATAAGGTGTTTTACCTGCTAGTTGAGGGTACCACCATTCTCATTTAGGGCACCTACTAGATGAGGGTGACTCTTCAGCTTTTCTTTACCCATGGCACGGTACTGACACCCTTCTAAATGGGTTACATGTTGGACCTCAGTTATCTTATTTGGGGCATATCAGTTAGATGATTACCTCCCACAGTTTCAGTTTCAGTCTCAGCGTAGAACTCAGTTCAGTTCTACAGAATCATGACTGTCAGACATAGTCACTTAGTATCAGTAATTCAGTTATCAGTAATCTCAAATATCATTTAATCAGTATTAGAAATCAATACTCATCTTTAGTAAAAGCTTTGATACGGTATCACTGTATATGCACAGTAGTGCACACTCAGTATTTTACAGTAGTTTTTAGTTTTCCATGTATTCTTATTTAGTTACTCTATATCATTTAGTCAGTTATTGTTCATGAATATGAACCCCTACATTCAGCCTTACCTCATCTAGCATACTAGTACATTCCATACTAACGTATACTTTCTTTTTGCACTATGATGTCTCATATCATAGGTTCGGATGCTCAGGTTCCTGACCGCGCATAGACAGATTTAGATAGCAGCAGTAGATTTAGTAGTGAGTCCTCTTCTATTAAGGATATGCTTTTATTTCAGTATTTTCAGTAGCTTCAGTATTTCAGTAGTCGGAGTTAGTTGGGGGCTTGTCCCATAAACTTCAAATTCAGACAGTTCAGTTATAGGCTTTTCAGACTAGACTATTCAGATAGTTTTCAGTTTTGCAGATGTCATTATCAGATGTTATTATTATTTTCAGTATTCAAATTTTGAACCTTATGGCATTTCAGCCTAACTTCTGCATTATTTTAGTATTACTATATAGTGCTTACAGTAGGTACCAGTCATGGGTTAGCTTGTGGTCCTTTAGGGTCGTAAGCACCATGTGGCATCCAGGATACAGAGTCGAGGCGTTACAATTATGGGGGTCAATACTTGGAACGTATTGGTATGCAGAACTAACCCAAAATAATGTATAATTTATGTAATATATTTGAGAGCATTGTGAAAATAATTTATCATAAATATATCAAAAAACATATGGGCATACTTTAAAGAACTTCGACTCATGCTTGTAAAACTTTGACTCGACTCTTTGCATTACTTTTGATCTAGATGGTACACCCTACAACTCTGATTACCCATGGGCTATATGGGTTCGCCATTAACTCGTTGGTCAAGCCCCCAACTTAAGTTTGCCGCAAGGGCTAGAGACTTTGATCTCTGATACACCATAGGGCACATAGCCAGTGTATAATCCATATTTCAGGACATAATAACCCGTGTCGGCAAAGCACAGTTTTGGAAAATGAGTTATCTGAACTCGTTCCTTCTTCGGGTAGTTATCTAACTCTCTTAGAGACCATTTTTAGCCTTTTATTTTTTAACCATACATATAACTTAAGACATGGTTTGAAATCTGGAAAGTCTGTAGTCTGTTTGTTCTGAGTATGTCATGGCATTTATCTGATTTGGTGTCATCATACCAAGACTTGCAAGTTATCTAAGCCATATCATATCATGTCATAGTCTTTTCATTCAAAATATGCTATTTGACCACCAAAACATTTAAATATTACAAGAGAGTTCTTATTTCAAAACATATGAAACTTATGCAAAACACTTTATTTTTAATACTTTAACATAGTGTGGTCATCTCTTTCATCAATCACATGCAATTTCTTTATTAGGACACAAGAACATTTATAAATTAATAAAATACCCTCTCATTAGATCATAAAGCAATGCAAACCACAAATGATATTAAAACATTTAAACTCAAGTTTTTAACCATTCGTATGAACAACCCACAACATGTTAAGAGAATGAATTTCATAACAAGAGAGGGAATCTCATAAATCACACTCTCATATAAATTGTCAAAACTCATAACACATATACACATGAATATTATTCATATTTAGGAACCCCCCCCCCCCATAGTTTATACAAGATTTCATCATAAAACGGGGTTTCCAATGCATGCTCTTCAACAATTTCAAAACTCATTGCATAAACATAATTATATATACTTAAATCTTGTAAAACGTAAACTTATGCCCATGAGATTTAGATAGTCCCACATACCTTTTGACGGAACAAAATTGAATAACAACCTTGATTTTGGGCTTAAGAATTGAGAAATCCTTCCTTGATGATCTTGAGAGGAAGAGAATAAGGGTTTGGGAGCTTTCAATTGGTCTTGGGACGATTTTAGGGTTATAGAACGGATTAGGGGAGTTATGGGGGTGAAAGGATCTTTTTGCCCTTGATTTGATGTGAAAAAATGTGTTTTAATGTCTAGGAAAGAGGGTTTACGCCGCGGACCCAACACGGAGCAGTTGCTTTGCCTCGCAATCTCAAATGCGCATCCTGGATAGTGTTTTACTAAAACACTCATAAATTTTGACGTCAAACTCGAATTGACGAATGGTCAGTTGCTTTGAAAATTAGACTCAAAGGTATTTAATTTGATATATAATGGGCAACGTAACTCATTATATTCTAAGAGTAATGACCATTGGAATTTGTCCTAAGAAAAATTGTATACCAAAATTCAATGGTTAGAAAAATGTTCAACTTAACTTTGAGCTAGGTGATATTTAAGACTTCAATCCATCTCTAAAGATGTTTTCACGCTAAAACATTGTTATTCACACTTACTTCTAACTAGAAACCATTTGATTCGGGTCTATATACGTAGGAAAGACGGTTCAACTTTAGCCCAAAAGTGTGGGGTGTTACAAGCCTTCTGCCTAACTATTGGAGTACAACCTAATACAATGAACAATGGTTAGGAAAATGTTCAACTTAAGTTTGAGCTAGGTGATATTTAAGACTTCAATCCATCTTTGAAGATGATTGCTATTTACACTTATTTCTAACTAGAAACCATTGGGTTTGGGTCTATATTCGTAGGAAAGGCAGTTCAACTTTAGCCCGTTCACGTGATATAAATTAATATGTAATAATATAATAAAAAGATAACACCACAAAAGGGATCGATCCCACGGTCATGAGAATAATCACTTTAAGGGACCATTCAATGTCATCGAGCCATTGTTCATTTTGTTTATGGGTTACCATCTATAATATTTTTTTGATTTATTCTAATTTTTAACATATTTTCCAGATCTATGATAGTGATTGGGGGTTCCCACCCAACACTATAGATCCACCCCTGAGTTTTGTAATCTGATTTTCAAGTGGAGGAATTTGAAGTGAGTTTCAACAGTTTGAAAATATTGTTGAACATTAAGAGTAGAGTTTATAATTGTAATCTTTTGTTTAGAGGCTCATTTTGTTTATTGAAGTTAGGATTAAATCCTATAGAGATACAGATCACATGTGAGTTATTAGGACCTGCAGAAATATGAAAGCCTCACTCCTAAGATGTTATTGAATATGCTTACCCATTTTTGTTCCATTCTGAGATTGTTCATCTATGGGCTTAAAAATATGCCACAAGAGATATGTTTGGACAAAGTCATAATATCATAGTATTTGTTTCAACACATTCCTGATGACTCAATTATCTTTATATATGTTTTCAACTGAAGTCTTAATTAGTCCTGTTGGTTAATTAATTCTTCCTGAACTTTTAGAATTTCTTTTTATTTGGTGCCACAAAAGCCATTTTGCAGGAATTTGTTTTTGAGTATGTCATTTCTGATGTTTAGTTATGGCAATTTTTTGAGAAAATGGTCAAATACCCTCCCAATCTTTACCCCAAATCCCAACTACACACTCAACCTTTTAAAGGGTCCTATTACCCCCCTGAACTTATTTTTAGTGAATTTATTACCCCCCAAACTATTTTAAAGTGGAATATATACACCCCCGAAATAGGACAACTAGTCATTTCTGATGCGGTGTGATGCACACGCTGAACAGTAATGCCACGTCATTTTTTTAATCTAAAAAATTAATTATTTTCCCTTATATATTTTCCTTTACTCTTTTATTCTCTCATCTTTTCCATTTTAATTTTTTTCTTTTCTCTTCTCTCTTAATTACAAACTATCAAAAATCTCTCACTTTTTCAGCTGGTAATCCCTGCCATGGCCGTTGTTGATTTCAGTTTTTTTTTTTGACAACAACAACTCGATAGGATGGAAGAAAATCATTTCGTGTTTATGTTGAAGTAACTGTTAATTGAGTTATTTTTTATGGAATTGGAGATACCCATTTTGTGATTTCAGTTTTTTTTATTTGATGACAACAACTCCATAGAATGGAAGAAGACCATTTCGTGTTTGTGTTGAAGTAAATGTTACTTGAGTTGTTTTTGATGGAATTGAAGATGCCTATTTTTGTTTTTTGAAAATGGAAATGGGTTCAGTATTTGGGACTTGGAATTCATGAATATGAATAGAATGGAAGAATGTTAATTGAGTTGTTTTTGATGGAATTGGAGATACCCATTTTGTGATTTCTTTTTTTTTTTTAACGAAAACAACTACATAGAATGGAATAAGACCATTTCGTGTTTGTGTTGAAGTAAATGTTAATTGAGTTGTTTTTGATAGAATTGGAGATACCCATTTTTGTGATTTCAATTTTTTTCTTTTTTGGCAATGGAAATGGGTTCAGTATTTGGGAAGGGATGAAACTGATTATTGAAGGAATGGATTTAGTATGTGTGATTTCAGTTTTTGATGGATTATTGAAGGACGTAGCTCCTGTTACGTCCATGATAAAAAAAGAAATGAAAAAGAAGTAGGAATAGGGAAGGGATAGATTATTGAAAGTTAATGTTAATTTTTTTGTTAGTCAGTAGTCCACAAAAAATAATATTAAGAACTGGGAGGTTAATAAATTCACGAGTCTAATATATCGGAGAAGATGATAAATTAATCTTGGAGTAGATGCCATTGTTGAGTTCTCGAAGAAGAAGAAGAAGAAGGAAGAAGAAGAAAAGGAGGAAGAATAAGAAAGAAAGAATAAACAAAAACAATAATTAAATTAGTAAAAATAATGACGTGACAATAAAAAATAATGATTTTAAAGTAAAAAAAAGTCAACTGACGTGCCTATGGGCGCGTATAGTCATATGCAATGACACGTCAGCACCTGGGGGGGTAATAAATTCGGTAAAAATAAATTCAGGGAGGTAATCGGAGCCTTTAAAAGGTTTAGTGTGTTGTTGAGATTTGGGATAAAGGTTGGGGGGGTATTTGACCATTTTCTCCAATTTTTTTCATCAGATGTGGATCCTAATTTGTGGGACGAATTTATAATTATCTTACTTTTAACGTCATATTACTTGTTTCAACTGACCTTGGCTTTGAATTTTTGTCCCATAAGAAAAGTCTTTAAAGACTAATCTTGCTTCTCTATCTATAGAACAAAATATTTTTGCCCCTTTACACCTCAAATGTTTTTAAACTTTCCATGTTCATTTGCTCTCAACTTCTAATATTTATTTCCTTTTTTTTTTTTTACTCTTTTATGTTTTTTTAGTTCTTTTTTCTTATTTTAATTTATTTGTCTCAATCTTTATTTTTATTTTATTTTTTTCTCAAACATTATCTATTTCTTTCACTTTCTTTTCTTATATTAATTTATTTGTCTCAATCTTTATTATTATTTTTTTTTATCATTTCTCATTTTTCTTTTATTTTTTTCTTTTTTTTCATTTCTTTTTTTGTTTTTATCATTTCTCATTTTTTTCTTTTATTTTTTTCTGTTATTTCTTATTTTAATTTATTTGTCTCAACCTTTAATTTTTTTTTCTATTTTTTCATTTTTTTCCCTCAAACATTACTTAATTCTTCATTTCCTTTTTTTTTTTTATTTTTAATTCATTTATTTAAATTTTTTTAATCATTTCACATTTTTTTTATTCATTTGTCTCAATTTTTTTTTTTTTTTTTTATAATTTCTCATTTTTTTTCTCAATTTATTTTTATTCTTTTTCTCATTTTGTTTTTTCTCAATCTTATTTTTTGCTTTTTATTTTTGTTTTTTATTCTTTTTTTTTTCTTCTCTTTTTTGTTCTCTTCTCTATTTTGTTTCTTCTTTTTTTTTTTTTTTTTTTTTCTCAACAGCTATTGTATTTTACTAATAAATAGAAAGTTGGATAATCTGCAAAGGGATCTTCTTTCTTTGACATTAAGGTAAATTAAAGGGCATGACTTATAGTTTGGAGTCCTTCGGATTAAGTCTTGCCTCTATGGTAAAAGTTATAGAATATCTCATACTTTAAGACACGATGTGGTAGTGTGAATTCTTGTCCATGAGGGGTGACTTGCTATTTGAAAGTCCTTGGACTATTCGTGCCTCTAAGGAAAGAGATACCCCAGGTTTAAGAATTTAAAATTTTTCCTGTGATCCAAGTGACAAGTTGTAATCACTTGTTACGGGTCGTACGTACTACCTGTAGTCCAACCAGTAAGGTTATCTGATGTTTCTGCCCTGATCACTGTTGACACCTAATTTTTGCCCTCCACGACTAAATTTAATCCTGAGTTTCTTCAGTTTTTAATAAACCAAAATAATTATTTCATCCAAATAAAAAAAACTTAAAATATTTTTCATACGTGATTTTGTCATTTTATGTAGCGATTATATACTATCGTGTTCAGTTATACGAGATTATATAATTTGTTACTTAAATATTTATTTTACAAAATATCGGATTTAATTAAGGCTTATCTTGAAAATAAATTCAAATGATTAAAATCTTAATTTAAATATAATTTATTCTCAAAAATAATTTATTTGGATAAATATGCATCCATTTTATTAAATCAAGAAGCTCGGGATAAAAAAAAGGTATTAATTCGTATCGAATTTTAATTTAATTTAGCCAGTCTATTAGATTTGACCATAATTGAAAATTGGTCATAATTGCAATGCAATTCGTCAATTAATTTTTAGTTTGGTCAAAATAAATAAATATGGCTAAATTTTAAATTCCAATTAGGGTTATATTTTAAATAACCCAAAATTCTCAAGAACTCTCATAACTTTTACCCAATTTCTACCAAAAAATAAATTCAAATTGTACTATTCCCACCAACTTTGTCCTTTTCCAATTTTGAAATTCAAAGATTGTACTACATTATACTATTTCCCCCCACATTATTTCCACCTCACCTTATCTTTAATTTTTACATTCCAAAAATCCCCCTAAATGCCTTTTCTCCCACATTGGTAGATGACAAGAAATAAATCTCTATCCTTTCCTATAAATACTTTTCTCCCATATTGGTGGAAAAGGGAAAAAAATACTCCATTCTCTCCTATTAATACTACCACTACTTTGGTAGAGAGAGGAGGGGAGAAGGAAGAAAAAAAGGCTAGAAAGGTGAAAAAAATCCTTTTGAGCAAAAATAGTTATTTTTATTTATTAAAAATTTTTGTTTCATAAGTTGATTGGCTAATCAAAATTTTTGAGTTGCCGGCGACGTTTTTCGGTGGTGGTTGATTCCAACGAAGTTCGTAGTCTCGTTTTGCTGCCCCCAAAAAGGTAAACACACATTTTTTAATTGTAGTTTTTATTATTGTTTTCTTCTTCATCTTTTTTCTTCTTCGTAGTTCGTAGATATAATTTTATTTGCTGGGATTGTATGCTGTAGATGGCCTTGAAGGCCCTAGGACGTTGTGGTATCGATATTCTAATCATTTTTATGTTCATGAAATTGAGCTAGCAATAGTTGTATGTGCCTTTTTTTACTTTATTCTTTGATTATTTTGGATAAAGTTTCAATCTTTGCTTAAAAGATGTATTTATGCTTTGTTTAAACTCATTGTTGTTGGATACATTTATTTTTAGTATGTAAAGTTATTTTCTTTATATTTAGAAGAATAGTTAATGTTGAATGTTTTGCCTTTTCACCTTATTCTTTGATTATTTGAA
>NC_061117.1:10225265-10230502 GCF_002878395.1 Capsicum annuum
TTAAGCAAAGATTGAAACTTTATCCAAAATAATCAAAGAATAAAGTTTCAATCTTTGCTTAAAAGATGTATTTATGCTTTGTTTAAACTCATTGTTGTTGGATACATTTATTTTTAGTATGTAAAGTTATTTTCTTTATATTTAGAAGAATAGTTAATGTTGAATGTTTTGCCTTTTCACCTTATTCTTTGATTATTTGAATAAAGTTTAGATCTTTACTTGAAAAACGATACTCATGTCTTATTTAAACTTATTGTTGGTAGATATATTTGTTTTTAGCATGTAAAGTTATTTCCTTTATGTTGAAAAGAATAGAAAATATTGATTGTTTCTCTTTTTTTACTTTATTCTTCGATTATTTTGGATAAAGTTTAGATCTTTACTTGAAAAACAATACCCATGTCTTGTTTAAACTTATTGTTGATAGATATGTTTTTTATTGCATGTAAAGTTATTTATTTTATGTTGGAAGAATAGTTATTATTATTTGTTGCGCCTTAATAAAAATAGTAATTAGTTAAGTCAAGAATTTGTCATTTGCTTACTAATTATTTTGATGGATTTCAAAACCCTCATATAAGATATGAAGTGCTAGCTTTATTTTTCATCCAAGATGTTTATTCTTCTTTGTTCTCATGTTGTCTTTTCAAAATGATAAGAAAGTTCGAACTTTTGCGGTTAAATAAAATTATTTGGATATTTTTGACTCATGCATAGTATGATTGTGAAACTTTTGCTTTGCATTTTTTATTTGTTGACTCTCATTCTTGTGCAAGTGTGCTTATTCTTGTCATTCAAAAATTGTTTCTTGATAGTTTCTTTTACTTTGAAATATTCACTTTTATGCCTTGAACATATATTAATTTCTTTATCTTTTCTTTGCATGCAAAAAAATATCTCGAGTCCAAATGGACTCCTCTCCTCTTGTATTTCATAACGGGTAAATGAGGCTCACCCCTTCGAGTCAAGTTCGAAGTTTAAACCCAAGGTCCACTACATGGCGTGCGGGTGATAGAAGATAAACGAAAAAGGAAAATGAGTCAAAATTCATTGATGAGGTCACTAAGAGGCTTGAAAAGTCTCAATTTTTATTATTGTCTTCTTTTTATTTATTCATTTATTCATTCATTCATTCATTTCGCCTCGAAGCCAAAGTTGTATTTAATACAGGTGGAGCAAGACTCGAGCCAAAGGCTCTAAAAATAGTTTAGGATAGGTGAAATGGGTCGGAAGCCCAACTAGACTAGGACAGGTCTTGCTGATTTGGGCCCAATGGCCTAAATCCTTTACTTTCTCCTCCCTTCCCCTTTTATGTGTTTATTTGTTTATTAGTTTTGTTTAGACTTAGTTAAAATCCCTACTAAGTCGTCTAAATCAATTTTACACAAGTCTTTTTTTTTGAAAAAAAATCAAATCACCATTTCAACAAATTAATCTTTTCAAAGTTAATCAAAAGATGATTTTCAAACAGTCCGAATAACCGCAAGTTAGCGGACGTTTTAAGTTCCTAACACCTTCCTAAAATGTTAATAGGAACCGCTTATCTAGAATCTCTAACTTAAAACGATTTCCCTATTTTGAATCGTTTAAAATGTTTTATAAAGGTTTCTTAATTCCTTTTCAAAAATTAAGTGGTGACTCTCTTCAAAAGTCAAAATTTCCATAAAACAATCACAACTAGGACCCTATGAGTCATAAGGTAATGTCACAAGACGTGGTGAGGGATTCGTGACCTTAACAGTGAGATGACCAAAGGTTATTGTCTTGGTAATGAGTAGACTCCCCGATTCGTAGGGTAAGATCATGAGTCGTAGGTATGGACTCGTGACCAAACCAGTAAGGTGGCCCTGAGTCACTGCCCAGACGACAAGTCATGGTGATGACTCATAAGTAGTGACCACGAGTCATAACCCGACTTGTAGCAACTGGAAGTTAATTTTCTGCCTGTAAAGGTAAATAGGTCTTTTCCTCTTATTCCACTACTTTTCCACGACCTAAATACATTAAGAGACCTCATTATCTTCCATTGCACAAAACAAAACCATAACTCTCCTCTCTAAATTTCCAAGCAAGAATAAAGCTAGGGTTTCTAAGGGTTGGTCATCTAGGGCTCAAAGAGTGGTTTTTTCTCAGAATTCTTGGTGTTTTAAGGCATGTATATCTTTCCTAAAACTTATTTTGTGAAATCCATGTGTTTAATCATGGTTTATGTGAATTAAATTATTGGGGTTTGAATGATGGGTTGAGGGTTTTGAATGGTTAGTACTTGGTTGGTTTTTGTAATGCCCCAAAATTTCATCCCAGAACGTCACATGGACTTAAAACATGTATACATATTTAAGAAATCTCAATTTCAAAACAAATATTAAATCATGACTTTAACCTTGGAAACACTCAAGACATCAATTCATGGTAGGGAAGTGCAATTCATAGCATAATTTCTCAAATTCAACAATAATAAGCGAAATAACTTGTAATTTCAAGACTTGAACAATTTTGAGATTCATAAACTCAAAGTAGAGTAAAGTAGATATAAATACACTTGCAAAAATAAGAAATTCTTTAATAAAGTCAAAATTTTGGGCACAAGAACGAAAAGAGTGTTCTTGTTCAAACCCCACATACCTTAAATTAGAAGCTTTGAATGAACTCTTGACTTTGGGTTGGTATTCGTACAATTGATGGGTGCTTCTAGTAGCCCTCGTAATGGGAATTCCAATTCTTGAAGAATTTTTGAAAAGTAACGGATGAATTTTGAGTTCTCTTGAATTTTGGGTTGAAACCCTAGTGAGTTTTCTTGAGCAATTTGGGTGAAAGTGAATATAATTTGGTGTCTTAGGGATTAAATCCCGTGTTAAAGCTGAAAAGAGGTGGGGGAAATGACTAAATTTCCCTCTAGGATGCGGAATTTAAGAGCTGAAAATAACTGGGCATCGACGCCGTAGGCAACGCGATACGTTGTGGGCATTGATGCGATACTTGACGCGTCGCGCCATCATTGTGTCAAGCCTCAGTGCTTTTCCTGCACAAAAATTGACAAACGCGATGGGACACACGGCACACCAAGATCGCTTGTCCACTATTTTGGGATACCAAACGAGGTTTAAATGCGGTCCAAAACATTCGAAATTTGTCCGGGAACACGGATCATGAATTAGCTTAAAGATCAACTACCAAGGGTCGGAATAAAATCTTTAAAGTTCTAAGGTCTTGAAAATGAATTAAGTCTCAACACTTAGCCAAATTTCTAAGTATAAGACTTCCTTCATCACGCTCTAAAGTCTTAGACAGCGAGAAAAACTTATAGGGCCTTACAATATCTCCTCTTTGGAAACATTCGTCCTCGAATGTCACTAGGTAGGTTGAGAATACCAAGGAACAAGGGTGCACAACTGAAACAAAAAGGCTAAACTAACTCTGTATCTTTCTAAACTTTTGAATACTTCAGAAAGTGCAAGAACTTATACAAGAATAACCACATAGCTGAATCTTTGATTGGAAAGGAACTGAATTAAGGAAGAATAATACTTTCAGCTAGATTTGAATTTGCGGAGAAGAGGTGTGGGTACTTGGCTTGTATGTCTTCCTGCTTCTCAAGTAGCGCCCTTAATCGACTAATTTTGCCACAAAACTTTGACCAAATGAACTTCTTTGTTCCTTAGTCTACGGATATGGTAATCTAGGATCTCAACAGAAATCTCTTCATACGACAGACTGTTCTAGACATCGGGGATCTCCGAAGGATCAACAATAACAGAATCACTAATGTGCTTCTTAAGCATGGAAACATGAAAGACAGGATGGACAACTGACAAGTCTGCGGGCAACTCTATCTCATATGCTACTTTCCCAACACGACTCAGAACTCTATAGGGGCCAACATAACGGAGACTAAGCTTTCCCTATTTGCCAAACCTTTTCACCCTTTTCATGGGTGAAATCTTCAGATTTACCAAGTCATCAACCTCAAATTCAAGATCCCTTCTTCTCACATCTGTATATGACTTCTGACGACTCTGGGTTGTCTTCAACCATTCTCCATAACTTCAAATATTGCATCAGGTCCAACCAGAGTAGCCTCACCACTTCAAACCAACCAATGAATAATCTATATATCCTTCCATACAAAGGCTCAAATGGGGCCATCTTGATGCTAGACTGATAACTATTATTATACGCAAACTCGATCAATAGCAAGTGCTCACCCCAACTACCCTTGAAATCAAGAGCACAAGCTCTCAACATATCTTCCAAAGTTTGGATGGTCCTCTTAGCTTGACCATCTGTTTGGGGATGGAATGTGGAACTAAGGTGCACTTGGGTACCTAGACCCCTCTGAAAAACTCCCTAAAACTGGGAAGTGAACTGAGTACCCCTATTTGAGATAATAGACAAGGGAACTCCATGCAACCTGACTAACTTCTAGATATACAATCTAGCATAATCCTCAGCTGTATAAGATGTATGCACTGGCATAAAATGCGCTGACTTCGTCAACCTATCTACAAAAACCCAAATAGAATCATGATGACGACACGAAAGAGGTAACCCAGTCACAAAATCCATACTCACTTCTTTCCACTTCAAAGTAGGTATGCCAAACTCTTGCATTACACCACCAGGTCTTTGGTGCTCTACCTTAAACTGTTGGCAAGTTGCACACTTTGCTACAAACTCTACTATATCTTTGTTCATACTATTCCACTAACAGATTTCTTGCAAATCGCGGTACATCTTGGTAGCGCTAGGATGAATAGAATATTGTGCGCCATGCGCTTCTGCCATAATTCTCTACCTCAAATCACCAACACAAGGAACACATAATCTATCCTACAATTTCAATACTCTATCTCCCCTTGAGAGAAAAGCTCTACTTTTTGGTCTTTAACTGACTCCTTCAGTCTAACCAAACTAGGATCCATGTCTTGCTTCTCCTTCACTTTTGAAACTAAAGAGGATTCGGATCTACTCTGAACCTAAATATTACCTTTGGCTGAGTCAAGCAACCTAACTCCCAGTCTAGCCAAACGATGCACTTCACGAGCCAATTCGTTCTTATCCTTATCTACATGAGCCACACTTCCCATAGACAACCTACTATGGGAATCTAACACTACATTGGCCTTGCCCGGACGATATAACACACTCATATCATAATCTTTTAACAACTCCAACCACCCCCTCTGATGAAGATTCAACTCCCTCTGAGTAAATATATACTGCAGGCTCTTGTGGTC
>NC_061117.1:10233502-10304952 GCF_002878395.1 Capsicum annuum
AACACCATACAGATAGTGTCTCCATATTTTCAACGCAAAGACCACAACAGCTAATTCAAGGTCATAGGTTGGGTAATTCTTTTTATACGGCTTCAACTGTCTAGAGGCATAGGCTATAACCTTACCTCTCTGCATCAACACACAACCCAAGCCTACTCTAGAGGCATCATAATACACCACAAAACCATCTATACCATCAGGCAAGGTCAACACTGAGGCTGAAGTAAGTCGAGTCTTCGACTCGTGAAAACTCTTCTCACAGGAATCTGACCAAAGGAACTTAACTTTCTTTTGGGTCAACTGGGTCATAGGAGACGTAAAAAAAGAGAAATATTCAATAAAATGGCGGTAATAGCCAAATAGACCCAAGAAAATTCTAATATCTGATGGAGAGATAGGTCTAGGCTAATTTCTTACAACTTCTATCTTTTGGGGATCAACTCTAATGCCTTAGGCTGAAATAATATGACCTAAAAAAGCTACTGACCTTCGCCAAAATTCACACTTGCTTAATTTGGTGAATAATCAATGATACCTAAAAGTTTACAAGACAATTCTAAGATGATCTGCATGATCATTCTCAATACGAAAGTACACAAAAATATCATCTATGAATACTATGACAAACATATCAAGATACTGCTTGAACACTTGATTCATGAGGTCCATGAAAGCTGCTAGAGCATTGTTAGCCCAAAAGTCATGACTAAGAACTCAAAATGACCATAACAGGTTCGGAAGGCTGTCTTTAAAATATCATATTCCTTACTTTAAGCTGGTAATAGCCGGATCTAAGGTCTATCTTTGAGAAATAACTTGCACCTTGTAATTGGTCAAACAGGTCATCAATTCTAGGATAAGGATACTTATTCTTGACCGTGACCTTATTAAGCTGATGATAGTCGATGCACATATGCAAAGAACCATTTTTTTTGCACGAATAGAACAGGTGTGCCCCAAGAAGAAACATTGGGCCTTATGAAACCTTTATCTAAAAGATCTTTGAGTTGCTCTTTCAAATCCTTAAGTTCTGCGGGTACCATACGATATGGAGGAATAAAAATAGGCTATGTATCAGGAAGATGGTCAATCCCAAATTCTATATCTCTATCGAGAGGTACACCTAGGAGATCTTCTAGAAAAACATCGGGAAACTCATTAACTATCCTGACTGATTGAAGAGTCAGAGACTTAACTCGAACTAGGTGATAGATGCAACCTTTGGATATCAACTTTTTTTCTTTGAGATAAGATATAAGATGACTCCTGGGAGATACTGAACTCCCAAACCACTCAAAGACTAGCTCATCAGGAAAATAGAATTTAACCACTCAGGTACGACAGTCTATAGATGCATAACAAGAGTAAAGCCAATCTATACCCAAAATAATATCAAAATCAACCATCTCTAACTCTATAAAATCGACAAAGATGACTCTATGAAAAATAATGATAGGACACTTTTTATACACTTGCTTAGCAACAACAGACTCAGCTACTAGAGTGGAAACCATGAAAGACTCAAGAATCTTTTTGAGACTCATTTCAAAATTCACTGCAATTAACGGGGTCACATAAGAGAAACTTGACCCAGGGTCCAACAATACATAAACATCAAAATGAAAGACACAGAGCATACTGGTAACAACATCGGGAGAATCCTTCTATTCTTGATGGGATGGTATGGCATAGAATCAGTTTTGGCACTATCCATTACCGGTACTGGATGAAGCACCTTAAGGAGGGGCTAGACGGGCTAAAGGAGCTGGTGCACTGGTAGCTTGAGTCTGAGGCCGCACATCTCTGTTCCCTTACCTAGCATGCGGGTACTCTCTAAGTCTATGGCCCAACTTTCCACAACCAAAACAACCACTCTATTTGGCCAAACACTCGCCGGGATGAGTCCTACCACACTTAGCACAAGTAGGGTAATTGGGCCTGTTACTCACACTGTTCTGGGATCTAGACATAGAAGACCTATTTCCTTGCTCCTGCCTATTTATGGGCACAGAAGCACTAGCTGATGAAGGTCCTAGCATAGATGAATGACTCTTAAACTGCAGACAATTCCCTCCATGGGATCTAGTCTGACCATGATCATATTGCTCTGACCTAGCCCTCTTATTTTCCCTTACTCTATCTCTATCCTTTATCTTATCTTTCTCAATCTGCTTTGCATGCATCATCAGTCTGGAAAGATCCATATCCCTATTTAACATAGCAGTCCTACACTCTTTCAATACCAAACCAGACACACCGGTCACAAACTTACTCATACTAGTTTGGGAGTCAGCCATCAAATCGGGAGCATACTTAGCTAAATGGTTGAACTTAAGAAAATACTCCTTTACAGTCATAGAGCCTTGCTTCAGGTTCATACATTCTTCTATCTTTGCTTCTCTCATCTACAGTGGGAAGAACTTGAGGAATAATGCATCCTGGAACACCTACCAAGTCATAGGAGCAATATTCTCCCCACTAATTTTCCTCCACGCTACAACCCATTCATAAGCAATATCTTTCAGTAAATAAGAGGCCAGCTCTACACTCTCTTCTTCAAAAATACATGACTTGGGTGATCTTCTTCACCTCCTCAAGATACAACTGTGGGTCTTCACCTGCCTTATACCCATAGAACTCTGGCGGATTCATCCTCATGAACTCTCAAATCGTTGCTACAACTAAATCACCTCCTTGCTGGTACGGGACTGCATCCTGATTATTACCCTGA
Source organism: Capsicum annuum (assembly GCF_002878395.1). Classification (NCBI taxonomy): domain Eukaryota; kingdom Viridiplantae; phylum Streptophyta; class Magnoliopsida; order Solanales; family Solanaceae; genus Capsicum; species Capsicum annuum. Next base: position 10,236,234 of record NC_061117.1, read on the forward strand.
ACATTCGTGGTGATTGCCTGGGCTAACGCTTGAAAGGCTGCCCAAAACTCAGCATGAGACATAGTCTCATTCAGTAGATCAACAGGCTGAGGTTTCTCGTTATTATTTCTATTGGCATTTGTTCTTCGGGAGGAATTTTCTATCATAAATGAGCATGAATTAAAATTAGAGAGAGACAACTATTAGCACGATGGATTATGAAGAAAAGAGATGACTTTTACCTAAGACGTCTTGTAGCCTCTTGCTCATAGATGTGGCACGCTTTACGCCGATGATCAAGACTCTACGTAACACAGCTTATCAGACTCTCTAGGACTTCTAAAATATTAGGCTCTGATACCAAGTTTGTAATGCTCCAAAATCTCATCCCGGAATGTCACACGGTGCTTAAGGCTACAAGTAGCCCCAAGCTAACCTTTTGAATCTGCTCCTATCTCTATCACTTACTTTAGGATGTCAAACCAAACAATAATATTATATTACCAATATCGAACTAGTATAACAAGAAAATACTATTTATATATCAAAATAATACTGAAGTCTAGAACACCACTAATAATCTAGTCTGACAAAGCCTCTACTACTCAAGAACTAGAGAGTCATTGGGACAGACCCCCAACTGACTCAAACAAAAATCAACAAAACCAACTACTAGTAATACTGAATATCTGGAAAATAGGTCCTCGAACCATGACGACTCACCACTGTGGAAATGTAGACAAAGGAACGCGAGATCACTGACATTGCTGGGACTGAGCACCTGAACCTACATTATGAGACAATGTAGCACACAGATGTATATGTGGATCCGTACTTTGAGAATGTACTGAGTATATAAGGGTGTATGCAGTAATTAAACATTATCATCAATCTTTATAGAAAACATGCATGCTGATATAAATGACTCACATAGCTGGAATAAAACTAAAATATAGAACCCATAAATCAGGGATAGTGAATCATGTTTATAAACCTCGTGAGTCATTATACTTAACATTTAAAATCTGCATTCTCCTCTTATTCTCAGAACTTGTAAGCATAAAGGAATCTCGACAAAAATAGCCTTACTAAACTTATATTTTATCTTAATGAGAGTAATGAACTTCTTTAAAACTTTAAGAACTCAAAGACATAGGATTAGGAAACTTTGGAAAAACTTTGACCCTTTAAGACCTTGGAATACTGTGGGAAACTTGGGAGTTTCTTCTAACCGACATAAACTATGTAAACTGACATAGAGTCTAATGTTTTTCCCATATAAGGGAGAGCTTTTCTATCCTTGCCATCAGAGTAGAACCTTAACTTTAGTGATCACTATCTTAACCTACTTGGGGTAAATCAGAAACCTACGGGGGTACGTAGTTCTGGGGCATGAGACCTTGGAATCATACCCAACTCATTGCTAAATACTACCCCCATACTTAGGCATATAACTTTTAGGAAAATCCACTTTAAACAATACAAAAGTGTGTAATGGAAGCCAACTATGCTTCCCTTTAGCTTAAGTCAAAAAGATGTGGACTCCTTTCTTAGCTTAGGACTTAAATATTAAAATTAACTCTTTCCTTGAATCTTTGGTAGACTATCATCAATAAGCTTTAAATTTTCAATATCATGGTGATATCAATACACTTCTTGTAACACTTTGGAAAATATCAAAAACTCATTCTTGGACTTAAAGCATGTATACATATTCAAAAATCTCAATTTCAAAACAAATATTAAATCATGACTTCAACCTTAGAAACACTCACGACATCAATTCATAGTAGGGAAGTATAATTCATAGCATAATTTCTCAAATTCAACCATAATAAGCGAAATAACATGTAATTTCAAAACTTGAACAATGTCGAGATTCATAAACTCAAAGTAGAGTAAATTACATATAAATACACTTGCAAAAATATAAAATTCTTTAATAAAGTCAAAACATTGGGCATAAGAATGAAAAGAGTGTTCTTGTTCAAACCCCACATACCTTAAATTAGAATCTTTGAATGAACTCTTGACTTTGGGTTGCTATTCGTACAATTAATGGGTGCTTCTTGTAGACCTCGTAATGGGGATTCCGATTCTTGTAGAATTTTTGAAAAGTGACGGATGAATTTTGAGTTCTCTTGAATTTTGGGTTGAAACCTTAGTGAGTGTTCTTGAAAAATTTGGGTGAAAGTGAATATAATTTGGTGTCTTAGGGATTAAATCCCGTGTTAAAACTGAAAAGAGATGGGGGAAATGACTAAATTGTCCCCTGGGATGCGGAATTTAAAAATTGAAAATAACTTTGCATCGATGCTGTAGGCAACACGACGCGTCATGGGCATCGACGCGATACTCAATGCGTCACGCCATCATCGCGTCGAGCCTCAGTACTTTTCCTGCACAAAAATTGACCAACGCGATAGGTGACGCGGTACACCAAGATCACATTGGTCCACTATTTTGGGACACCAAACAAGGTTTAAACTTGGTCCAAAAAGTCCAAAACATGTCCGAGAATACCCATTAACCCCCCGAATCATGAATTAGCTAAAATATCAACTATCAAGGGTCGGGAAGGTCAGAAATAAAATCTTCAAAGTTCTAAGGTCTTGAAAATGACTAAGTCTCAACACTTAGCCAAATTTCTAAGTATAAGGTTTCTTTCATCACGCTCTAAAGACTTAGACAATGAGAAAAACTTACGGGGTCTTACTATTTTCCCATGGTTTTGGAATTATTATTCATGCTTTATTTTATGGTTATTGATCTAAATATGTGAATGGGAATGGTGGATAGGATGGAGGTCGTGGATTCCCCCAAAATTATGGTTTTTGGTTTGGAATTGATATTAACCTCAACCCACTTGCTTAATTGGTCTTGAAATATGGACAATATATGGTTCTGTATACTTTACTAAACCATTGCATTGTATTGATGGATAAATGGATTAAAATGGTTTTTAAAGACCGTGGTTTCCATGGATTGATTTTAAATTGGAACTTTAAAGTCTTATGGCTAATTGATTTGGTTTGGCATAATGGAATTGACTTGCAAGCTTAATTAATTGGTATGACGATACCAATAACAAATGTCTTAATGGATGAATCCTTAGTTTAATGGATGATTTTATGTGCAAATATTTTAATTGAACTTAAAGAGGGTTGTGTAGATCTCCATGGAAGGTGGAGGTCCTGGGGCCCCGATACTGGAAATCATGTTTGCCGGTGTGGGGGCCTTGCTGGCCATGTGCATAGTTCATACTTATACATATACATTTTGTAATAGTTAGAGCCTTGATGGATTTTTCTCTTCCTCGAGTTTTCCTAGTTGATGAGTCTAACACGCGCTGGACCCTTTCAGCAGGAGGAGCTGAACCCATATAACCCGTGGGTTCCCTTAGGATGTTAGAGCTACACAGTCTAGGCTGATGATTTTAAATCTCATGTTAAAAATTGTTGCCTTTCCTAGCATATTCTCTCTCTCTCTATATAATGGATGGATGGATGCGAACATACATATTGAGATTGATTTTGTTTTGGAAGATGACATTTTTTCACCCCTATCCTGAGTTACATACTAGTGCTCACCCCACTAACCGTCCTAGGAATTTACATTGCTTCATAATATAGCTAAAGCAGTAATATTATTACAACCTTATGAAGCAATTTAAATTCTTCATAAGGTAGCTAAAGTAATAATATTATTACAACCTTATGAGGCAATGTAGGAATTTACATTATCCTCTACCTCTTTCCATATAATACAATCATCACACTATGTCAAGTCTTAATAATTGAGTAGAGGTGATAATTACTTTATCATGGATTAAGAAAGTTGGGGAAGTTTAAAAATAACCCACAAATTTTTTAGTTTATACTTTGATCCAAATGTTAGCTAATATAACAAAAAATGAAGGGAAAAAATACACGTTTCTCTCTCTTCTCATCCGTTGTTATTTTATCTCTCTTCATGATTATTGTTGTTCATTGTTGTTGCTGCTTTATTCATCATCTTCTCCTTCATTATAATTTTCATCTTCTTCTTATAGACCATTATTCTTGTTGTTGTTGTTACCGCTATTGCTACTATCTGACCAATTTCTTAGGTCAAATTTTATTTCCTACATCACTTTTCACTTTGGAATTACTTCATAGGTGACTTTGGTAAGTAAAATTATGATTTTTATTTGAATTTGTCATCTGGGTACACAGTTACTACTATTTTTTCCAACAATGGATACAACCTGATCGTGAATCCAACATAAGTGCCCATAATTTAAACAGATCACTCATCTGGTGCATCAGATGAGTAATCTATTGCAAGGGAAGAATCATATGTTGGATTCATGTTTATGCTTCTATAGTGTTTGTAATATGAATCGAATAGATGGGTAATCAGTTGCAACAGAAGATTTATCTATTGCAACAGACTAGTTATCTGTTGCAACAGATTTATTATTTGTTGCATCAGACTGATTATCTGTTGCATCAGACTTCTTATTTGTTGCAACAGATGAGTAATCTATTTGGAACAAGAAAAATGAGCCCCTTCAACAAGCCTAATAGATAACCAATATGTTTCAACTCTAGCTATTGCTACTGGATTCAAAATTATTCCTTACGTCCAATCATCGACATGTTTGTTGAGAAGATAATAGACAAAATGAAAATGAAATACTCCCTCCATCGAAAAATTATTCGTCCCAAATTTTTTAATTTGATTTCTTATTTTACTTATCTTTTTTCACTAATCAAGAAGAGACAAAAAATTTCATATTTTACTCTTTGCATTAATTATTTTTTTTTCAAATAAAATGTAAACATCATTTAATAAGGTATTATGGTAAACTAGGCATGTTATTAATTAGTTTTATTAATCAATGTGCCATCTCAATTTGGGATGGGTAATTTGAGACAGAGGAGTATGAATTAAAATGTCAAAGCCGTGCAACAGACTAGTTATTTGTTGCAACAAACTAGTTATCTATTGCAACAGACTAGTTATCTGTTGCAAAAAACGTATTATCTGTTGCATCAAACTGATTATTTGTTCCATCAGACTGGTTATCTATTGAATTAGACTGCTTATCTATAGCAACATATGAGTAATCTGTTGCAAAATATGAGTAATCTATTTGGAATAACACAAATCAACCCTTGCCACAAACCCAACAGATAACCAATATATTTCAACTCTTGAAATTGCTACTGGATTCAAAATTTTTCCTTACGTCTAATCGTCGATATATTTGTTTTGAAGATAATAGACAGAATGAAAATTAAATATGAATTAAAACGTCAAATTTGATTGAACATAATTTTTTTATTAAACAAAAATAAATAAAAACACATAGACATAGACTAAAATAAAAAAATAATCTAATTATTATTACTATTATTATTATTATTATCAGTCGACAATTCTTCAACCAGTAGCATCAAAGACCTCCTCAGCACCCTTGCTCTAACTGCTCCCAATTCCCATTACTGGTCATGAACCTGCATCTGAAGTTCATTCACGGCGTCTTGCAGAAAAGCGACGTCCAACACTGGATCAGCCATATCTAGAACACATATGAATTAATAAAAAACATAAAAACAAAAGCAAAGAAAAGAATATACGAATGTAATACAATGTATACTACAAATTGACAAGAAAAAAAACTTACCTGAGTCAGGGAAGAGAAAGTGGTGGAAGGTGTAATATGAAAGACAAAATGCAATAAATAAATAGAGTGTAGTTGAATGAACGATTGAGTAAAGAGGGACCTATTAATAGAGAATTGAATTTGAATGAGTTAGGCAAAAAGGCGCGACTATTCACCTCCATTTATTAATTACACTTTTGATTACTATGAAAAGTAATGACTTAATTAAATTAAGAAATATTGTGGTAAGTCATGACTTTTCAGCTTATTATTATTAATTAAATCTTTTCAAGAACTATTTTATTGAGTTGTGACAATAGATTCTATATCTGTTGCATCAGATTACTCATCTGTGACAACAAATATATCATCTGTTGCAACAATAGAAAACTTATTGCATCAGATAATCTATGTGTTGCAAAATATAATCTTTCTTTTTAAAATTATCATCATATCATTAATCCAAATTTGTTGACTTTTTTATTATATAAATTAAAAACATTGATTTAAAAACAAAAATATTTTTTGCGAAAAGAAATAGCGCATATTTAATATTACCGTCAATTATTCAGATTAAATAATTATTTTTTACGATTATAAACTGTGTTTATCATTTATTTCCTTATTATTCTCTGTGAAAAGAAATGACTTAATTAAATCAAGTTGGTGAGTTTTTTATTATTGTGACAAGTCATGATTTTTTAGCTTATTATTATTTAATAACCTTTTTTTCAATTTAAAAATCAAAGACACCTTTTCAATAACCATTTCTTTAATAAAATAATAACCATTTTTATTGAGTTCTAGCAACAGATTGTATATCTGTTGCATCAGATAAACTATCTATTGCAACCGACGTACCATCTGTTGCAACATATCGACCTTCTGTTTTAATAGCTTTTTTGATTTCTTCTAACATCTGATACATCAGTCGCAACAGATGGGGAATTTGATGTACCTGCAACATTGTTTAATGTGTTTCAGACAAAAAGTCACGACTGTTCATATTTTTCTTAACAATCATCATATAAGTTAATTAATTCAATATTGTGACTGTAAGACCCCGCAAAATCCTAAGCTTAATTCAGTCCTTTAGGCTTGTCAAGCAGTCCTAGACTTAGAATATTTTAGCTAAGTACTCAGCCTTAGTGTCATTTTAACCTACAAAGGTTGGCAGTCTTATTTCGTGACCTTTACATCCATTAAATGTTGATGTTTAGGTTGATTCATGATCAGGAATATCCATAGGTATTTTCGGACAAGTTTAAGATTTTTTGGACTTCGTTTGAAGCCCTTTTAGAATCCCAAAATAGTGACTCAATGCGATCTTGGCACGCCGCAGCGACTATCCTGTTGATTGATATTTTCCCCAACTACCAGCATCCAATTCCAATGAATCGATGTGAATATGGCATGAAGTATTAGCTATCGCGTCGATGCCATCGACGCACCGCGTCGACTTGCACATCGGTAACCCAGAGTTTAGTCATTCTTGGGGGTATTTAGGTCTTTTTACCTCGATCCCCATCCCCCAAAATACGAAATTCAACTCCCTATATAGCAAATATAGTCATTATTTCTCAAATTTTCTCAAGAACAAAACCCTAGAAGATCCAATTTCATATCAAGAACTCAAAATTCAACCATGAGCTTTCAGAAATTCTTCAACAAAGGTATGTGAAGTGTTCATCCAAGGGTTCCTTCCACCCTTGGAGTCCAAGAATCTCTTTTGAACTTCAAGTAATTGATTTTATGATTTCCATGGTTGGAATTAAAGTGTATCCATGATTTCTATTTGGATTAAGTTCCTAATTCATGATTATATATGTATATCTTATATGAAATTGACAATTATGTGTGTAGATTCATGTGAATCCATGATAAATCCTTGACTTGTGAAATTAGAGATGAATTATGATACTCACTTGTTGTTCACTACTATCTGCATATACTATGCTCACCAAGTGCTTGATAAATTGTCCATGTGAACTATTAAGAGAATAAAATCATGTAAAGTTAGATTATGTGCAAGTTATATCATGCATGTGTTTGTCAAAATGCTCCAATTAATGAGTGATGATCAAGTTCATAGTTTACATGTTTCATGTTATGCCATGTCTTTTATTTTATGCTATCGAGTCCTGGGAGTACTTATACCCGATAATTTAGCTGATTACCTTGATCCATTGTCAGTCATAAAATAGTACTAGTCACGACATGATCAGTAGTACTCTCAGTCAGTTACAAAACTCAGGAAAACTCAGTTGAATCCATATTAATCTAGTCCAATTTAGTATCCAGTTTTGACCTCAGTAAACTCAGTCAGCTAATAGAATTCAGTAGTATTCCATCAGTTAATGGGACTCAGTGGACTCAGTTCAATTTAGCTAAACAGTACTCAGTAACCATTTAGTCCATCCTAGTACAGATTAGAAATCAGTTCAGTGTCTATTCAGTTGGGAGTAGGATTCATCACCGAGTTAACCCAGGGATTAGGACATTCCTATCAGTAGAGGGTTTGACCCTTAGCAATAATCTCTGCATTACAAAACTACGTAGCCAGCGTAGGTTGAGTTATCTTTTGGTTAGACATTATAAGGGTTTATACTTCTCATCTGAGTTATCCTGCCAGCGAGGGTTGACGAAAAAGCTTTCTGTTAGAGAGGGTTAACTCACAGCATGTCCTTACCTATGGTACGGTATTGACATCCCTCTAATCGGGGTTACAGGTTATACCCCAAATTTGTTAGAGAAGGGGAATGTCGGTTAGATGAATATCTCCCATAGTCTCAATTCCAGTCTTAGTCTCAGAGTAGAACTCAATTCATTTCAACAGATTCAGGACTATCAGACATTGATACTCAGCTTAGTACAGAACTCAGTATGGTTCCACAGTATTCAAAACTATCATATACAGTTAGTCATATATAATTAGTCAGATAATTAGTAATACAGTATTTCTAAACTCAGATATTGGTTATCAGTATTTCGATTCAGTACTCAGTATTAGCACGATCTCAGTTACAGTCTATGTATATATGCATTTACTCTTACTCAGTCATACTCATGTTATTCTGTTATTATTATGAATGCATATGAACCCATTCATATCAGCCTACTTCACTGAGCATACCAGTATATTCAAAGTACTGACGCATGCTTTTTGTGCTATGATGTCTTATTTCATAGTTTAGACCATGGGTTCCAGAGCATCCTTAGCAGTTCAGATTCTCAGCTTTTAGAGTAATGGTAAGTCATCATAGTTCGAGGACATGCTTATTATTTACAGTACTTAAGTTTTATTTTAGTAGATGGAGTTAGTTGGGGGCTTGTTCCATCAACTCCACAATTCAGACAGTTAGAGGCTTTTTTAGACTAGAGTATTTTTAGACATTTGTTCTATTTTTTAGTACTTATATTTAGTTTTGGTATTTTGATATCGCATTTAGATTTATATTCAGATTTGAACCTTATGGCATATGTTTCTGCCTATTTTCGTAATCATTACAATATTTATTACATAGTTATTACAGTAGGTACTAGTGATGGGTTAGCTTGTGGTCCTTTGAGATTATGAGCATCGTGTAGCGTCCAGGGTACAGACTTAGGATGTTGCAAACTTGGTATCAGAGCCTAAGATTCAACAGAATCCTAGGAAGTTTGAAAGCCACATCTAGTAGAGTCTTATGCATGGGTGTGTTGCGCGCCACACTTATGGATAAGAGGCTATGAGATGTTTTAGGAAAATATTTCCTTCTTTCAGTAATCATGTCGTGCAAGTGAGTATGAACTCCAGTTACACTCTTTTTCTAATCCTAGATTCTCTTTTGTTTACGGAATATGACTCCAAAAAAGACTCGTGGAAGAGGAATGAGAGATTACTCAGTCCCTCAGCCCATCTATCTAGATCCTTTGGGCGAGCATGTCTCCCACGCGTTCAGAGCATCCTTTTCCACCCTAGCTCATTCTGTGGTAGCCCAGAATAAACATTTAGCTATGGTTTCGACCAAACCAGTGGCCAACACTACTGCTTCCAGGATTTGGGACTTTACCCAAATAAACCCTCAATCATTTATTGGGTCTAAGTCATATGAGGAACCTCAAGAATTTCTTGATCAAGTGCAGAAGGTTACCGATATCATGGGGGTGACTGCTATTGAGAGCGCTGACTTGGATGCATATCAGTTACAGGATGTGGCTCACTCATGGTTCAAATAGTGGAAGACAAAGAGGGCCATATATGCAGGGTCCATAGAATAAGAGGAGTTTGTAGTTGCTTTTCTGGATAGGTTCTTCTAGCTAGAGTTGAGGGAAGCGAAGGTTTTAGAGTTTATAATCTTGAAGTAGGGTAATATAATAGTGCATGAGTATTCTTTCAAGTTTACTTAGTTAGCCTAATATACCCCATATGTTATAGCAGATAGCAGAGCAAAGATGAGTAAGCTTGTGTCAGGAGTGTCTAGCAGTGTGGTCAAGGAGTGTAAGACCGTAATGCTTATTAAGGAGTTGGACATAGCCAGGCTTATAGTCCATGCTCCAAAGATAGAGGAGGCCAAGAATAAACAGAAAAAGAGAGAGAATAAGAGGTCAAGAACAGCTAGTTTCAATTTCGCTCAGCCTAAGTCAGAGGGTGGGAATCGTTCTTAGTTTTATCTGAAATCCTCAGTTCCATCTCCTTATTCACCCAGTTCTTTAGTGTCAAAATTCAAAGATGGCAACCAAGATAGGGCATCAGGCCCTAAAAACCAGGCGGGTGTTAGCAATGCCCGAACCAATCCCCTTTGCCAGAAGTGCGGCAAAAACCACCAGGTTATCTGTAGAGCTGGCAGCGATATCTATTTTAGATATAGCAAGCCAGGAAACAGAGTCATACAGTGTCCTTAGATGTGTTTGCAGAGTTGGCATAACCATCCCCCAGCTCAGTCCGGTCATCCGAATAAGCAGAGTGCCTCTTTTAGTGCCACCAGTAGGCAGCGCCCAAACAAATTCTATGCTCTTTAGTCCCAACAAGATCAGGAAAGTTCTCCTGATATAGTTATTGGTACATTACAAGTTTTCCATTTTTATGTTTATGCTTTGCTAGATCCAGGAGATTCTTTGTCTTTTGTTACTCCATGTATAGCAGTTGATTTTGGGGTCAGTCTCGAAATTCTAGCAGAGCCCTTCTCAGTTTCTACCCAGTTGGTAAATCTATCATAGCCCAATGGGTATACAGGAACTGTCCAATTATGATATCTCAAAAAGTCACTTTAGCAGATTTAGTCGAATTAGAGATGACTTATTTTGATGTCATTCTCGGCATAGATTGTCTTTATTCCTCCTATGCCTCAGTCGACTGTAGAAACAAAATTGTCCAATTTTAGTTTCCGAATGAACCCATCCTAGAGTGGAAGGGTAGTAATTCAACACTTAAGGGTTAATTTATTTCTTACCTTCGGGCTATAAAGATACTATCTAAGGTATATATCTACTATCTCGTTCGAGTCCAGGACTCTAGTTCAGAAACCCCTACTCTTGAATCTGTATCACTAGTATGTGAATTTCCAGATCTATTTCCTGAAGATCTTCTCGGAGTTCCTCCCGAAAGGGAAATTAATTTTGGAATTGATCATCTCCTAGATACTCAGCCTATATCTATCCTACCATACAGAATGGATCCAACAGAACTCAGAGAATTAAAGGAACAATTAAAAGATCTCTTAGATAAGGGATTCATCTGACCCAATTTGTCTCCGTGGGGCACACCAATTTTATTCGTGCATAATAAAGATGGTTCTCTCATAATATGTATAGATTACCATAAGTTAAATAGAGTTACAGTAAAGAACAAGTATCCACTTCCCAAAATCGATGACTTGTTTGACCAACTTCTAGGTGCCAAATATTTCTCTAAGATAGACCTCAGATCAGGCTGTCATTAGCTCAGAGTAAGGGAAGGTGACATCCCAAAAATAGCTTTCCAAAAGTGGTACAGTCACTTCAAATTCTTAGTCAGGTCCTTTGGTCTTACTAATGCCCCAGCAGCCTTCATGGACTTGATAAACCATGTGTTCAAGTAGTACTTAGACATATTCATCATAATTTTCATAGATGACATTCTTGTTTACTCTTGTAGTGAACACGATCATGCAGACCATCTCAGAATAGTATTCTAGGCTCTTAGAAACCATTAGCTATTCACAAAATTCAGTAAGTGCGAATTTTGGTTAATGTCAGTAGCATTTCTTGGCCATATAATTTCCGATGATGGCATTAGAGTTGATCCCAAAAAAACCAAAGCAATGAAAAATTATCCCAGGCTCATATGTCCATCAGATATTAGGAGTTTCTTGGGTTTCGCTAGCCATTGCCGATGGTTTGTTGAGGGATTTTCATTTATTACATCCCCTATATCTATATTGACTCAGAAGAAAGTCAAGTTCCAGTGTTCAGATTCTTGTGAGAAGAGTTTTCAGAAGTTAAAGACACGAATCACAGCTTCAGTGTTGACCCTACCAGATGATTTCGACAGTTTAGTTGTATACTGTGACACTTCCAGAGTTAGATTAGGTTGTGTTTTGATGAAGAGAGGTAAGGTCCTAGACTATGCCTCTAGACATCTTAAGCCCCATGAAAAGAACTATCCTACTCATGATCTTGAGTTAGCAGCAGTAGTTTTCCTTAAAGATTTGGCGGCGTTATTTGTATAGTGCGCACATTAATGCATTCACTGATCATTAGAGCTTGCAGTATGTGTTCTCTCAGAAAGACATCAACCTCTGTCAGAGAAGGTGGTTGGAATTGTTGAAAGACTATGACATGAGTATTCTGTATCATCCGGGAAAGGCCAATATAGTGGCTGATGCTCTTAGTAGAATGTCTATGGTTATTGTTGCCCATGTTGAGAATAGTACGAAGAAGTTAGCCTAGGAAGTTCATTAGCTAGCCTGACTAGGTGTTTGCTTAGTCGATTCAGCAGAAGGTAGTGTGTGGGTGCAGAGTATCTTATAATCATCCTTAGTTTTTGAAGTGAAGGAAAAGCAGGATAGGGATCCCAGTCTAGTCTAGCTGAAGGAATCAGTCAGATATCAGGAGGTAAAGGTTTTCTCCCAAGGGGGAGATAGTGTTTTGTGTTGTCAGGTTCATCTGCATGTGCTAGGTGTAGATGCCTTTAGGCAGTGAATTCTCACAGAGGAGCATGGTGCGAGTTACTCTATTAATCCAGGGCCCATGAAAATGTACCGTAATTTGGGGGAGATTTATTGGTGGGATGGGATGAAAAAAGACATTGCAGAGTTTGTGGATAAGTGCTCAACATATTTGCAGGTTAATATTAAGCATCATAAGCCTAGTAGGTCAATGCAGGAGTTCAGTATTCCCACCTGGAAATGGGAAGAAGTGAACATAGACTTTATGACTGCCTTTCCTCGTACTTGTCATTAGCATGATTCAGTTTTGGTCATTGTAGATAGGATGACCAAATCATCTTATTTCCTTCCAGTTCATACCTCCTATTCAGTTGAGGATTATGGAAAACTCTATATCAGGGAGTTGGTCAGATTGAATAGTATTTCGTTGTCCATTATCTCAGATAGGAGTACCTATTTCACCTCTCATTTCTAGAAAGCATTCCAAAAGGGTCTTGGTACACAAGTTCATCTCAGTACAAGCTTTCATCCTCAAATAGATGGTCAAGTAGAAAGGACCATTCAAGCATTAGAAGATATTCTATGAGCATGTGCGATAGACTTTAATGGTAGTTGGGATGACTACTTGCCTTTGATTGAGTTCACATATAACAACAGTTATCACTCCAGTATTTAGATGGTTCCGTTTGAGGTACTTTATGGGAGGAGGTGTAGATTTCCCATTGGTTGGTTTGAATTGGGTGAGGCCATAGTGGTAGGGCTTGAATTGGTATTTGATACCTTAGAGAAGGTCCAGTTGATTAGGAAAAGGCTTAAGACAGCTCAGAGCCGGTATAAATCATATGCATCTATGCACAAAAATGATCTCGAGTTCAAGATTGGTGACTATGTGTACTTAAAGATCTCCCTTATGAACGGAGTGAAGTATTTTGGTAAGAAAAGGAAACTCAGTCCTCAATATGCCGGTATTTACTGAATTCTACCCCATTTTTGGAAAGGTAGCTTACGAGCTTGAGTTATCTTCAGTTCATCCAGTGTTTCATGTTTCCCTATTAAAGAAATGCATAGGTGACCCATCAGTCATTGTCCCTATTGAGGGTATAGATATTCAGAACAACCTCTCTTATGAAGAGATCCAAGTCGAAATCCTTGACTATCATATTCGCAGACTGAGGAACAATGAAGTTTCTCTAGTCAAAGTTCTTTGGTGGAATCAGTCTGTTGAGGGAGCTAATTGGGAAGAAGAAGCAGACATGCGAACCAAGTATCCTCATCTATTCTCCTCTAATCCTGACTCAGCTCAAAGTAATAGTTTCCTTAAGCTTAATCAGTTTCATGTTCAGATTTCAGTTACAAACTTGGTATGAGTTACCATTGCATGTTCAATTATACGTTCATGAGCTACTTCAGCTATATCCATGCATCAGATATGCATGTTCAGCATGATAATTTAGAATACCAGTAATATTAGTCATATAGTCATGTTCCAGATGTTCATGTCCAGTAAGTAAGTCAGTCTCTTAGTATTCTTAGTCTCAGTAGTCTCAATTAAGGATAAATATTCCCAAGGGGGAGATAATGTAAGACCCCGCAAAATCCTAAGCTTAATTCAGTCCTTTAGGCTTGTCAAGGGGTCCCAGACTTAGAATATTTTAGCTAAGTACTTAGAATTAGTGTCATTTTAACCTATGAAGGTTGGCAGTCTTATTTTACGACCTTTACATCCATCAAATATTGATGTTTAGGTTGATTCATGATTAGGAATGCCCGTAGGTGTTTCCAGACTAGTTTTGGATTTTTTGGACTTCGTGTAAAGCTCCTTTGGAATACCAAAACAGTGAATCAATGCGATCTTGGCATGCCAGATCGACTATCATGTTGATTACTATTTTCCCCAGCTACCAGCGTCCAATTCTAGTGAATCGATACTAACATGGCATGACTCATCGGCTATTGCATTGATGCCATCAATGCACTGCATTGATCTGCGTGTCGGTAATCCAGTTTTCAGTTATTAAAAAAATGCATTCTTGGGGGTATTTATGTCTTTTTCCCTCGACCACCATCTCCCATAACACGAAATTAAACTCTCTATAGATCAAATATAGTCATTTTTCCTCAGATTTTCTCAAGAACAAAACCCTAGAAGATCCAATTTCAAATCAAGAACACAAAATTCAACCATAAGCTTTTAGAAATTGTTCAACAAAGGTATGTGAAGTGTTCATCCAAGGGTTCCTACCACCTTTGGAGTCAAAGAATATCTTTTGAACTTCAAGTAATTGATTTATGATTTTCATGGTTGGAATTAAAGTGTATCCATGATTTCTATTTGGGTTAAGTTACTAATTCATGATTGTATATGTATATCTCATGTCAAATTGACCATTATGTGTGTAGATTCATGTGAATCCATGATAAACCCTTGACTTGTGGTTCCATAGTATTCAGAACTATTAGATACAGTTAGTTAGATAGTCAATAATACAGTATTTGAAAACTCAAATATCGGTTATCAACATTCTGATTCAGTACTCAGTATTAGCATGATCTTAGTTACAATTTATGTATTCATGTATGTACTCTTACTCAGTCATACTCATGTTATTCGGTTATTATTGTGCATGCATATGAACTCATGCATATCAGCCTACCTCACTAAGTATACTAGTACATTCAAAGTACTGACGCACGCTTTTTGCTCTATGATGTCTTACATCATAGGTTCAGAAGCACGGGCTCCAAAGCACCCTTAGCAGTTCATATTCTCAGCTTTCAGAGTAGTGGCGAGTCCTCATAGTTTGAGGACATGTTTATTATTGACAGTGCTTCAGTATTATTTCAGTAGATAGAGTTAGTTGGGGGCTAGTCCCATCAACTCCACAATTCAGACAGTTAGAGGCTTTTTCAGACTAGAGTATTTTCAGACAGTTGTTCGGTTTTTTAGTATTTATATTTAGTTTTGGTTTTTTGATACCACATTCAGATTTATATATAGATTTAAACATTATGGCATATGTTTCTGCCTATTTCCGCAATCATTATAGCATTTATTACATAGTTATTGCAGTAGGTACCGGTCATGGGTTAGATAGTGGTCCTTCAGGATTATAAGCACTGTGTAGCATCCAGGGTACAGACTCGGGGCATTACAATGACTTTTTAAATTATATAATAAATAAATAATTTTAAAAAACAAATTTAAAAACAAAAATGGTGCAAAGTCACGATCAATAATTAAAATTGAATAACCATTCTTTTACGGTTATAAATTGTGTTTATCATTTATTTCCTTATTATTTATTTACGAACCATTTTTCATATTAAATAATTGGAAAGTCATGACCTTTCACCCTCTTAATAACAACAATAACCCTTTTTTATTAATAACCGCCTATTGCAACATATGATCTATCTATCGCATCAGATTAACCTCTGTTGCCACAAATGCTCAATCCCTACCACCATCCGTCGATATATTGAGAATAAGGAATAAACAGAATTATAATTAAATATTAAATAAGAATTAAAAATTCAAAGTCGACCACCAAACATAGATTTTTGAATCCCTTAGGTAGATCTAATATAAAAAAATAAAATACATATGATAAAATAAAAAACATAAGCTAATTACTATTACTATTATTATTATTATTATTATCATTATTATTATTAGTATTACTATTATTGTCAACTGAATAATTTTCATCCAACAGCATCATGACCCTCCTCAGTCTTACTCTGAAGTCGGCTAAATCTCTCTGAAGTTCATCAAACTACCTTTGAAGTTCCTGCAAAGACTTGATATGAATCTATTATACGAATCTGGATCAGCCATATTTGTAAGTGTAGCAGAAAGAACGAGTAAGAAGGGACCTATTTATAAATGATTGAATTCGAAGGGGTTAGTCAAAAAGCCAAGACTGTTCATCCCTTAATTAAATAAAACTGGTGAATTTTTGAATATGTAAATCTAAAAAATGGTATCTAACTAAAATATTTTATCTTTTATTGTATTTTTTAAAGAAAAGAAAATTGCTTTAAAATAAATCTAACAGATGGGTAATCTGTTGCAAAATATATTCCATCTGTTAGATAACTTATAACAAATTGACAATCTATTGCAACAGATGGATATATCTATTTGATTTTTCCAACAAATGTGTGATATGTTGCAATAGATTGATCATCTGCCATAATAGATATTTGTAATTATTTGATAACTTAAGTAGATGTGGCATCTGTTGCAACTTGTTAGTCATCTGTTTATTCAATTTAAGCCATAGATGGGCTAGGAAGAATAAGGTGTGTGCAGATGGATGGATCCACTATCATGTGTGGGAGTTAAGTATTACTGATAAGATCATCGGGACAATACACACAAAGTACAATGTTTTTGTGAATGCAGTTTTTAACCGATTAGGCACTGATCATTCAAACAAGATCCTACATTCTACAGTTAAAGTTTGATGGGTTCGGATTGATAAGGCCGAGGCCCTCATGATGATGTTGCCGATACCCAGTTACAAGTTACTGATGGTTATTGCTCATGTTTATGTGTGTCAAGTTTTGAGAAACGATCAGTATTTGGTGTCATTCCAGAGATCCAATAGTGATTGGACTTAAATTTAAGTGTGCATTGGACTTTGAGAAGGCCTTCGAAGCCTCGCACTGCATTAAACAAGAACGGAAAACCAATATAAATTCCCCTGGACTAAATTTATATGAAAGGGTTGTTTGAGAAGATGATTATACGCCAGAAGAAACCGAAGGAGAATGCCTGCAAGGGAAAATGGAATTGATGAAAGACTATATCATCTGAAAGCTAATTAAAGTGGAGACATAGGGTAGAAAGGAACTTCTAGCGAATCTGATGAAATTGACTTAAAACATGAGAAATCTGAATCAAGTGCGAAAATAAAAGTGTATCAGGCAATGAAAAATCTGTCTGTTATTTCTCTGAAAAAATAGTGCAGATGGACACTTAGTTTGGTTTATCCATTCCAATATAATTGCAAGAGACGTCGAGAAAGTCATAAAAGTGATATTGAGAGATTTCTAATCTTTTCTTCTAAATACTTTCGTTGTGGAAAGAATTTTTGCAGATGGTGTAGACTTTTGCAAAGTGGATATCTAGTGCTCTGTATGGGAGAAAAGTGATAAATAGAAAGGTTGAGAGATTGAGCTCGTTTGATATGTGCACTAACTCGGACAAAGGTTTTTGATAGGGTAATGAGCCTGGAGTTACGTAATGTTTGATAGGCTTGGTAGAGTCAGTTTAGATCAAACATTACATAACTCCTTGCTAATTATTTTATGAAATCCCTTGAAGATTGGTTGAGCAACTCTCGATAAAAGTGAGCTATTCAACTATTTGGACCACTGCTTGAGTATGCATCAATACATTTTAACCTAAAACATACATAGCGACCCTACATGTATCATTTAAGGCTTCTGAAGGAAATGTTTTGAAGGGCTTCTAAAATGCCACAACATCGAAGAAAGTATTCCTGATCGAGTTCACAAAAGGCTAGGAACTCTATACCAACTTCAAAGATGGAAATAACAAGCTTGAATACCAAATCGGCAAGCTGATACGCCCAAATTACACCTATCTTACAAGAGAGTAAGCGGTCATTGTCAAATATATAACCCAACTAGGTTGGGGTTGAATCCCACATGGAATATGGTATTAATTAAGTTGTATGCAGATTAGCTGACTTTTAATCGTTCGTTTCCATAAAATAAATAAGGGGATTGATTTAGTTCACAAATTAATGGTTTCAGTTTAACAAGATGAAATATGTGTAGTAGTATTCAAATTCAGAGAAATAGCAAGCTAGGGTTATGTCCACCTTGTAGTTTTCAATACTTACTAACTATGGGCTTTATGAATTCATACATGCATCATGCTTACAGAGAAACATATTGTATTTAATAACATAATCCTAGTGTTTCTCAACCATCAAGGACTAATTCACTTTAGTTCTCTCAAATCAAAAGCGATCACCAAAAACAATACGGAATCTCCAAGTAGTTAATCCTGCTAAGGCATTAACTTATAAAATAGGGGTTGGTAATCTTATTTTCTTGTCACTACTCTCTTTTCCGAACATCAACCTTTCTTTCAAAAAAGTTGCATTTTAAGGCA
The DNA here is from genome assembly GCF_002878395.1 of Capsicum annuum. Lineage (NCBI taxonomy): Eukaryota > Viridiplantae > Streptophyta > Magnoliopsida > Solanales > Solanaceae > Capsicum > Capsicum annuum. The sequence continues at coordinate 10,255,141 of NC_061117.1, forward strand.
TATCCTCTATATTTGCAACCATGAGAATTCAAGATAAGCGAAGAGAGTATGATGTAAAGAAATCAATGAATAATGAATTCAAAACCCAAAGTGATAGATTGTATGCTACAAGGCTTCCATAATCTGAACTAATAAACTTATCTACTCATGAATAAAATGAAAAGCATCATAAATATATTCATCATACCAAAAACTAGAAGACGATCTTGGTGTGTGAATAGTGAAAACAAGAGAGAAATATGTTTCTCTCTCTCTCCCCAAGCTAAGCCGACTTTCTCCTCTCTTCCAATGATACAGAATAATCAATAATCAATAAAAATTCAGCAATTAAGTCTTTTAATCATCTCATCTCTCATAATTTCCTTCTAAGTCCCTGAACTAATTATAAATGACAAATTAATCTTGGACATAGTTTTTAGGTGCCACATTTGGTCTAGATTGCTACTCTCTCTTGTGTCATATGCCATCCGTATTCCATAGTCTCATTATGTCTTCATATACCTCATTAATACCTGAAATTATGCTAATCACATCGGTTAGCTCAATTACATAGAAATAGAGTAAAAACATAAGAAACTAGGCACTTTGTTCTCTAAACTTAGCTAAAATATGAATAAATTATGGTTCTTAGGCGTATCAATACACCCAAGATCACAAGCTTGAGGCAAGCTTGAAAATTATTGAAATTCATATACTACAACAAGTCTCTGATCTTTTTCAAGATATGTTGAAAGCATGCTAAGGCTAGAAAACACAATCAATTATATCCATATTTCTAAGGACGTAATGACACTCAACCTGCTTTTCAATCTTGTTTGTGGTTTTGATTAGGTCAACAATAGTGGACCTAATTGAAAACACAAACAAGAAGGCATGGCATACAATTTAAAATTCAAAAATTGCAGCCTTATCTTAGATTGCTTATTTTTACTACAGCTATTATTGGTGTATGTTTTCTAGACTTATTGTACATCATTTCACTCCTCGATGCCCGTGAGGCTACTTTCTTAGTCTTCTGCTATTTTCTATATAGGTGATAATCCCAACTATGCTACCTAGTCGCAGATCCCTACCAAAGTGCCCATCTGCATTATTTTTCTTTTAGAGAAACAACAAACAGATTTTTTATTACCGGATACACTTTCATATTTGAACTTGATTCAGATTTCTCATGTTCTAAGTCAGTTTCATTGGTTAGATTTGATAGAAGATCCTTTCTACCCTATGTATCCTCTTCAATTAGCTATCAGATGATATAGTCTTTCATCAACCCCCATTTGCCCTCACAAGCATTCTCCTACCGCACCTTTTAGCGTATAATCATCATCCCGAGCAACCCAACCATATAAATTTATGCTAGGTAATAACTATATTGATTTCCATTCTTGGTTGAAGGAGTGGGAGGCTTCAAAGTCCCATTTAGAGTCCAATTCACCCTAAAAGTTAGTCCAATCTCTATTGAATATCTTTATAATAACACCAAAACTAGATCCCTTCACAATGATTGACACATAAGCATGAGCAACAATCGATATAAATCTTAACAAGGTATCAGAACCATATTCATGGTCTCTCAACCTTATCAGTTTGGACCTATCAAAATTAACTATAAAATTACAGATATCTTGTTTGAATGATCAATGAATAAACAATAAAAATAACTTTCACAAAATCAGTGTACTATATGTGTGTTTTCACGATAACATTATTGATAATACATATCTCCCACATATAAAGTGGTTTTATCTGCAAACAGCTTATTTCTCCGAACCCATCTTTACGGTAGGCTCTTGTGTTGGTGATATAAGAATAATTAGAGAAAAACAAAACAAATCCAAAATAGTTCGCAAATCTTAAGGATCTGAGGACCTTTTTCGAGACCACTCTCGAATTCACTACCAATAATAAGAATACAAGATATAATGGTGTGTTTTAACACCAAAACAGCAAAAACAACAACAAGAAGATGAACTCAAGATGATAAAAAATAAGACACAAGATTCGGATTTAACAATAACAACAAAAATACAAGATTGCAACACAAATAATAAACAAGATTACAAGAAGGTAAAAGGATAGATAGATAGACCGCATGAAGGTATAATCTTAAGAACCCAATAATGGACAATCTTGGACCCTTAAAACTACACACAATAATAAACCAATCTCTTACAGAGATACAAGATTAGATTCCACCTCCCAAGCATCAATGTTTCCAAGAAATTTACAATCACTAGCGATTCCACACTAGATCTTTTCCTAGTTCCGGTTGGTGGATTATCCAAGCCCTAACTATGGTGTTTCAAGTCTTACAAGACTTAAAAATATCATCCAAAAACTGAGTGAATAATCTCTAATATGGTCCTTATATATTACAAAACAAATAGAGTTAAAATGACCAAAAATGCCCTTCAAGAATGGGCACCCATCTAGTGTAATATATGGGCTGATTTGGGTGCATTTTGGCCCTCTTTTACACTTCAATTGCACATTCCAAGGCTCGAGTCCAACACACATTCTCCTAAGTCCATATTTGTGATTATTCCCGTATCATACTCTCCATCTTGAGAGGAATTTGTCCACAAATTCATGACTTCACCTCGTTCAATTGGTCACTTCAAAGAAAACCTACTCAAAACAATCCGCAAACAAGTCACAAAAACAAGTCAAAAATAGTCCACAAAATCATGAAGAATTTGTGGGCTCAAAAACAACAAGTCTCAGCCAAAATCTTCATTTTGAACCTTGGCTTCCTCTCCATCTTGAGCCTTGTCTTCAATCTCATCTGAAAAAAGTCTCCTACCATCATACAAATATTGTAGTAGTCTCCATATCCTTCATGTTTCTTTCTACCATAGTGCTCAACATAGATATATTGGTTTTGGTGAAGTGAAGTTTCGGTTGAGATGAATGATTTGGTAAGGGGGAGCTTCGGTTGTGGAGCTTGGATAGGAGGAAATTGTCTTCCAAGTCCCTCTTGTTGGGCTTGATCGAATAACGGAGGAAGTGAATCATTTAGGTCTCAGGCTTGAAGACATTTGTTGGCTTGGCTTATGTCTATGTCATTTAGTGGTGGTCTTGGAGGGTTGATCGTTTGAGGTTAAGCTTCGGGAGTAGAAACATGAGAGTTTCTTCGACTCTCCACTCGGTCCAACCTCTCAAGTATAGTAGACATATCCGAGCTCAATTTATCAAGACCTGCATTTGCCTTAGCTATTTCTTGGGCAATAGCATCAAGGTGGGACAAAATGGTGTCCATTATGGCAAAGTAGTTACCTACAAAAATAGAAAACACATTAGTTGTACCAAAACATCCCACTCTCTCTTTTTATTTCTTGACTCTCGGATCCCTCACACTCAATCTCACAAGTGTTGCAAGCTTGCTTGTACTTCGAGTGATGTTGAGAGGTGAATCCAACGTTGATAAGGACTCTAAAGAGTAAAAAAACACAAGGATGTATTACAATGACTCAAAATAATTAAGACTCACAAAGGAAAGTTAACACAAAGAGCAGGTTCAAAACTAATTTACAATCTAGTAAATGATCACTAGCTTGTAAATTAGTATTGGAATCAACAAATGAAACAAAGAAAACAACAAATTGAAACTAGAAGATCAAAAATTGAGCTTAAAAATTTTGTCGTGTGAACAGTAAAACGTGACATGGCAGCCATGTACTAGTTCAGTTTTATCAAGTTGTTAATTTCAAAATTTCAAGTCTTGGTCAATTTTCAATTTGGATCTATGGTGGAACTTGTTCAATGGAGGGAAATACAAACTAGTCTTTGGAGCTTCTTTTCAATTCAAAATTCAAGACTCAAAAGTCTTTGACTAGACTTGTACAACCCTTAAAATATGGACCCTTGTTTTATGGAAAAGTGGTGGAGATGTGATGTAAAGTTTTTTGGTGGTTAGGGGTCTTTCAAAACTTAACAAGTTCTAAACCTTGTACTTCACCTTTTGAATATCTAAGATAACTTTAACATTAACAAGGTGATGAATATGGTGAAGAACTTCAAAAACACAACCACCACAATAATAAAAACCAACAATAATCTCCCAATAACAACAACAATTCCATAACAACAACAACGTCAACTACAAACCTCCAACAACAATTCTATGGGCCAAGTCTTTAGTGTGCTGTTTTCAGTTTTAACAAGAGATGAAGGTTGTGACGAGCTTCAAGAACAACAACAACATCCACCCAAAATTACAACAACATCCACACGTCTAACTTCAAATCCATAACAACAAGAAAAATAACAATGGACCAAGTTTATGTTCACAACAACAACTTTGAACAAGTTCAAGCTCAAGTTTAGATCTAGACTCAAAGTGTTAGTGGATAAAAAAACTAACACTAGAAACAACAAAAAAAACAATAAAACTACTAGATCTAGACACACAACAAACAAATCTCGGACAGGACACTTCACAAGAACAACAACTTTCGGCCAAGAACAAAAAAATGGACAGATTTCACCTGTTTTCTGGAATTTTCAGATTTCAACTTTTTTTTTTTGATTTTTCAAGTGAGCTAGCCCAAGATTTGATCTTTTAGAAACTAGATCAAGCCATGCTCTGATACAAAATGATACAAGAATAATCATATAAACACAAAATAACTCCAAAATAGTCCACAAATCCTAAGGATCCGAGGACCTTTTTGGAGACCACTCTCGGATTCACTACCAACAACAAAAATGCAAGATATAATGGTGTATTTTAACAACAAAACAGAAACCACAACAACAACAAGATGAACTCAAGATGATAAAAAATAAGAAACAAGATTCGGATTTAACAATAACAACAAGAACACAAGATTACAATAGAAATAATAAACAAGATTACAAAAAGGTAAAAGGATAGATAGATAGAACACATGAAGGTATAATCTTAAGAACCCAAAAATTGACAATCTTGGACCCTTAACACTACACACAAAAATAAACCTATCTCTTACAAAGATGCAAGATCGGATTTCACCTCCCAAGCATCAATGTTTCCAATCAATTTATAATCACTAGTGATTCCACACTAGATCTTGTCCTAGTTTCCGTTGGTCGCTTTTCCAAGCCCTAACTATGGTGTTTCAAGTATTACAAGACTTACAAATATCATCCAAAAACTGAGTGAATAATCCCTAATATGTTCCTTATATATTACAAAACAAATAGAAGTTAAAATGATCAAAAAAGCCTTTCAAGAATGGGCACCCATCCAGTGTAATTTATGGGATGATTTGTGTGCATTTTGGGCCTCTTTTACACTTCAATTGCACATGCCAAGGCTCGGGTCCAACACGCATTCTCCTAAGTCCATATCCATGATTATTTATGTTTCAGTTGGTCAGGTAAAAGTTGATCAACTTTCAGTTCCTTATATCTACAAAGAAGAGCAAAAAATTAATGTCAAATAAAAGAAGAACAGAAAGAAAATTATCCATCTGTTGCAACAGATATGGAGTCTGTTATAATAGATATGTAGTCTATTGTATCAGATGTATCGTCTATTGTAACAGATGTAGAGTCTATTGGTATATATCAAACCAACTTTGCTAGTGGTTTAATTTGTTCCAACAGTTGCTCCGTCTGTTACAACATAAACAATAGCATAAACTACAAAGAAAAAACAAATAAAAAACATCAACAACAAAGAAACAACATCATTTGTTCCAAAACTATCAACAACAAAGAAGAAACATCCTTTGTTCCAACACCATTAACAATACCACACAGCAAGTTCCAATAATACCAACCCCACTAACAACATTAATAACAACATCAACAACAAATAAACAAACAAATACATAAAAAATGATACTGCCAGCAAGGATTTTAAACTTTTCCCAACAGATGACTTTTTTTGCATATTGTAATAAAAATTCTTGGTTTGTTTATTCAATACTTAAAAGTTTCTTCAATCTTTTAAAATAAATTAGATATGGTTAAATAGTAATTAAATAAAAAAATAGATGTAAAAAACTTACAAAGAAGAAGACGAGAATGAAGAACAATAGTGAACCATACCTTACCTGCAATGTCAAAAGGGGATCAAAACAACAATTTCAATCGAGAAAGATATGAATCGATTTAGATCTGAAAGAATCTTTATGAAAAAGAGTAGAGAAAAGAGAGAAAAAAGGGTGTGATAACCCTAAAGAGATGAATAAAATAAATTTAGGGATGAGAGATAATTCTAGATGTAGACAATAGCTTAAATATTCATTAATTAATATTCATTAATAACTTGAGGGGCATGAGAAAGATGGCTGACATTGAAAAGAGAAGATAAGATTACTAAATGAGATTTTTGAGTTATTCAAGAAATATTTTTTACCCCCTTTAGTAGTACTATTTTATCTATCTCTCTTCTTTTGGACAGAAGCTTGCTTTTAAAATTACGTGAAAGAAAAAAAAGAATTTCAAATAGATATGTCATCAGTTGAAACATATATTAATATATGTTTGAAAAAATCCAACAGCTCATTCATCTATAACTACCAATGTATATGTCCATTTGATAATTAAATCAGATATGTCATCTATTGCAATAGATATTAATATCTATTTGAAAAAATCCAACAGTTCAGTCATCTGTCATAAAAGATGCAAATATTTATTAGATAATTAAATTAGATATGTCATCTGTTGCAACAGAATATCTATTTGAAAATTTCCAAAAGCTCAGTCGTTTGTTGCAACAGATTTCATTGCAATTGATTTAGGTAGAAATAGGTATGGATGAGTTCATAGGGTCAACTGCAATATTAATTGAGTATGTGCAATTGGATGGTGTTGGTATTGCATTTATCTCGACTAGAGTCATCGATCGATCACTCTAAGTTGAAAAAATTCTCATTAACTTAATGTTAAGCTATTACCTAAATTTATTTAGGTAGAAATAGGGATGGATGAGTTCATAGGCTCAACTATAATATCAATTAAATCTTTGCAATTGCACGGTGTTGGTATTACGTCTATCCTGACCCGAGTAGTCGATCGATCACTCTGAGTTGAAAATATTCTCATTAATATAATGTTAAGATAGTATCTAAATTGATTTAGGTACAACTAGGGATGGATGAGTTTATAGGGTTAACTACAATATCAATTGAGTCTTTCCAATTGCATCGTGTTGGTATTGCATTCATCTTGACCCGAGTCATCGATCGATCACCATGAGTTGAAACGATTATCATTAACTTAATGTTAAGCTAGTAACTAAATTTATTTAGGTAGAACTAGGGATGGATGATTTAATAGGGTCAACTACAACATCAATTGAGTTTTTACAATTGCATGGTGTTGGTATTGCATCTATCCCGACTTGAGTCATCGATCGACCACTCTGAGTTAAAAGGATTCTCATTAACTTAATGTTAAGCTATTACCTAAATTTATTTAGGTATAAATAGGGATGGATGAGTTCATAAGGCAAACTATAACTTCAATTGAGTCTTTACAATAGCATGGTATTGGTATTGCTTTCATCTCAACCCAAGTCATCGATCGATCGCTCTGAGTTAAAAATATTATCATTAACTTAATGTTAAGCTAGTACATAAATTGATTTGGGTATAAATAGGGATGGATAAGTTCATTGCGTCAACTACAACTTCAATTGAGTCTTTGTAATTACGTGGTCTTGGTATTGCGTTCATCTCAACCCGAGTCATCGATCAATCACTTTATGTTGAAAAGATTCTTATTATCTTAATTTTAAGCTTGTACTTAAATTGATTTTTGTAGAACTAGGGATGGATGAGGTCATAGGGCCAACTGCAACTTCAGTTGAGTCTTTTCAATTGCATGGTGTTGATATTGCGTTCATCCTCACCCGAGTCATTAATCGATCACTCAAAGTTAAAAATATTATCATTAGATTAATGTTAAGCTATAACTAAATTTATTTAGTTAGAACTAGGAATGAGTTTATAAGGTCAACTACAACTTTAATAGAGTCTTTGCAATTTCATGGTGTTGGTATTGCGTTCATCCCGACTCGAGTTGTTGTTCGATCACTCTGAGTTGAAAAGATTCTCATTAGATTAATGTTTTAAAAACTACTCCCTCCGTTTCAAAAAGAATGACTTACTTTCCTATTTAGTCTGTTTAAAAAAGAATGATCACTTTCCCTTTTTGGCAATACTTTAATTTTAACTTTCGCTATTATATTTAGGACCACAAGATTAAAGGGTATTTTGGTACATTTGACACTACTTTAGTTTAAGGCCATAAGAATTCACAAGTCTTTTTTATTTTCTAAATCTTTGTGCCAAGTCAAAGTAGGTCATTCTTTTCAAAATGGAGGGAGTATATATTTTAAAGATTTAAAAATTAATTAAGAACAATTCGGACCAAATTAACGATTTCAAAACTTGTCATGCTTTTTCAAAAGTTACAAATCAACCCATATAAATCATCCATTTGAGGGAAAAACTTTTTCTCATTTTAAATCTCAAGTTCTTGCTATTCTCTCTCTCTCCCTCTCTCAATAATACAGACAATAACTACTCAAAATATTACTTAACCCTTCAAAAAAATTGATTTTCTTCACATTTCCGATCACATAGTTGTTATTTTCAATTTTATTCTCGCTTGTATCCTTTATTTTCTGTGTCTTCATAGGTAGCAGAGTTCGAGAAGAGTTCTACATTTGTTCTTTATTCTAAAAATTAGGAATTTTTAGTTAATGATGAAAAAGAAGTCTTTTAGTTGTATTATCTTCAAGAATGGGTTAATAATTTTGAGTTTTGATGCTAAAAACGTAGAAAGCACCCGAGAAACCCCTAGTTTTTGTCATAGTATTTTGTTAACCGTCTTGGTATTGTTGGATGGTCTTTGTGGTGTTGTTGGTGGGTGTTATTGTGGTGTCGGTATTTGTGGTTTTGGTGGTGGTGTCAGTGGTCTTGGTGGCATTGGTGGTGGCATTGGTTGTGGTGTTGGTGTTGGTCTTGGTGGTCCATCTGTTGCAACAAATGGAAGATATGCTGGGAGATATTAAATAGGTCTTCAAATTGATTTCCTATCTGTTCCAACTAATGGGTATCTATTAGAGTATTTTTTGTAATGTGGCGTATAATAATTTATTAAAATTTGTCTTACCTTTTTTTAAACAATTATACAGACATCAAATGTAATGTATTTTTTGTTTTTCTATTGTTTGTAGTAAAAAGATGTCTCCCAAAAGAAAAAAAACTGAAAGTGGATCAACTTCTAATCACCCAACAAAAAAGGCTAGAGTACAAATAGATTTGGAGGAACTTCCTGAACAATCTCAGTCAGGGCAAGATGAAGCTGAGAAAAGTGAATACTTTTTCTCACCAATGGGGTGTGAATTAATATCGAACTCCAACATGATCCTGTCAAAACCATTGGTATCGACAGGTATCAAGTTGCGATATCGATGGATCTCCCTCAAAAAGTAACTGGTGATCTTGTACTTTAATGTTAGTTAGGGAAATGTTTTGATGAACTTAGGAGTATTATGAAGAATGAAAACATAGATGAACTTTTTAAGAGGAGCTGCTTTGCATACTTTCTTAAACTACTTGAAGACCATACTCTCCATTTCCCAATGAGCATAATATATGGTCTTCTCAAGCCCAGGATCAAGTACGCAGGGGATGATAAAGATCCGAAGGAAGGCAAAAAAAAGATGGATAAAATCTGTATCGACTACTGTGGCATGCCGATTTTGTAAGGATTGAAATAGTTTGCCATAGTGACGGGCTTGAGATGTGATCATCCTGAAGAACCTCTCATCAAGGAAACACTCCACAAAGGGTCCAACAAATGCAAGGGAAAAATGGCAATTTGTTGGGTATTGTTGAACATAGCTACAAAGAGGGGGATTTGAGGGCAGATCTCGAGGATAAAAACATGCCAAAGCAGTACATGGAGAAATTGTTCTTAGTTTGGTTTGTCTATTCCGTATTATTGGCAAGAGACGTCAGGAAAGTCATAGAAGATGATTTGTTGGTGCTTGATGATTATTTTTAGAAATTCAATGATTATCCCTGGGGATATGACAGCTACTCCTTGACTGTCCAATATTTACTGACAAAGCTATTTGCAGGGATGATCACATTATACAACTTTTCTTGGGCTTTCATGGTAAAATTGATCACTATTTTTACTCATTCATTAATTTATTTTGAATATAGTTATTATGACTTCTTTGTGCTTGCTTACTATTTATATTTTTTAGGCTTGGCATTTTAATCCTTTCCTCTCCTTCGAAAGCAGTTCAAGGATTACCCAGATGAGGTTTCTCATCAAAGGATCCTTAGGTGGTTGGATACGATGGATAGCAAAAAACATAAGGAGGCTGATCTTTTTAACCCTACGAATGATGCAGTACAACTTCTTTCAACTAAAATAATTTACCTCAAAGAAAGATATTGAAACAGATGTCTATCTATTGTGACAGATGGATTGTCTGTTGCAACATATTACCCATCAACTACAACTGGTGCAACAGATGGGTAATCTACTGTGATAGACGATCCATATTTTGCAATATCTTAACCATCTATTGCTCTGGTTCCCTAAACCCGACTCAACAGATTACCATCTAATGCAAATTATGCAACAGGTGGGTAATCTAATGAAACATGTTATCAATTTATTGTGACATACAAATCAACTATTACAAGATATAGATCATTTGTTGCATAAGTTGGCTGTGTTAATATGTAACCCAACTGACTACAAAGCATTATTATATGATATGATTTAAATGCCTTCTGTCTTTTTTATAGGTTGTGCATCCTTGGATCGTGCCTACTGAGCAGGAGTTGGGAATGACTTTTTGTATTAATCTAGATCTTGATGATACAATAGCAGACCCAATGGTGGAGTTAATAAATAAGGAATTTGCTAGAGCAATAGACATAAGAAGAGTAATTAGGCAAGGTCAGCCTAATATTGAAGCTCTTCATGACCAACCTGCTACAATAGATCCGCATGCTTCTTCTGGGGGTGTTGCTGGTGGAGTTATTGATGATGGTGGCAGCCATCCCAATGGTGCTGCTACTTCCAGTCATGATTATAAGCATGTTGGTTCTCAGGAAAAAATAAATACGTTTGGAAGCACCCCTTGCACAGGTCCCTCTCACCCCTCTTCACCCTCATGTTCTAATTGCAAATGCACAGTATGCAAGGATGGAGAGGATAAACTCCTTCCAAAAACTAGTGGCTATTGTTGAAGATGCCGAGGATTTGAAATCCAAGAAGGGTGTTAGAAAGAAGAAAAAGAGCAATTAGCCAAGTACTCTCCAATCAGAAATCCAAAAAAATTGCAACTTCTCCTGTTCCAAGAGTTGTTGAAGTTCAGGGGAAGATGAAGAAGGTGGACATATACGCGAAACTTGGCTACGAAAAAAAAATAAATTGGAAGAAATCATGACTGACAAGACAAAACCTCCAGAAGAATACACCATGCATTTATTTGCTGCCCAAGACTTCATGAGTATCACAAATATGCATGTGTGGTGCGTGGATTATGCAAGTTTTCTTCTGATAACCTAGCCTTCCAATTGACTCCATAAAAAAGAAGCTATGTAACAGATGTGTAATCTGTTACAACAGTTAGGTATTTTGTTGCAACATAATACACATCTGTTGCATAAGTTACATTAGCTGGGTAATCTTTGAACTGATATAGAGAGCCCTCTGCAACAAAATCTTTTCATAGTGTTTTTTTTCTTTACAATTACTAACCTATTTAATAATTGTCTTCTTATACCATAGTATGTTGATGAAATTCTTTGCCTCATGAGGGGCAGGCAATTAGTGTACCCAGATGCTTATAATGTCGCCGATAGGATAATAGACCTCAACTTCTACAATAATTTCAAGAGTAGGTACGATACTCTCTATAAGAAAACTGGTCGCGATTGCCAGGAAATTGATCAGTTAGTTTCTACATTTAAATAGGATGAAGACATGATTAACTATGTTAGAGGGAAGAGGCCATATCTACACGACAAGAGATGGACCGAGGAAAAGAGAATCCTTGAAGTAATGAACGTGGAAGTCAAACATTTTCTCACTGTTGAGATACTACTTGATGAGGGAAAGGTTAAGGTTTATGATTGTAACTTAGCTGTCTTCAAGGAGTCCAAGTTTTTAACCCATGTGCAGCCACTCTTTAAGTTGTTCCCTAAGTTGTTAACACAGAGTAAATTGATCAATCATTTGCCGGCAAAAGTCTTGAAGAAGGAATCATGGGATTTTAAAAGGTCTAAATAAGAACATCCACCTTCAAAAAAATAAAATTGGTACCGCATGCGGGTCGTACTTATTTGCATACATTGAGTGTTTGTTGACTGGCATAGAAATAGTCGGTTTGTGCGACGCCGTTGCGGAAAAGATGCAAGAGGTATGGGCTTATGGGGTACTAACTAAATTCTTGGAGCCCGTGTATAAAGAAGAATATGTACAAACACAAAGACGAACACGATAATAATTTTTTATTTCAATCCACTTTGTTCACTTTACATTGTAGTGGAAATTTCTGAGCTTTCACTTCTGCATATTTCCATAAAAGATAAACATATCTTTTGTGGAGTAATACAGTATCAAGTCCATCATTTGGTACTTGTAATCCATTTGCTCAAATACTCGATGTAAGCGGAAACAAAAATACCACAATTCTTACATTTAAAAAAAACAGATAATTTGTATCTTGCGGTTCATGTAAGCATTGTGAAATTTATGAAATAAAAATAATTCATGATACTTATACTTACAGGCTACCAATAGTTAGTTGAACAATTCCTTCAACATATTCTACATCAAATGGATTACCCATTTTGTCCCGGTATGCTTCAATCGTCAACCAATTAGTATGAACCTTTTAGTCTGAAAAGCCACTTATATCAAGGTAAGTAGGCAATATTTTGGACAACTTTTGTATCTTAGATGACGGACCAGAACGTCTCCTCCATGACATCGAGTCATAAACTTAGATGGCCTCTATTTTAGAACGACGCCAGCCAACATCCAATGGAATTCATCAGTACAATTAATTGGGATATACACTTCATCAACCAGATGCCAAGGTAAGCTAGTTGGAATGCTAAAATCTTTGAAAATGTTGATTAAGCATTCCTTATTTCGGGAAACTTTTGACTGTTGTTGACAATACCTATCATAGGAAATATTGATATAAACTTTGTACAAACAATTGTCTGTCATGTATTTGTATTGTTATAGTGTTTGCAACTTGACCTTCTTTTGAAGGTAGTAAAGAATGACATCGATGTGCTATACATATTATCAAACATTTTAGATTACTTGATGAAAAAATTAATACACAGATGCAATTAAATCGAGTATTAATTAATAGTTGTATGTATGGCATTTAAACCATATCATTCCAGCAAGTTTGGGGCTATTCCAGCAAGTTCGGGATGTGCAACAACAAAGTCAAACATATCAAAACCAAGACTCGATTTGTTCACTTTGTAGTGTTCGTTATTTTTTTCTACATGATGATTTATATGTGTTAGTGTCATATTATTACAACAAGAATTATATAAATCAAAATCTTTAAAATTAATTTATGTACCTACTGACGTGATGCTTTAACAACCCATTAGCAATCTATTCTGAAAAGTCGTTGATCAACTTTGTTAGTTTTCGTGGAGCATTATCCAGATGTTGAACCCTTCAGAAGGATAATTCTTCCGTTCTCTCGAACTAGCAGGCTCCACATTTTCTTATTCTTTTGAAGTAGTTGATGAATTATTAACTGTGATATTATGCCCTTTGGCAGTATCTTCAACTGCGACTTTTACCTGAAAAGATAAAATTGTTAATGCTAATTACAGATATACAACAAATTGTCTATCTATTACAACAGATGAGTCTTATGTTGCAACAGATGGATCATCTGTTGGGATAAATTTGAATAGGTAAAACAGAGCGGTATGATAATTTTGAATAGATGACCCATCTGTTGCAACATAAGAATCATTTATTGATACAAATTAAAACAGTACAAAAACCTGTTTGATTTACTGAAACAAACGAACGCATATGATGCAACAGGTTAGACAATAGTTGCAACAGATGTATATATTTTTGTTTGATAACATTCAATAGATGTATCATCTATTGAAATAGATATGTGCCTTTTTGTTTGTTGGAATAGATGATATACATTCACCTTCTTCAGCTCATGCTACTCTCCTGTGGCCCTTGTACATTGAACAACAGTGCAAGATAAAGATAGAGGCATTGCAATTTTACTTTTTTTAATGGTTGATGATTCCCTAAAATTATCTTTACTTATCCTCTTAGCCACCTTTATCTCTAGTGGAGTGTATGAATATGAAATTCTCTTTGATAGAATAACACCCCTCTTAGATATCATTTCCTTTATAGAAGCAGTTAGTGCATTAATAACATTAATCACTCCATCATGTTTCATCTTGCAGTCTTGACATTTGCATGTAGAACATTCGCTAGAAGTGGAAAATCTGTATAACCAGTATGATCATAATCATAATGGCTTGTTTTTTCAAAAACTGTAAGAGGTGCATCATTAGCCCCAACAACAACACCACTACCACTACCACTTCCACTACCACTACCATCATCAATAACAACAAGCCCACCCCCCAAAATAGTTTTTCTTGTAATGATTGTTGCTAAAAAAATTACATTTTTATTCTATCATTGACCTTAGGATCCGATAAAGTTTACACAGACCGTAAAGTAAGAAAAAAATGGCATCTTGAACTCTCAATTGGTCGAAACAAGCCACGGATAAACAATCTAAAATAAATCAGTACATATATTAGAATGATGATGAAATCATTTAAAATAATCATTAATTAAAATAAAAACTTGATCAAAATTCGACTTACTGCTTCCTTCGGGGGATTGAAAAGATCAAGAAATTTTGCATTTTTATCAGTTTTGACCGAAAACTATGTCAGGATTTTTGGACAAGAAACTTCTTCCTGGTAGTTCACTTGTTATCTCAAATAAGGAATGGCTTCAAACGCCCAAGATTATAATATAACGTTAATAAATTAAAATAATTATTGAATAAAAAAATAAATATATCATAATAAAAGAAATATTTACCATGAGCTAATAAATATATTATAATAAAAGAAATATTTACCATGAAAGCTCATGGAAAGCCATATAAGTTGACTGTCTTTGGCGTTAACGAAGTCAACAAATATTTGATGGTCATTTTGAAGATTTCATAACCCCAAGGATAGCTGTTAAATGCCTTAAGTTTCTTGGAGAGATTTATTAAATTGAGGCTTATATTGTTGTTAATATCTCCCCCAAAGAATATTATGTATAAACCAAACCAAGCACAATGATTGCTTGTGCTTCTTTGAAAGTCTTTTAACTTTGAACGCTTCTATAAAATTTTTGTTTTTGAAGCTTGGATCAACAATGGAACTAGGTCATCACGATCACTCGACTTGTCTTTGCAATTTTTGGGTTCGCGGAGTGCTTTTTTGGGTTAAAGTAGGTATAACTTGAGAAGGAGGAGGAGGATAACATTTTAGTCCAGTAACTATAGAAAACTCCTTCCAACTAAAGCATATAGGCATGCAATACTAATTCATCTACACCTCATCTATCTTATCTTTGTTTGCATACATAAACCTACGCTTGAGAAGATCATAAACCATTTTCATTTGGAAACGAGCATTGTTGTCCTCTGATAAATCAAGATATTGCCCAAAGCAGCTTTCTCTAAAATAAGAATCCAATTTTTGTTCTTGAAGTATTTTTCTGAAGTCGTCAAAAGATTTTCTCATGAATGACTTAACCACGAAATCACCCGTTAAATCTATGACACCATCGTACTTTATTTTCACAGGATAATGATCAATGCTGAAGGTTTTGACTAACTCTTTGGTGGAAGGGCTATTAGCATTTGGATAATCCTTTTGAAACATCCCTCTCCGTGTTATCTTCTGCTTCTGATTGAGATAACATTTGTAAAGCATGCTTATAGAGTGGTGGATGTAGCCTAGCTGCTTCACTTGCTCCTTTACTTGGACTTGATTTAGTTTCTTTTCTCTTGGGATCCATATTATCTTAAATTAACAGGAATATAAAATAGATTATAATTGATTAATGTATCGCTAAAAAGGGGTAACAGTCAATCTAACATGCAAAACAGTAAAATAACAGTTCCAATAGACCACACATCTATTGCACCGGGTATATTATCTGTTGCAACATATAATTGACCTGTTTCAATGGATGAGTAAACCATTGAAAATAATAAAAATAGATCACTCATCTGATCTGTTGCAATATATAATCAATCTGTTATAATAGATGATAATTCATTAGAAATAATAAAATTAGATCACTCATCTGTTGTACTAAAAAGGTTATCTGTTGCAATATATAACAACCTGTTACAATGGATGAGTAATTCATTGGAAATAATTACAACTGATTACTCATCTGTTACAGTAGGTAGGATATATGTTGTACCATATAATCAACCTATTGCAGTGGATGATAATCCATTGGAAACAATAAAAATAGATCACTAATCTGTTGCACTAGGTAGGATATCTGTTGCAGCATATAACCAACCTATTGCAGTGGATGAGTAATCCATTGGAAACAATAAAAATAAATCACTCATTTGTTACACCAAGTAGGATATCTATTACAGCATATAACCAACCTATAGTAGAATATGAGTAATTCGTTAGAAAAATTAAAAATAGATCTCTCATCTGTTGCACCAGGTAGGTTATTTTTTGCAACCTATAAGCAATTTGTTACAGCGGATGAGTAATATATTAGAAACAATAAAAATAGGCCACACATTTGTTGAAATAGATACTCATCTATTGTCAAATGAGTTATCTGTTGGATCAATATTAGTTATATTTCTTTCAAATAGAAGAGTCATCTGTCACAATAGATGGATGATCTGTTTTGTTCATCTGTTGCATTAGATGTTTAATTTGTTGCATCAAATATATCATATGTTGCATTATATGGTTAATCTAGTGTATCAGATGGTTAATCTGATGCATCAGATGGTTAATCTATTGTATTAGGTGGTTAATTTGTTGAATCAGATGATTAATCTGTTGCAACACCATTTTTACCAAAAAAAAAATCAACCCAGCAACACCAATACAACACAAACACACACACTAAGAACATCAATGGTGACACAAAATCACCAACAAATCAAATCAACAGTTCGACAACACGAATGTAATACCCCGTAATTTTCCTAGCTTAAATTCGCCCCAAAAATATTAAGGGATAACTTCCAAAAAATGAATAGTATTTATTTTGTGTGGAGTTCTTTAGATTTAGACTTTTCATGGTGTGTGAAATTTAATAACCTTTCCATCGATACCAAATTCGCTCAATTTCGACACTCGGTGAAGGAGTTATGGCCTTTTTAAGTTGACAGTGTACCACTTAGACAGTCACCGCATTGCGGTGGTGGTTAAATTCATAATTGTCCTTTTCCAGTGGACCTCTGTGATATTGGCGCATCACAGAGGGGTTCATTTTCCTGTTTGTCAATTTCCAGTAGTCCAATACTATAGTGGAGCGTCGCACCGAAGGTCAAAATGACATTTTTATAGGGCACCATGATGGTGGCGCATCGCGTTGAATTTTCAGGTCCCAATTGTCAAAATCCGGTGGGACAATGCGATAGATTCTCATTGTGGAGGTACACAATTTCTCAATCGTCAAATTTCAGTAAGCCACCGCGATAGTGGAGCATCGTGGTGGCCCATTAAATCAGGACCCCAGTTACCTTTTTCCAGCTTCGTTTAGGAGTTAAAAATAGGTATTTTGGACTTTTCCCAAGCTCCCATTCCGTCCAAAACACAAAATTTAACATATCCTAAGGCATTTTATGCTTATTTCATCCACTCTTTCTCAAAAGAAAACCCTAGACCATCAAAGTTCCTTCTCCAAAAAATCCAAATTCTCCATAGATTCTCCAAGGAAGCTTAAAATTGAGGATTTTCAAGACAAGGTAATCAAGAACCATCATCAAGAACTCAATAGGAATCCAAAATTCAAGGTTCCTTCCTCTAATCATCCATCAAGGTATCTGGGGTTATGAATAAGGACAATCCTTCCATCCTTGTGCCTAAAACTTATTTTTAAATTCAAATTTCCTGAATTTTTATATGATTTCCCATGAAATTCAATTTAAGGTTTATACCCATTATTGTTATTTACAAGCTTATGATATTTCCAGTGATTTAGAAGTTGAATTCCATTCTTATGTTCATATTTTCATGCATATTGCTGAAATTTCCTGATTTTAAGTTGTTTTTATCAGTATTTACATTATTAAGCATGGTTATTATGATTTAATATGAGATTGATGCATGGGTTACTATCCTAGGATTGAATATTATTATTTCAAGAAAGATGATGCTGTTAGCATCTTATGAGCAGATTATTTTTAATTTTTCAGAAAAGCTTTGATCTTTTGATCATTGGTTTAGCTTTGAAATCCACTTTACAAATTAGTACAATTTACAGAACTCAGATTAGCTTTATTTACAGATTTACCCATATAAATGCATAATTGATTTTTTATATGAACCTTTATGTTAGTTTTAAAAATTGGATTTCTAATGGTTTGAGCATACAGATTTAAGAGGGAGTAGTATTTAGCGCCGAGGGGGAAGTGTGGGATTAGCCTTCCCTATCTTCCATAGAACTACGAGCCAATGTAGGCACTAATTGAGATTATTTCCATTTATATAGATGACAGATTTAGCTAATGATCGATCACATGAATTAGGTTATACTCCCTGACAAGAGTATGAGACCTCTCCCCAACGTGAGGTTTCTTCCTTAGGAGGACAATACGTTGGACTCCATGTAGCTCACATGGTTTATGTTGGTTAAGAGAATCTCCCTAACTGTAAAGATTTTCAAAATAGTTTTTAAAGTATGTTCACTACAGTTAAGAATATATTCCCTAAAGCTTTGAAAGAATTCTCTTGTAGAATAAGTTGTCAGATATGATTTAAGAATAATAACAGAATACAGAATTTAGAACTAAGCGTTATGACTCACAAGATTTATACTATATGGTTTACTATTCTTGATTTATCATTTCAACTTTTAAATTTACTCAAGCCTATGTGAGTCATTTATATTTAGCATGCATGATGTTATAAATTGTGATGATATTGCTCACTTATTGCATTCACCCCCATATACTCAGTACATCATCAAAGTACTGATCCACATATATGTCTATATGTTACATTATCTCATAATGTAGATTCAGGTGCTCAGCCTCAACAACGCGAATGATTCCCGAGCATCTCATCTAAATCTGTGCAGTTGGTGAGTCCTCATAGTTTGAGGACTTAGTTATTCATACTTTCAATTATTTATAGATGTTTCCGTATTCATTTCAAACAGTTTGAGTCAGCTGGGCCTGTCCCAGTGGCTCTCTAGTTTCAGTTAGTAGAGGCTTGTCGGACTACTAGATTCAGTTTTAGACTTTTGATTTAGTATTCAGATTTTCAGTATTGTTTTACCAAGACTTGTGAGAATAGTTTATTTCAGATAAGACTTTCGCATTTGTCATGTTTTATATCTAGACTTAATAGAAAGCAGTCAGGGTTAGCTCAGGACTACTTATAGTTCAGAGCACCATGTGGCATCTCGGGAGCTCAGATTTTGGGGCGTTACAAAGAACTACAATAACAACAAAAAATTATATTTCACACCGAAAAGAGTAGAGGAGAAATTTCAGAAATTAGGATTTTATTGAGTCCATATTTTAAATTTAAGCAAGAAATATTGAAATTGTTAACTAATACTAGAAGAGTAGTTGACTCAAGTTCCTCTGTTTCTTCATAACTAAAAAGACATAGCTTCTTACTTGTGAAAGAAGAAATGAGACGTCAAAGAACTCGAAGTTGTTGTCGTCGGAGAAGTCTTCACGTCGATTGATGGTTGAAAGTCGAAAAGGAACTCGCTTGAATATTTATCACAGGAGGTTGAAGTCGGCGGGGATTGAAAGGAGAAATTTTGCAGAACTGTTGGTTGGGAGAGAGTTGAGAGAAGTTGTCGAGAGAGAAGAGAGAGTCGATCGATGATTTGGAGGGGAGAGGGGTGTGGGTTGATTTACATTTTTTAAAAGAGTAGAAATTTTTGAAAATATTAAATCAAGTCTACAATTAACTTAATCAAGCTTCCTAATTATGTTTGACCCTTTAAGTTGGTCAATGTCACCAATCCTTCATTCAAAAATTAAAAGACACCTTTCCTTCAATTTTCTCATTAATCTCATGCAAGCTAGGTCAATTCAGGTTGAATCACAGAAATTAAAGCATGTTTGAGGGTTGGAGTCATAGTAATAGTTATGGATTCGATAGAAGTCAGTAACTAAGCTCAAGCCTGACATTACGTTAAAATCCAGTAAGTAAATAAGAAGTTACGGTCCAGAATCTATAAACTAAAATTAGTATTAGTACTCGCGCGATGCGCTGTTGATATCAAACAAAACTAATTATAAAAAAAATATTATCTAATTTGTTTGAATAAATAAAAAATTTATTATATATAATTGATTAATTTAAAAATATATGATACTAAAAGTACCTATTAATATATTAAATTTTAACATTGTTAATAATGTCAAACTTATATATAGTTTTTTGAAAATTAATACTGGCATGATGTGCGAATAATATTAATTTCTTCATATTTTTCATATAGCATTTTGAAAAATAAATCAGTTACTTGTTGACTTCATTTTTTTCATATATGTCTCTTAATTATTAGATGAATATTTGTGATACCCCATTAAAAAGGGCATAAAAGTAAAACAAAAAAATAAATGAAATGAATGGGCTTAAGCCCACCTACACAAGAGCAAAAACAAAGAAAAAGGGATTAGGTAAGGGTGGACATAAATATTGAAAAATTAAAATATCGATTGAACCAAATTATTTTGATTTTTTGATTTGATTTTGATTTGTTTTTATAAATCTGATATTTTGGTTCGGATTTTGATTTTTAGATTGACGTATTTCGGTTTTCAATTTAAATCAAAATAAATCAAAATTTTTAATATAATTTTATAAATTTATATATGTATGTATGTATGTATATATATATACACTAGTTTAGGTGTACGCGCCATGCACGTGTACTTCACTTTAATGAGTTCAAATATTACATTAAATAGAATATTTGTTTAAATAATAAAGATGAATATAATAATTAAATTTAATATCTTTTGAGTATGTATATATGAAAAATTTATTTATTAAACCTAATCTTTACCAAAAATACTTTTAAAAGTCGATCGATATTCATCTACCATCTGTAGATTGCAACAAAACAATACAATGATAGAGACATCAAAATAATACAATTAAATCTAATCTTTATACACAAATTTTTTTTCAAAGTCGTCCGACACTAATCTACCAACTGTAAACAATAACAAAATAATTCGATAATAGAGATATCAAAATAATACAGATAAATCTAACCTTTACATAAGAAAATTTCTCAAAGTCGACCAACAATTATCTATCACCTGTAAAATGCAATAAAATAATACGATAAAAGTGATATCGAAACAATACAATTAAATTTAAATTTTACACACAAAAAGTTCTCAAAGCCGATTGAGATTCATCTACGAATTGTAAACTACCACAAAATAACAAACTAATAGAGATATTACGATAATACAATTAAACCTAACCTTTACCTAAAAAAATTTTCAAAGTCGACCCACATTCATTTAGCATCTGTAAATTAAAATAAAATAATAAGATAATAAAAATATCAAAACAATACAACTAAAACTAATCTTTACACAAGAAATTTTTTAAAGTCAACCAACATTCATCTACGACCTGTAAACTATATAAAAAAAAATATAATAGTGGTCACAAAACTTCGATTTTGATCCAACTAATTCTTGTTTGAGCGAAAATTTTTACCCTAAATAATGATTTTGAATGAAAACAAAGAAGATATATACATACACACATGTTGAATTCTATTATGCTGACAAAAACAGTGAAGAAGTTGAGGGTTAGAAAATCAAGCATCCACCACCTAGACATGCAATCGAATCAAGTTAGATGAACATCAATCATATTCTTCCAATAGGTAAACCAGTTTGTTCTCTAGTTTAACGTACATCTCAATATTTATAAAAGTATTTTCTTAATAGAATCCTATTTTTGGAGTATTTTTCTAATTGAACAGTAGAAATGAAAATATTAATTAATTCTCCTACCATATATTTTAGGAGTCCCATATATTTTAGGAAGTCTAGTAGAAAGAAAATATTAATTAATTCTCCTACCATATATTTTAGGAGTCTCATATATTTTTGGAAGTCCAATTAATATAATAAAAAATAATTAAATAATAAATTAAAAAAATAGTGAAAAAACAGTTTTGTCTAAAGAAAAGTCTTTTAATGAAGGGTAAAAAGTCCAAATCACTTTTCTAAGGGTGTTTACACTTTTAATATATTATATAGATTATAGATTATAGATATGTGTGTATGTATGTATGTATTAGAAGCTTTAGTCATTTGTAAAAAATTAGTCATAACCTGCTATAATCCCTTAAAGTTGCCTGTTAGCTGAAAGTGTATATAACATAAATCCTCTTTTATTCAGAATGAGAACCTGCTATAATTAACCTGTAGTACTTGAGGCATTAGAACATTTTTTAGTTGGCTAAATCCACTTATACATTTGGTAATCTTGTAAAATTTAACTAGCAGTAATGGAAAAGAAGACATGATAAGGTGTTTGTTAAATGAAAGGCAAATATTGACATTCTATATGGTTTTATATATGCAGTTGGCATTACGGACTCTCAAACCATCCTCCTTCAGCAAACACTTAGATTTAAGCCGATGAACAAAACTTTTAATCTTAAAAAATAGTCCAATTTATAAATAGAATTTATCCTAGGCCCAAAACTAAAAAACCAAAATTATATTATCGAAATCAAGCCAAACCGAATTGACATAAACCGAACCAAACCGAACTCATTCGATTCGATTTTCGGTACCCACAATTTCAATATTGAAAACTGAAAAAACCAAAAAAAAATCTGAAACCGAACCAAAACACCAAACGCCCACATCTAGAATTAGGGGATAGAGGGTATTCACGCCAAAGAAACCCAGGGAAAAAGAGAAAGAAAAAGAAAACCCTCTTCTTTAACATTGAAGCAACACACTTGACTGGAAAAAAAGTCACGTTAGAGGTATCGTTTCCTTCATCTTCAACGCGAGGTATCGTTTCCTTCATCTTCAACGCCCTAAATCACAAGGTAAATACATGTTCTTACTTCTATCTCAATTAGTATCATATAGTGATGGTATTTACTGAGTTTTGTGTTTAATTGAGTAGTTGAAGATTTCAACAAAGCAAATCAGAAAAAAAAAAAAAAGATTAAGGCAAGGGAAAGGGAATCAAGCTTTGGTCCAAATAGAAAGTGAAAGTTTATCTGAAAAATTTCCCTAAACAGGCCTCTTTAACTTCTTGACTATTGAGAATATGAATTGTATTCTGAAAATTGGAAATGTCGTATTGATTTGAAGTGGCAAGACCAATAAGGGAATTATGTTAATATGATTATAAGTAACCTAACAGAGGTTATTTCGGAATGGAACCAAGAGGAAATTTGATTAAGTAGAGACTAAATTTTCTTGGTGGTTTATGAGCACGATACGAGACTCATGTTTGTGATTATAGATTTGGTCGATGAAAGTGATACAAATCATTCGAGGTGACAAGATTGTTTTGTGACTCGTGCACTGTGAGTAGTAACCTTCCCATGATTTGTGTTTCTTAACTTGCATATTTATACATGATTTGATGAAACAAGAATTACTGAATGCTTTGAAATTGCATGTGGGACAAGTCGTTTACTTGATATGATACTGAAATTGGGTATTTGAGATGTTCACAAGATATATTTACCGCTACATGAGAGATGATCACTGATGTTATGAAAGTTCTTCACTTACATTAGAAACAAGTATATTTGCCATGTTTTTTTATTCAAATTTACATGTAGTATGATTTGATATGAACTTTAAATGCTATGCACTATTCTGAAAAATGATTTCATGTAAATATATATTGTTTACAAAGAAAGTATAAATGAGAGTCGACCTTGATTTGAATCTCATATCTAACAACGGGATCGTTACACCTGGTGTACCTTGTAGTTACTGATTACAGTTACAACCCTGTAATACCCCATACCTTTTCTAGCTAAAAATCTGTCCTTAGAATGTTAAGCGATAGTTTTCAAAATGAATAAGTATTTATTTCGTGTGGAATTCTTCAGATTTAGACCTTCCATCGTGTGGAAAATTGAATTAACTTTCCAACGATATAAGATTTGCCTAAATCCGATAACCGATTAAGAAGTTATGACTATTTTAAGTTCCAGTCATAAAACACCATCGGTCATTAGCGCGTTGCGGAGAGGGTTTAAATGACATTTGTCAACTATCAGTGGACCTCCGTGATATTGGCGCGTCGTGGAGAGGTCCAAATCGCGATATTGACGCATTGCGCCAAGGGGCAAAATGGCATCCAAAGGGGCACTGCGATGGTGGCGCATCGTGGCATCTGCCCAGTTTCATTCGTCAATTTTCAGTGAGCCACTGCGATAGTGGCGCGTCGTGGTGGCCACTCAGTCCGAAAAAAATGAGCGTTTTTCAATCCGCGTAATTATTTAAAAGGGGTATTTTAGTAACTTATCCATCCCCAATCCGTCTTAAACAAAGAATTTATCATACTCAAGGCACTTTAAGCCCATATTCATCACTTTCTTCTCAAAAGAAAACCCTAGATCAGCAAAGCTCCTTCTCCAAGAAACCCAAATTCCTCCATTAATTCTTCAAGGCAATTCAAGATTTGGAATTCTCCACTCAAGAACTCCAAGAATTAACCTTTAGAAGCACAATAGGAATTTAAGATTCAAGCTTTTCCTCAAAGATCATCAATTAAGTTATGTGAGGTTATGAACAAGGATACTCCTTTCATCCTTGTGCCCAAAACTTATTTTAAATGTAAATTTACTGAATTTTATGTGATTTCTTATGACATTGAAGTTAGGGTTTATACCCATTATTGCTGTTTATAAGATAATGAGATTTCCATTGATTTAGAAGCTGGATTACATGATTATATTCATATTTTTATGCATAGTGCAGTAATTTCCTATTTTTTTTTGATGAATTATAAATGTTTACATTACCAAACATGAATTTTAAGATGTTTTAGCATGAGATTGATGCATGGGTCACTAAGCCCTAATTAAAGATTTCTATTTCAAGGTTGTTTATACTATGAGCACCCTATGATAAGATTATTTTCAGATTATTGATAAAGATTTGACCTTTTGATCTCATAATAGATATGAAGTCCACTTTATAGATTCAGATTACAGATTTAGCCTTACAGAATTACAGTTGATTTTCATTACAAATCATTAGACTATTTTAAAAGTGGACTTTAATTAGAATGAGCATATAGATATTGTTTTGGGAGTAGTATTTAGCACCAATATGCGTACGTTACTAAGGTTTCATACCCCAGAACTACGTGCCAACGTAGGATTTAGATTTTTCCCACTTCTATGTGGATGACAGATCTGTGATCACCCAGATAGGTTATACTCTCTGACAAGAGTATGACTCATCTCCCCAACGTGAGGATTCTTCCTTAGAAAGACGAGACATTGGACTCCATGAATGCTTACATGGTTTATATAGGTTAGAAGAACCTCTCCTACAGATAAACCTTCAGATAAAAGATAAAATATTTTCTACACAGAATTTCAGATTTCACTTAGTCTATATGATTTGACAATAAGAACAGAATACAGATTTCGGAACTAAGGGAAATAGCTCACAAGATGTATAGTACATGCTATATTGTTCATGATTTATGATATTTAGTTTTCAAATTACTCAAGCCTATGCGAGTCATTTACCTTTAGCATGTATTGTTTTATAAATTATGATGATATTATTTACTTATTGCATTCACCCCTATATACTCAGTACATCCTCAAAGTACTAATCTATATATATGTTTATGTGCTACATTGTCTCATAATGTAGGTTCGGATAATTAGTATCAGCAGCGTGAGTGATTTTCTAGCATCTCATCTACATCCCTACAATTGGTGAGTCCTCATAGTCCCAGGACTTAGTTATTCAGATTTTCAGTCTATTAATAGATACTTTAGCATTCATTTCAGATAGTTCGAGAAGTTGGGGCCTGTCCAAGTGACTCTCTAGTTTCAGTTAGTAGAAACTTATCGGACTACTAGATTTAATATTCAGATTTTGTTTCAGTATTCAGTATTTACTTTATTAGACCGATGAGATTAGTAATATCAGACATACTCAGATAGTTCAGACAGTTTTTCCTAAGTCATTATGATCTTACATTCATATTTCCCCTATTTTGAGATTCAAATTTAGAAAAGGCAGCCAGGGTTAGCTCAGGACTACTTGTAGTTCGAAGCACCGTGTGGCATCCCGGAAGCTCAAATTTTGAGGCGTTACAAATCCTCACTTATGGGAAGGTAGAACTAGCATACTATTACTGATCTCCCTTGAGTAGGGACCTACTAATATGATATTTGACTCCTTTATGAGGAGTCCAATATTATTGGCTATTCTTAAAGTTGAATGCCTTACTATTTACATGATTTATTCTTGGAAACTTCCCAAATATGTAATATTTTATATGATACAATGCTTATTGAGTTTATTATTGAACTATTTGTTCATTTTGCTTACATGAAATAAATGATACTGTTTATCAATACTGTTTTCTGAATGAGAATGTATTTCAGGAAAAATAGCTCCGTGGACCATTATACTTGGTCTGGTTTGTAAAGTAGATACTCTTACTTATACATTCATCATCTGAACCCCTCAGCTTAATAGAAATCAATATTTTGAACCCGTTTTACCATGTGTGTGGTCCACTCGCTTTAAAATTAATTAAATATTATATCCACGCCAATTAAATTAATGCCACATCACTAAATTAACGCCACATCATAAATATCTTCATTAATTACTTTTTTAAATTATTAATTAGTAATATTAAATAAAAAAATAATAAATTAAAATTTTATTATTTCTGGAGGCTTTCAAATAAACTGACAGATCCAGTGCAGAATTAATTATTCAGTAAATTTTCAAAAGCTTGCTTAGCCGGCATCTGTTGCATTACGATCTGATATCGTTCAGGCTTTGTCAAAAGGGGCTTCAGCCTTGTCTATGGAATCTCTAGTGATTACTTGGATGATTTGGGATTCTTCAGATTTGCACTTAACTGTTCCCTTCTTTCTGTTCTTGCAACCATTGATTACAGATATAGTGAATTATTCTTTTCATGGAGGGATTTTGTTCGTCTGATTGTATTGAGGTTTATTTAGTTGTCTTATGAGTATCAAGATTTTCAATTCAATTTTCTGACCTTATGGCTCCTTTTTCTCTGTCAAAACTAGTGCAATGTGTATTGTTTTCTGCCGATGATGTTTTTAATTGAAACAATTATATTCTTTAATGACCCAATCGTGAAAGGAATGTTAATTTTTTTCTTTGAATTTAGTGATTTTTTTTGCTTTAAAGTGTTGGAGAAAAGGAATAGAGAAAGAGAGAGTGTGATTAGATTATTGGAATTAAAAGGATTTTTTGGGGGTGTTTTTGTTTTTAGTCATTAATATTGTGGAGAAACAGAGAGAGTTAGGTGGGGTGGGCTGGTGAAGACAAGTTGGGGTGGGTAGGGTGAACAAGATGAAGGGTAGGGTATGGGGAAGAAGGGGGAAAAATATGGCTGATGGGTTGGGGGGGGCAAGGTTGACGGGGGGAGGGGAGTTTGTAGGGAAAGACTGACTTTTTAATTTAATTTTTATTTTTATTATTATTTTAATATAAATATATTATTTTACTTGCTCATATGCGCATGACTAGACGCGACATATCCTACTCAGCCATTTTAATGCAACATAGGTCCGGTGAATGGTCAAAGAGATTTAAAATATTGAGTTTATTAAGTTAAGGGGTACAGATGGAAAATGTATAAGTAGGAGTATCCACTTTACAAATTAGATCAAGTACAAGGGTCCACCGAGCTATTTTGCCTATATTTCATGATGTTTTATGACTTGTCTCCATTAGAACGGTTGTCGTTAAGTGTACACTCATTGAGCTAGCATCTCACTCCTCGCTACTTTTTTATAGTGAACGCTGGTGAAGGTGATGATGTCATTATCTAGAGATCTCGAGGTAGCATATTCATGGTGAGCCCCACACTTGTTCGCGAGGGCAGCTACATCATTTATTCATTATGGTATATTGTACTCTCAGAGTTTCTCCTTAGTCACATTGTTTATTAATCATGAGTATTCTTTAAGTATTTTGGACTTGTGGAGTATTGGACTTCCTCTCATGTTACGGAGATGTATTTCATAGTGTGATTTGGTGGTATTTATGCATTGTTGACGGTGTTGGTGCATTATTGGTGGTATTAGTATAGTGTGTTTGTTGAATTGAGACCCCCAAAATAGGGGAAACTTTGCCCGATTTTTGATAAAATTTTGACAAGGCTTGCTTTGGAATTCTAACCTCCTCAGCACTTGTCGTGATCCTATTTTGGACCGTGACAAAGTTTTTATTAGAGACTAGGATAATTTTGTGACTATTAGAGCACACAGTAGTTGTAAAATCTCAATTATGGTTATGTTGCCGTCATTTTTATAATTGTGATCCTGCGAGAGAGTAATGGGATGTGTCTTAATTTTCTTTCTCATTCTTTATTACGCTTGTGATGTTTAAGACCAATTAGGTGAATCAGACTGTATTTGTATTGTTAATCAGATAGATTGTAGAGCAACTAATGGTAGGGGAAGTGACAGAATCTACAGAAGGGGCCAAGGTAAAGGTAGTGGGGATACCACAGGGAATCGCACTGCCACTCTAAGAAATTCAAGAGAGCCCACTCATAAAAGAAATGTTAGTCCACTCCACCATCTCATAAGGGTAGTACTATTGAGGCACTTGCTTCCATGCAAAGATCCATAGAGGGTTTGACCGATCAACTGGATAGACATGAGAGGGTTGGTCAGCATAGGTTTTTATAGCCACAACTCAAGGCACTTGCACCTACTTATAAGTTTGGAAACAAAGGAGGTATCTTTGCAAGAGTTTCTAAAGTTGAAATCACCAAAATTCAAAGGTTTAGATAGTCTAGGAAGGCCTGTTGGAGCAGCACCACTGACATGGGTTGAGTTCCCTAAGTTTTTCATGGATGCCTTTATCCGTGATGATCAAAAGAAAAAACATGCAGATCAAATTGAGAAATTAGTTCAAACTCTAGATGTAGACGTGTCGACATATAATACTAAGTTTTGCAAGCTGGCTAGATATGCTCTGTATTTGGTGTCCAGAGAAGAAACTCGAGTCCATAGATTTATTAATGGGCTAGTTGCTCGTCTCTATAATGCAGTATCCCCACAGATAAAAGTCTTGACCTATTATGAGATAGTGAATCTTGTTAGAAAAATTAAGGACAAGGGTTGTGCGGAGCGGGCAGCTTATGAGGTTCATAAGAAGGCTAAGATGGGTGGATCTTTCAGTGGTAACTTAGGTGGAAATTGCAAAGTAAGAAATCAGGTAAAACAGCAGGGCCATTAGACAAGGACAAATTCAGTTTCACAGTCGGCATAGAAGACACCTTCTAGACAGGGTAATCAAGGATCTTCAGCATCTCATGGATATAGTAGTTCTAGCCAGATATATGCCACAATTCTATCCTACCAGACTTGCGGCAAATCACATATGGGCCAGTGTTGCATTTTCATTGGAGAGTGTTTTTGACTTTGTCAGTTAGGTCATCGCATCATGGAATACCCCCAGCCTCAGAGTAATGTTAGTCAGGATTCTGGTTAGTTAGCTACACTTAGCTAGGCTACTCATAATACTACAACAATAGAAACGGAGGTCAAGGTATTGAAGATTGGGTTGCTGGAAATCAGACACAGATAAATGCTAGTAGAGGTCAATCAAGGGTCTTTGCACTTACTAGACATAATGTTCAGGCCTCGAATGCAGTAGTTACAGATATTCTTTCCGTTTGTTCATTTGATGCATATTCTTATGTGCACTCATACTTTACTGTGAGATTTGATAGATAGACAAAGATATTAGATTATCCTTGTTTTGTTGCTACTCCTATGGAAGATTCTTTGTTAGTTTAGTATGTGGCTCAAGATTGCGAGATTATAGTGAAAGGTATGAATACTCTTGCTGACTTGATTGTACTTGATATGATTGATTTGATGTATTGATCGGCATGGATTGGTTATCTCTTTGTTATGGTACTGTCATGCAAAGATAGTTCGATTGTCATGCAAAGATAGTTAGATTTGAAATACCCAACAAATCTAGTTTTGTATTAGAAGGGGTTCAAGTTTCAGAGGTTAGCAAAGTTATATCTTTAATGAAGACCCAACGACTATTGAACAAGGGTCTCTTAGCTATGATAAGCGATGTTAAAACAGGAGCACTTAGTTTGAAGGAGCAACTTGCGGTGAAGGAATTTTCTGATGTATTTCCTAAGGAGTTGCCAGGATTACCTCTAGTACGAGAGATAGAATTCCGTATTGATTTGGCACCTGACACTATGACAATATCTATACCCTCATATCGAATGGCACCAACAGAGTTGAAGGAGCTCAAACAATAGTTGCAGGACTTGCTTGATAAGAAGTTCATAAGGCCGAGTGTATCACCATGGGGTGTACCAATCTTGTTTGTAAAGAAGAAAGACCCTTCAAGTATTGGAATTGGCTCAAGAGTACCGTTCCTTTACCTACTGGGTAAAAAATACCCTTCCATCCACCTTTTTGGGTCAAATATACCCTTATAACTAACAGAATTTTTTTAAACCATAATTAGAAATTCTATTAAACACGTGACAATTTTCTATTGGTTGTAAATTAAATTAATTAAAATATTAAATTAAGTTTGGATTCAATTAAAATGCTCAACCCAAACCATTAAATTGCCCTAATCTGTTAAACCAAAAGGAGATTTTGAGAGTTAAACCTAATTTCACTGTTAAACTGCTGAACTTGGGAAACTCATGCTTGCAAAATTCTCTGAACTTGTCAATGAGTATTTAGTGATCGAATTTACCTGTGGATAAGATATGATATTTTTTGTGTCACTAAACATGCTGCTTGAGCGAAAGAATCTTATCATACTATCGAAGAAATACAAAACAATCGTTGTGTGTATGGGGTGACTCAAAAGCTTAGCACATGAATAGAAGTACACAATTAGATAGTATACGCACTTCAATGTCTGTCTTCTCCTTGTTGAGAAGGAAATAAATTCTAGGATCCACTTTTGAAGTTTTATGCCATGACTTAACACCATGACTTCTCCTTTCTTAAGTACCTTGGCAAAAACTCTGTTTCCTGAATCAACAAAACCTGAATAAATCTTCCCCTTGAGTACCAATGCAGTCTCAGTTGCTCTCGGATGAAAATGTGGCACGTTGACACCATCAACATCAAAATCTGCGTGTACAAATGACATGCCTAATGTGTTCAGTCTAGGAAAGACAGTGGAGCTTATTGGGATGGATGAAAATCCACTATGCTTAAAGTTTCCAGGATCTTTAGTCCCTGAATACACAAAATCATCGACTGTGACAAGCGATGAATGCTTACAAGAAAGGAAGATTGAAGTGAATTCTTCCCTTGGTATGCAATAGTCATGAACTGGATCAGGATCATATGCTAGGATGAAGAAAAATAACTAGAAAAACTTGCATTTGAGATGGAATCATTGTCTAAGGATCAACATTCAAGAATGAAAAAGATGGAAACTTTAAAGAGACTATAATCTAGACACAAAAAATATGTAACAACAAAGAAAATAGTCTTACTGTTGAGAACCATATATGAAATTTTAACCGAGAAAAGTTTTCTTTTAATAGGAGAAATAGTTCAGTTTCAATTTGTTTAGCCTACTTTTCTTTTTAGACCGTTTAAAAAGTGATATTTTCCTTTTTTTAGCAACTCTTTAATTTCACATGGCATGTTTAAGACCATGAGTTCAAAGACATTTTAATACATTCGACATATCTCTACTATTTCAACATGGAATGAGAAAAATTCTTTCCAGCATTCTTCAGCTCCATATTTTTCATACCGCAAAAGGAGAATCAAGCCTAGTAAATCTCATGCGGAAACTTCCTGGAAAGATATTTTCCAGAAATTAGATTTAGAGCTATATCACACAGCTGATGATGCAACAAATATCTTACCTGCACGATGAGAAAGGTTACATTACAATGGGTTGCCTTCGAATCTCACTAGGAGAAGGAATCCAAGCTTGGATTATGGTTTCAAAGGTGCTGAAATCGCAATGGCCTCGTATTGTTCTGAACTCTAATTCCTCGTGAATCCGGTGACTAACCATGTACAAAGTGCTGAATAACACAACCAAGATGTCAACTCATTAGGCTTAATCTACACTGGTTTTGTACTCTCAGTGGCTTGGTAGACAATTGGGCCCCGAATCAAATTTGGAAGACTAAATTCCACAAAATTTATTTGCTTCAGTTGGATAGATAACGCTCCATTGTGCATCTTTGATAGAGGACAATCTCAAGAGAAGGAAATTTCGGATGGCAAACAGATGTTACAACTTACATGTACCGTCAAACTAAAGAAACTATCAACCATTTTTTTTTGCAATGCACAGCTGCAAATGATATTTAAAATATAAAGACTACATGACTTAGACTGCCACCTCAGCGATGATAATGATTCTTACAGCACGGACATTCAACAACAACAACAAACCCAGTGTATTCCCACCTGGTGGGGTCTGGGGGGGGGGGTAGGATGTACGCAGTCCATACCTCTACCTCTGAAGAAGTAGAAAGGCTGTTTCCGATAGACCCCCGGCTCAAGACACGCGGTACCACACAAACACATAGTAAAGTACAGCACAAGGTTACAAGATTACATAACATAAATACGGCACCCATAAGTAATCTAAAACAAAGGAAAACACACAGATCCATAATAAAACATGGGACACGGACTCCTAACATGAATAAACCCCCACCAAGTAGTTCCCTACACTAGCGACTCGGGCTGGCCCTAGTCCTCTGCCCTGATTCGCGTCCTCCAGACCTTCCTATCTAGGGTCATGTCCTCGGTGAGCTGTAACTGCTCCATGTCTCGCCTAATCACCTCACCCCAGTACTTCTTCGTCCTACCCCTACCCCGCTTAAACCCATCCAACGCTAGCCTCTCACACCTACGGACCGGGGCATCCATGGCCCTCCTCTTCACGTGTCCGAACCATCTCAATCGGGCTTCCCGCATCTTGCACTCCACTGGTGTCACACCAACCTTCTCCCGGATGTTCTTATTCCGAACTCTATCCCCTCTAGTCAGCCCACACATCCA
Organism: Capsicum annuum; assembly: GCF_002878395.1. Taxonomy (NCBI): domain Eukaryota; kingdom Viridiplantae; phylum Streptophyta; class Magnoliopsida; order Solanales; family Solanaceae; genus Capsicum; species Capsicum annuum. The sequence goes on from NC_061117.1 coordinate 10,288,690, forward strand.
GCGCAATATCCGCATTTCTGCCACCCTCATCTTTTGGATGTGGGAGTTCTTCACTGGCCAACACTCCGCTCCATACAACATGGCCGGACGGACTACCGCCCTGTAGAATTTGCCTTTAAGCTTAGGCGACACCTTCTTATCACACAGCACCCCTGACGCGAGCTTCCACTTCATCCATCCCGCCCCAATACGGTGCGAGACATCCTCATCAATCTCACCGTTACTCTGGATCACGGACCCGAGATACTTAAAACTCTCCCTCTTACCTACCTCCTGTGATTCCAGCTTCACTACTACCTCGTTCTCCCTCCTCATGTCATTAAACTTGCATTCTACATACTCTGTCTTGCTTCTGCTCACCCTGAACCCTTTAGACTCAAGGGTTTGCCTCCACACCTCTAATTTGTCGCTCACACCCTCTCGGGTCTCAGCTATCAGAACTACATCGTCTGCAAAAAGCATACACCACGGCACCTCCCCTTGAATACGCCGCGTCAACACATCCATTACCACTGCAAACAAAAAGGGACTAAGAGTAGATCCCTGATGCAACCCTGTCCGGACCGTGAAATGTTCTGAGTCTCCTCCCGCCGTCCTCACCTTAGTTTTCGCTCCATCATACATATCCTTGATTGCTCTGATATATGCTAGCGGTACTCCCCTCACCTCCAAGCATCTCTAAAGCACCTCCCTAGGGACTTTGTCGTAGGCCTTCTCCAGGTCGATAAACACCATGTGCAGGTCCTTCTTCCTCTCCCTATACTGTTCCACCAACCTCCGTACCAGGTGAATTGTCTCCGTCGTCGAGCGGCCAGGCATAAATCCAAACTGGTTTTCTGAAATAGACACTATCCGTCTCAGCCTCACCTCGACCACTCTCTCCCAGATTTTCATAGAGTGACTCAATAACTTAATACCCCTATAGTTATTGCAACTCTGGATGTCCCCCTTATTCTTATAGAGAGGTATCATGGTGCTCCACCTCCAAGCCTCGGGCATCTTTGCCGTCTTGAAGATTTCATTAAACAATCCCGTCAACCACCTCAGACCAGCCTCTCCAACGAACTTCCAAAACTCGGCCGGTATCTCATCTGGCCCCGTCGCCCTACCCCTTCGCATTCTGCGAACAGCCTGTCTAACCTCTTCTACCTTAAAACGTCTACAATAGCTAAAATCCCGACACTCCTTTGAGTGCTCCAGTTCCCCTAACACAATAGCTCTATCCCCTTCGTCATTCAAGAGCCTATGAAAGTACGACTGCCATCTATTCTTAATGTGGCCGTCTTCCACCAACACTCTACCGTCCTCCCCCTTAATGGACCTCACTTGATCGAGGTCACGACCCTTCCTCTCCCTAGCCTTAGCGAGTCTAAACAACTTTTTCTCCCCTCTCTTCCCCTGTAACCCTGTATACAGGCTCTCAAAGACGGCCGTCTTAGCTGCCGTGACTGCTGACTTAGCTTCCTTCCTCGCTAGCTTGTTCTCTTTCCTGTTTACCCGCTTCTCCTCTTCGTCCTTACTCTCCACCAACTTGGCATACGCCCCTTTCTTGGTCCCCACTTTCTTCTCCACCTCTTCATTCCACCACCAATCCCCCTGATGGTGCCCGTCCCGGCCCTTAGAAACCCCCAACACCTCACTTGCATTCTCCCTGATGCACCTAGCCGCCCTATCCCACATACTATCCACGTCTCCCCTACACTCTCACACCCCCATTCCTGCCAACTTCTCCCCTATCTCCCACGCATTCACTGGCGTCAAGCCGCCCCACTTAATTCTAGGTCTACACTCCCTACTCCTCCTCTTTCTATTCTTCTTTATACCCAAATCCATAACCAAGAGCCTATGTTGGGTTGAAAGGTTCTCACTCGGGATGACCTTACAGTCCTTACACCACGCCCTATCCCTTTTCCTAAGCAACACAAAGTCAATCAGGGTCCTGGCTACCGCGCTTCAAAAGGTGATCAGGTGCTCGTCCTTCTTCGGGAAGCCCGAGTTCACCACCACCAGCCCAGAAGACCTCGCAAACTCCAGTAGGGTAGCCCCCTCCTCATTTCTCTCCCCAAAACCAAAACCACCATGCACATCACCAAAGCCTCCCGGTAGCGCCCCGATGTGCCCGTTGAAATCTCCTGCTACAACAATCTTCTCCGAGCTTGGCACACCTCTCACCACCTCCTCCAAGGCCTCCCAAAACCGCATCTTCTCCTCCCCCTCCGATCCCACTTGCGGTGCATAGGCACTACACACGTTCAGGGTAAACCCCCGAATGACCAACTTAATAGTCATCAACCTATCATTGATCCTCTTCACCTCTACTACCTGACCTCTAAGCTCTTCATCCACTAAGATGCCAACTCCATTCCTACGCCTCTCGCTCCCAGAGTACCACAGCTTGTAACCATCCACATCCCTAGCCTTAGACCCTACCCACTTGGTCTCCTGAACACACGCAATGTTGATCCTTCTCTTCCTAAGGGTCTTCAGAAGCTCTATGGACTTGCCCTGCAGGGTCCCTATATTCCAAGACCCAACCCTCAGCCTACCTTCACTACCCGCACGCCCTCCACTACTTCCCCCGCGGCCAAACCTTGGCCTCCCTCCCACTCCCGCCCTTTTCTCATCCCCCGCCCCCCGCCCCCACCACTGCCCCCCGCCCCAACCCCCTTGGACATGACCCTATCCACCCATTACTGCCCACAGCCACAACTAGGCGAAAGTATAAGAGAATATAAAGATAATATAAAGATATAAAGATATAAACGATGGTAATAGTAAAGCAGCAGCAATTAATACAAGGCTCACACAAATTCAAGGAAATATTCCAGCAACCAAACTATACTCAATTACTAGTATAATACGAAGAATGAAAGAATGCAGAATGAAGAATGAAATAAGCAAAGGTTAGAAGTCACCAGATTTCACTTGTAGACCAAGCCGATAACCAAGCCCCGCGTCGACCTGCTGCCGGGGGATCGCTACTGAGATGGATCCGCGGCTGCTGACGATGGAGCGGCGGTTGCGGCTGAAGACCGAGCTATGGCTACTGCACTGTTGTAACGGCGCCGGAGGAGGGGGGGCGGTCTGGACAGAGAAGGGGGGCGGGGTGGGGGTGGGGGGTACAGCAGGGGGGGAATCGGATCTCGGCGACGGGGGTCGGTGACCGGCGGTCAGGTCCGGCAGTCGGCGTCGGTGATCGGCGGTCGGGTCGGCGCCATAGGTCGGCGACGGCGACGTGGCCGGAGGACCGAGGCGCGGGAGAGAGAGAGGGTACATCGGTGACCGGCGGTAGGGTCGGCGCCGTAGGTCGACGACGGCGATGGAGCCGGAGACCTGCGACGGCGACGGAGACCGGCGACGAAGCCGGAGACCGACGACGAAGCCGGAGACCGGCGAAGAAGCCGGAGACCGGCGACGGAGGTCGACGCCGGGGACCGGTGGTCGGGTCGGGTCAGCGCCGACGGTCGGCGACGGCGCCGAAGGCCGTGGACCGAGAGAGAGAGTCTAGTGAGAGAGAGAGTCTAGTGAGAGAGAGAGCCGTTAGAGAACATTGATAACGAAATTAACAAGGATAGCAACCGGGAATATCATTTCAGCGGCGCAATGTCGATATCAAACACTGAATGAGGAACCAAAAAATACAATTAATTAAAGACTGTATTATCTTACTGGCACCTAGATGGTTGATTCCATCAGTCTAACCTGTGGGATCAATAATACATATTTCAAATCTTGCCAGTGTCTCTAATACATATTTCAAGTATCAGTTTTCAAATCTGCAACTGAGAGATGACTATGTCATTACTTACAGCTCGGAAACCTGTCACCAATCTGGAAAACAAAAGACAGATAAACCTTCACACAAAAAATGAGTACTGTTCCTTGTGGTGCATAATCAACATAAGAAATGACTAATATGACTTTAATCAAACTGTTGCTGCCATCACTGTGTTCATCTAGCACCTTCACTGATTTGTTTCAGACTAGATAAACTCTATTCGGATCGTGATAATCCAACATATCATACCATTCAAAACAACCCTTAACCCAAGAAATAAACAAAATCTAACAAAATCCAACGTAGCAGGAAGAAATAAAAGATAAATAATGACATGTATGAAACAAAAGAAGTTTGTTATCTACCGATACATTAGAAAAAGTGAAAGCATGCATATTAGTTAGTCTAGTTACTAACCAAAATGTCCCAAGGAGAACAGATTGCGGCCGCCTCAATAAGCGCAGTATTAACTCTTTCTTCACCAAGAAATTTTACCTGGAAATTATTAACATTGTGGATGAAATAGTTCTTGGCTTCATCCAGAACAGTTTTCATATTAACTACTGCATCTCCACGTACAGTAGGCTGAATCGAGACTTACTAAGAGGCGGAGCACCCAAAAGTCCAATCTCATTAATCACATGAATGCCCTCTCAAAGTGTTAGAAGTTCCATTCATGAGAAAACACTATGTGGTCTTCAAACAATAAATAAAGTTTCATGACGCATCAATTCAATAATAGAACCAGGATATTATGCAGTATTCACAAGCAGACTTGTAAGCAAAAGAAAGGGGGAAAATGGAGTCGTTAGGTCCCTGACATCTGAACTACAACAATGCTTGTTAATGTTCTACACAAGTGGTATCTTCCCAGTTCCTTAACTACTAATAGAAAGAACAAAAAATTGGATGGCGGCGGAGTCCTAGCTAGTCCGTGCATACCTCGATTGTTACGAGGTACCTGCTACCTCCACCAACATAGGTACCAAGTGGCAAATGTGAACAAATCACCTATGTTTTTGCCTCTGCCCGGATTTGAACCCAAGACCTTATGGCTCTTCTCACATTACATTGATCACTAGGCCATAACACATAGACATACTACTCCCAATTTGCTTTATGAACTACAGATTCCAATGACATAGGCTCCTTGCTTAGATGAGTCAAGGGTCAGCTAAAGTATTGCTCAAACTTAGAGAACTTTCTGTAACACCTAAGGACTTTACCATTTGCCTTAACAACTTTCATTTTCTTTCCCCAGTAATTATAACACCAATTTAGTTGATCACTTTGGACATCAAAAAATCCGTACAAAAATGCAATAGCATGTTTCACAGAAAAGACAAAAGACAACTTTCATTAATATCGACATATAAGACTGCATCCATTTATCAGAAACAACATCCACATATCAACTACATCTACATACAAGACTGCAGTAGAACAAATTATAGCACCACAGGAAAATAACATCCCATCTTAAACAACTCGTAATGGCATTTTCATATATTTGCATTGTTCAAAAATTACAAGCCTATGTCATTGCCATTGACATATATGGCAATCACTTTTTCCTTAATACAACTACTAAAAGTCTAATTAGCAGCAAAAAAACAACAAAATATGAAGTATAGTGCCATTACATTCGTTCAAAAACTTAAATAACAACTACTTTCTATTAGAGTGGGTAAAAGTCCCACATTGATTGGGGAATGGACTAGTAGTTTGCTTATATAAACTTGGGTAATCCTCATCTCATGAGCTAGCTTTTGAGGATGAGTTAGGCCCAAGGTCCATTTCTTTATCATGGTATCAGAGCTAGGTCCATTCCCATTTTGGGCTCCCGGTCCATGCGCCAGTGCCAGTTGGGCCTGGGCATGAGGAGGGTGTTAGAGTGGGTAAAAGTCCCACATTGGTTGGGAAATGGACTAGTGGTTTGCTTATACGGACTTGGGTAATCCTCACCTCTTGAGCTAGCTTTTGAGATTGAGTTAGGCCCAAGGTTCATTCTTGACACTTTCTTCTCTCTTGAACTCAAAAAAATTCAACTAAAAAATAGCAACTTCCCCATATTTCTTTCCACCCCTCTTTGTTTTTAGTTTGCCTATTCTTTTTTCTTTTTCAACATTCAATTGATTTGAATTCATGGCTGCGTTTCCTTTGTAAACCAACTTTTTTGGTGAATACAACAAATTTTTAGGTATATTTGCACCATTTTCATCTCCTTTGAAGCCAATCTTTCGAGTACCAGTTGCTTGATGCGATGCCTTTTTAGCTTCAAGCCTAGTCTTAGCTTTAGAAATTCTCTTAGGTTGTATAGTTGGATTCTCATCCTATTCATATTCATCTCCATTCGTGTCAGCAACAGCACTTGAAGGTGAAACATATAACTCAGGTCCAACAGATTTGTTCTTTAACCTTGAATCTCCAATAGATTTTTTGCCATTTGTCTTTAGGTTTGAACTGCCAGCAAATAGATAAGTATGTTGAGTAAAATGGTTGGTCTGTTGACTTAAAGAAGCAGCACAGATAGGAGTAGGCATGAAGACACTAGATTCTTGGCTATCTTGGGGTGCTGACACTGGTACATGTTGGAATGGTTCAGTTGATCTGTTAAGCTACAAAAATTGACAAAGTAGTTATATAATGGATTAAGTAATGCTAACATTAACCAAGTTTAGAAAAACTACTTACCAAAGGACATTTCCTTTGATTGTAGCCTGTTGCACATAATGCCCACTTGCCGTTTTCAGTCCTTTTCTTGAAGCTGACCATACCCTCTCCCTCTTCCTAGACTCAGCATTTTCCCCTTTTCTCATAACCTTTTTAGTCTACCAACCATTTTATGTATTTCTGGTGGGTCCATAGCATGAGCAGGATCAACTTTCCAGAACTTAGAACCTCTTACAGGTTGTATCTTATGCATGTACACCAACATGTAAACTTTTTTTGAACATGTAAGCTTCTTTTGAATACCACCAATTCACATGATCTTCTGGTTCTTGTTTATCATGAATGTAGGCTCTAATGGTATGAGGACATGGTATACCTGTCAAGTCCCATGTCCTACACATGAACTTCTTCCTACCAAGATGCACCACATGCGTATCTTCACCCTCAACCACCTCATACCCTTGGTTTCCATTAGATTTTACTTCACAACAGTGTGCAATCATATTGTAATCAGTATACAACTCCATCGCATATGGGCTGAACTTCTTTTTCTAATTTCTCCCCTTCCCTTTAAGTTCTTTCAACCTTGCCATAATCTATTTACACAAACAGTAAGACAACAAACTTAACTGAAAAATAGTAAGACAATTAGATAAACAACAAGACTACAAACTTAACAGTAAAACAATAGGTAATATAGCCATTTATAAACTGGGAACAAAAAGGTATACTAAAAACTAGTTTATAAAATAAAAAGAGTGAAAACAATGAGACATAAACAAATTTTCCAGAAAAAAGTGATAAACTTAGAATTTCAAACAATGAAAAAAATAAAGAGCAGATTACCTTGGTTCTAATTTCTTTGAACATCTTGATTATAGGTTTTCCTCGTGCATTTAGAATCCATTTGTTGAATGATTCTGTTAAATTATTTTTACATGAAGAATTCTTGTAGGCCTTGTTAAAATAAGGCCTACACCAATGTTGTGCAGGATACCACACCAAATCCTTGATAGCTTGTTCAGACAAAGCTCCCATATCCTTTAATTGATCATGAAATTCTTCTTCATATGTGCTCCAAGTAGACCACCACAATAGTTTCTTCATTTATACACTTCTCCAAATCTTGCTCCAGTTTGCTTCTATGTCTTACACACCATCTATGATGTGCTTTGGGATAGACTTGACTAATAGCATTCAACAACCTCTATAACAATAAACATAAAAATAGTTAAAGCACTAGTTGCATGAAAATTCAACAGAAAAGCATAAATAAAAGTGTCAACCAATTACCTTCTGCATATCATACATAAATGTCAATTCTTTACCATCGGCTAAATCTAAGGAACTTTAGAGCAACTCCGCAAACCACTTCCAGGTTATACTTGCCTCTTTGTCCACCACTGCCCAAGCAAGGGGATAGAAGTGTTTCATTGAATCTTGGCCGAGTGCAACTAATAAAATTCCCTTGAATTTTTATTTTAAAATAGTTTCATCCATCACTATAAAAGGCCTCAAACATGCTTTCCAACCATTTTTTAGAGCTTGAATACACACATACTTCTTAAGAACCTTCTTTTCCCCTGATCCGAAACCTCTTTAGATATATTTATGATCATATTCGTACCAGGATTGCTCTCCCTTAGTTCTTGGGCATAAGCTTCCAATTTATTAAATTCATCAATGTAACTACCCTCCAATTTTTCTAATATAAACTTCTTAACCCTTTTCATTGTAGAATAGCTAATATTCAGTTTAAACATATCATTCAAATGTTCTCTCATGGCTATCACCTTGTACTTTGGATCATTCTAAATCTTCTTCTTAAAGTAGTGTGCTAAAGCATCTTGGGTAGCTCTTCTATTCTTAAAAGCTGACATACAGGTGTGATTTGTATTCAAAGTCTTAATTTTGAATTCCTGACTTTTCTTATCTTAAGATATCAAACACTCAAAGGGATATCCAACATCACATACATATCTCAATCTGGTCGTGTCACTTTTATCAACTTGAAGGCCTTTATTATTAACAATAGAGTAATAACTCACAACTCTCTTAGCTTTTTTAAGATTTTTAAAGAACATACCTTTTTCCAACTCTAAGAACATGTCCAGCTGGTCATTGACTTCTTTGTGCTTTTCTTTTCTAAAAAATTCCAACTCTTCACTATCATAATCACTAGGAATAGGCTCATTAATATTCTCCTCCTATGATTTAGCCTCAGTTCCTATTCCTACACCCTCTATATTCAAACTAGGCTAATTAACAAGAAAATTTTTTGGAGCTACAACACTAACTTCACCCTCATCTACAGCAAATAGTTGAACCACCCTAAACTGACCAGATAAAACAGATTGTAGGGTCCTAATACTAGAATAATCCTCAAGCAAAAAATACTTACCATTAGGCCCTGTTACTAGTAGCTGCTTGACAACCTTAAAACCAATTTTTTTTCGTGAACTCTGTAGTTATGTCAATATATGATGACAAATCAAAATCATATCCTTCTCAAGACAGATTTAATTTTTTTATGTAGGCAAGTTGAGGAGATAGGATCCACTTTCCTCTAAAATTAAATACTAAATCCACTGTATCAACCATTTTTCAGTAAATTCACATGAAAAATAGTAAAGAATTGAACTTGTCACACAACTATATGAGTAAAAACAAACAAACAGTAGGGAATCTAACATTATTTAATGTGAAAATAAGAGGATAGAGTAGTAGGGACCACATGCAATAAATTATATAAGACTACAATTATATGTAGAATAAAGGGCACAACAAACATGAAAGGGACTCATTTGAATAGAAAATTCATAACATGCCCTTCAAATGCATAAAATTGAGACAATACTTGAACAAGGATCTGAAATAAATAAAAAACCCTTAAAAAAATACAACAAATTGATCCAACATTATAAAATCCTAACACCTCAATTTCATGTTTTGCTTAATCTAGACTTGACGATTTTATAAAAATACTTAAAATCATAATATAACAATTATAAAATAAAGAGAAAATCGTAGAACTTCATCGAAACCAAAATTATTAAAACCTTAAATTGATAGTACAATGAAATTCAAAATATATAAAACAACAAAAACTTATAAAATGTGTTCATATTCATTAGGCCGAGTAGGATTTCAAAAAACAATAAACCCTAACTAAACCCTAACATTAGATGGATACTACATAACTTACTTAAATACTATAGATTGATGAGCATAGAAGGTAAATCAGAGTCGAGTATGGGCTTCTTCAGCATAACTTTCATCTAAACTCGTTGTATCAAATTATCTTCAGTAGTTTGATGGTGAAATTAGGTTTAGCTTTCAAAATCCCCTTTTGGTTTAACGAGTTGGGGCGATTTAATGGTTTGGATCGAACATTTTAGTTGAATCCAAATTTAATTTAATATTTTAATTAATCTAATTTACAATCAATAGAAAGTTACCATGTGTTTAATAAAATTTTTAATTATGGTTTAAAAAAATTCTGTTAGTTATAAGGATATATTTGACACAAAAAGATGTATGGAAGGGTATTTTGACCCAATAGATAAACAAACAGTATTCTTGAGCCAATTTAAATACTTAAAGGAAATTTTTGACCCTTTTTCAAAAAATAAAATTGGTGCCGCATACGGGTCATACTCGCTTGTATACATCGAGTGTTTGCTAACCGACACAGAAATGGCTGATCTGTGCGACACCATTGTGTAAAAGATGCAAGAGGTCTGGGATTATAGTGAACTAACTAAATACATGGAGCCCGTGTATAAAGAATAATATATACAAAGACAAAAACGAACACGATAACAATTTTTTATTTCAAGCCACTTTGTTCACTTTACATTCCAGTGGCAATTTCTTATGTCTGACGAAAGTTAATTTTTTATAATGCAACAAATTGTCTATCTGTTGTAATAGATATCATTCCTATTGTGACAAATTGATTAGCTGTTGCAATAGATTGATCATCTATTGCATTATGCAGATGTTTCTGTCTATCTGTCGTAACAAATATACAATCTATTACAACATATAATCTATCTGTTGCAACTGATAGGTAATCTATCGAAATAAATCAAAAAAGTAGGAAGATCTGTTATATAATTTCCAGCAGATGACCTACATGTTGCAATATATGTCTAAATATGTTTGATAAGATATGTCATCTGTTATAATAGATATATTATCTGTAGTGATAGTATTCCATTACAATTAACAAGTTCAAAACTAAGGATTAAATTATATTCATAGACACTTGTAATACTCCACACTTTTTCTAGCTAAAATTCATTCCTAGAATGTTAAGGGATGTCTTGCAAAATGAGTAATATTTATTTCATACAGAATTCTCAAGATTTTAATTTTTTATTGTGTGAAAAATTGAATAAGCTTTCCATAAATACCAAATTCGCCCAAATCTAACACTCGGTGAAGAAGTTAGAGAATTTTTAAGTTGACATTGTGCCAATTGGGCAGTCACCGCATCGCGGCAAGGTCCAAATTATCATTTGTCAATTTCCAGTGGACTTCTGCGATATTGGCGTGTCGCATAGAGGTCTATTTACCTAATTTTCAAATTCCAATAGTCCAACGCTATAGTGGCGCGTCGCACCGAAGGCCAAAATAGCATTTCTATAGGGCACCGTGATGGTGGACATCGCGTTGAAATTCCAGGTCCCAATTGTCAAAATTCAGTGGGATAATGTAATAGATCTGCATCACAGAGAACCCCAATTTCTGAGTCATCAAATTCCAGTGAGCCACCGCGATAGTGGTGTGTCACCGTAGCCCGTTAAATTGGGACCCCAGTTCATTTTTCCAGTTTTATTTAGAAGTTAAAAAGGGTATTTTGGACTTTTTCCCAGCTTCCACAACCATCCAAACACATGATTTAAGTCTATTACAAGCATCTTATTAGATATTCCTCAAAATTTCTCTCAACCAAAACCTTAAACTTCAATAATCAACCTCAAGAATCCCCAAGATTCCTCATTCTTTTTCCAAATTAGCCCAAGATTCAAAGTTTCCAATTCAAGAATTCCAAGAATCGTTATTCAAGAGCACAAATAGAATCCCAAAATTAAACTTATTCATCTAGTCCATCATCTAAGGTATGTGGGGGGTTTTGAACAAGGATAAATCTATCATCCTTGTGCCCAAAAACTTACTTTAAATTATAAATTTCAAAATTTTGTATGATTTTGCATGATATTTAAGTTAGGGTTTATACCGAATGTTGCTAATTCCATGATTTAGAAATTGAAGTACATGTCTACTTTCAAAAAATTAATGCGTATGATCATATTTTCTAGATTTTAAGTTGTATTTGAATAGTTGCATTATCAAGCATGAACCTTATGGTGTTTGACATGAAATTGAAGCATGGATCCTTAAGCCCGATTTTGTATGTTGACATTTCAAGAATGACTATGATTTAAGCATCCCATGATTAGCTCTTTTTAGATTTTAATAAAGAAAGTTGATCTTTTGATCTAAGCTACTATAGGAATCCATATTATTCATACAATTTATGATTTAAAGCAAAGATAAGTATAATTGGTTTTCATTATAAACCCTTATGCTATTTTAAGGTGGATTTCCTAAAAGTTCTAAGCAATAAGTATAGTAATAATATTTAGCACCGAGTTTGGTATGATTTGATGATCTCACGCCCCAGAACTACGTACCACTATAGGTTGTTGATTTGCCCATAGTGGATAATACAGTGATCACTTAAGGTACTATTTTGATGGCAAGGGTAGAACAACTCTTTCCAAGTTGGGCAAGACGTTGGACTCCATGTCAGCTTATATTGCTTATGTCGGTTAGAAGAAGCTCCCTAAGTCCTAAAGTCCCAAAGTTCCAAAATTTCCAAAGCTCCTAAAGCTTCTATGTTTTGAAAGAAAAGAATGATAGAAAAGCTTTTATAAGACTAAGCATTATGACTTACTAGATTTACAAGTATGATTTTTTATACATGATTTTATATTTTGGTATTTTAGATAATCAATCTTATGTGAGTCATATACATTCAGCATGCATTTACTTTCTAATTACGATGATGTCTTGCTTATACATTACACCCCATATACTCAGTACATTCTCAAAGTGCTGATCCATATATATGTCTATGTACTACATTGTCTTATAATGTAGGTTCTGGTTCTCAGTATCAGCAGCGTGAGTAGTTCGATCATCTCTATCTACGCTTTCATAGTTGGTGAGTCCTCATGATTTGAGGGCTTACTTCTTCAGATTTCCAGCTTTCATAGCAATTTATTTATTGTTTTCAGTTTAGTCTGAGTCAGTTGGGGGTCTGTCCCAATGACTCTCTTGTTTGTTAGCAATAGAGGCTTTTTAGACTATGAGTTTTTTTAGAGAATTTCAGTATTTACTATTCAGAAAGTATCTACAATTTATTCAGTTCAGTTTTGGTATAATACAATATTATTTCTTGGGTAGATTAACTTAAAATAAGGTTCAGACCTAGTAGCAGGCTTATAGGGTTAGCTTAGGGCTACTCGTAGCCTGGAGCACCGTATGACATCTTGGTGTTAGATTTTGGAGCGTTACAATCTTGGTATCAGAGTCTAATGTTTAAAAGATTCCAAGATAGTAAGACAAGCTGCGTTACATAGAGTATTGATCATGGGTGTGAAGTGTGCCATATTTATGAGCAAGAGGCTATAGAACATTTTAGGGAAATCATCCCCTTTTTTCGTATTCCATCGTGCTTACAACTATCTTTATCTTCTATTAACTCTTTCTCTTTTATGACAGAATATGCCTCCTCGCAGAGCTAATGCCTGTAGGAATAATAACCATCCACCCTACCTTTTTGATCCCCTAAATGAGAATGTTTTGTATGCCAAATTTTGGGCTACCTTTCAGGAGCTAGCCTAAGACCTGACCGCTACTATTTAGGCCAATAATCAGGCTGCAGTCCCACATTAACAAAAAGGTGATTTAACTGTAGCCAGACTTCGTGACTTTATGAGGATAAATCCGCCCGAATCCTTTAGGTCAAAAGTAGGTGAGGACCTGTAATTGTATCTGGATGAGGTGAAAAGGATCACCCCCGTCATGCATGTTACTGAAGAGGAGAGCATAAAATTGGCTTTTTATAGGTTAAAATATATTGCTTACGATTGGGTTGTTATGTGGAAGAAAGGTAGGGGTAAGAATGCAGCCCCCATGAGTTGGAAAATATTCCAGGATGCTTTTCTAGACAAGTTCTTTCCACGTGAGTTATGGGAAGCCAAGGTGAAGGAGTTCTTGAACCTGAGGCAGGGGTCAATAACAGTGAAAGAGTACTTCCTTAAGTTCAACCAGTTTTCTAAGTATACTTTCAAGTTGATAGATGAGACCAGATCTAGTATGAGTAAGTTCATTACTAGAGGTCATGATTAGTAGTCAAGCAGTCTAGGAGTACGATGCTTAGTAGAGATTGGATCTTGCTAGATTTATAACTCATGCCCAACAAATCGAGTAAAAAAAGTTAAAGAAAAGTGAGAGAGGGAGTAAGAAGGCTAGAATTGGGCAATTTGAGTATGGTCAATCAAGGTTTGCAGGGGGAAATTGCTCGCAGTTTCAGAGTCGTCCGTTATTGCCAGTTCCATCTTCAGCTAGTACTCCCACCCTAGAGGTAGAAAAGAGTAGTGGGGTAAGTCTTCTATTTCTAGATCCCAGAATAGTGTGAGTGGTAGGCCCAATTATCCTCTATGTGCTAAGTGTGGTAGAACTCATCCTAGTGAATGCTTGGCTAGTCAGAAGGGTTGTTTTTCTTCTGGAAAGTTAGATCATGGAATTAGAGAGTGCTCATATGCTAATCAGGGAAATAGATATGTTTATCCTCAGACAGGGGCTACCACTGCACCAGCTCCTGCAGCTCGCCCAGCCCCTCCTCAGGGCGCATCATCCAGTACCGGTGGCGGTCAGCGCTAGGATCAGTTCTATGCTTTACCATCCTACCAGGATTAGGAGAGCTCTCCAGATGTTTTCACTGGTGTGCTTCGTGTCTTCTATTTTGATTTTTACGTACTGTTAGACCCTGGGTAGAGTTTCTCTTATGTGACCCCTCTAGTTGTAGTTAATTTTGAGATGAGTTCTAAAAAGATCCCTGACCCATTGCCAAAAGGATTTTTAGAAAGTGTCCCATTACCGTCCTTCATAAGATCATGTTAAAAGATTTTATAGAATTAGACATGGTTGACTTTGAACTTATTCATGGTATGGATTAGCTCCATTCTTGTAATGCATCCATAGATTGTCACATCCGGTGGTGAAGTTTTAGTTTCCCATTGAGCCAACCCTTAAGTGGTCAGGTAATTCAGTGTCTCCCAAAGGGTCATTCATATCCTATCCTAAAGCCAGAAATCTAATCTCTAAAGAGTGCATCTATCATTTTGTTTGAGTCAAAGACACTAAGTCTGAGACTCCAATAGTTCAGTCAGTTAGTATAGTTAATAAGTTTCCTGATGTCTTTCTCAAAGATTTGCCAGGGGTACCTCTTGATAGGGAAATGGAATTCATAATTGATCTTCTTCCTGATACTCATCCTATTTCCATTCCTCTATATCGTAAGGCTCCTGCCGAACTTAAGAAGTTGAAAGAGTATCTCAAAGATTTTCTTGACAAAGGTATCAAAAGACCTAGTGTTTCTCCATGAGGCGCTCCCGTCCTGTTCGTGTGTAAGAAAGATGGTTCTTTGCGTATGTGCATTGACTATTGTCAGTTGAATAAAGTCACAATCAAGAGTAAATATCCTCTTCCTAGAATTAACGACTTATTTGGCCAACTCTAAGGTACAATTTATTTTTCAAAGATAGACCTTAGATTCAGCTATCATCAACTTAAAGTAAGGGAATGTGATATTTTGAAGACAGCCTTCAGAACCCGCTATGGTCATTTTGAATTTTTAGTCATGTCCTTCGGGCTAACCAATTCCCCAGCAACTTTCATGGACCTCATAAACTGAGTGTTCAAATAGTATCTAGACATGTTTGTCATAGTTTTTATTGATGATATTATTGTCTACTCTCAGTTTTGGAAAGTTTTTCAGAAGGGTCTTAGTACCCAAGTTCATCTTAGTTCCGCTTTTCATCCTCAGACCGATGGTCAAGAAGAGAGGACCATTCAAACTTTAGAGGATATGTTGAGGGCATGCGTACTTGATTTCAAAGGTAGTTGGGATAAGCATTTGTCGTTGATTGAGTTTTCCTACAGCAGCAGTTATCATGCTAGCATTCAGATGGCTCTATTTGAGGCGCTTTATTTGAGGAGATGTAGTTCACCTATCGGATGGTTTGAAGTGGGTGAGGCCATGTTATTAGGGTTAGATATGGTATTAGAAGCTATGGGGAAAGTACAGTTGATTCGAGAAAGGTTGAAAATAGCTTAGAGTTGTCAGAAATCATATACGAATGTAAGATGAATAGATCTTGAGTTTGAAGTTGATGATTTAGTCTATTTGAAAGTTTCACCTATGAATGGGGTAAAGAGATTTGGCAAGAAAGGGAGACTTAGTCCCCATTATGTAGGCCCCTTCCGAATTTTGAGTCATGTTGGGAAGGTGGCATATAAGCTTGAGTTGCCTACAGATTTATCATCTGTACATCCTGTATTCCATGTGCCTTTTTTGAAGAAGTGCATTAGTAATCCGGCGGTTGTAGTACCCTTAGAAAGTACAGAGGTTCTTGATAGCCTCTATTATGAAGAAATTCCAACTGAGATCCTTGACCATCAAACTCGTAGATTAAGGAACAAAGAAGTCCCATTAGTAAAGGTTCTTTGGTGAA